>NC_137655.1:8317128-8504388 GCF_963422515.1 Blennius ocellaris | reverse complement strand
TGTTGACCTTGATTTGTTTCAGTTTTCCTTCAGGTTGATTCTCAAGCATTCCTTCAAACACAATAAAACTACACTGGCCTTATTCAGGGGATAATAAAAAAAACATACTCATGATACGAGATGCTGTTTTGCTTCACTGCTTCCTTCTGGGGTCACAATGGATCACGTGTGATCGTGTTCCATTTAGCCGTTTTCACGCCGCGTGCTCTTGCAGACAGCACTTTTGTCAACATTCGTATGTCAGGAACATTGAATATACGCACAAATCTTATTAATATGATGCTTTTCACCCTGCAGGTGCAGCGCGTGACACCTGCAAACTGCAAGACGCTCGGTGGATAAAACTGCTGTCGCCTCGAGTGCAACGGTGAGTTCACATCTCTGACAACCCAGATCATTTACCTGTCGCCCGCTCTCACGTTTGCAACAGAGGGATTCATTGAATAGCCAATATTTTTTTCTTACACGATTTATAACGGAACTACGGTTGCAGCACATGGAGAAATATACCAGTTACTTTTGCAGGACAATAGATCAGCAGCATTATTAAAACATTGCTTGGTCCTCGCATGCGAAAGCAAATTCCTATGGTGGCAGATAAATGGTATGTTATATTTTTCCCACACAATTTTTTCATTTATTCATCCACATTTGCCATCCGCGGGTGTAATCTTGTGGTTGGCCAGCCAAATATCAATAATCCATTAAAAAACAAAAAGAATTATTTAGTTATTTAGTCATTTATTTATTTATTGTAATTATAAAAAAAACAAAACAGGATACATCTGTTGTGTAACTTCTGAGAAAATTTTTTAGAGGTCTGTGTAATTTAAATAGTGGTCATAAAACCCCATAACAACCTGAACTCGGCACCTGTGGTTACACATTTCTCTGCTCATAATTGAACTTTTCGTGTCCAATGCCACGAGGTTTTTTGTTTTTTTTTTCCAGGAAGGGCCATAAAACTAACAGTATAATCATTTTTAATAGATTCTGTCTTCTGTCCGTTTCATACCTCCAGTTATTGTTTACTGAGTGACTGACACTCAGCTCAGTGTCTGATTATTACGACAAGTAGTGCTCACACAATGGGAAAGCCATATTGTCGTTATTAAAATGTAATTAGAATAATTATATTAGAAATTATTCGTGTGTTGTTGTGAGCAGTATGATTCAACACAGTGCTGCTTTTTTGGCTTTGTGCTTGTTTTTTTTTGTTGTTGTTTTTTTAGCCTGACTGCCGGCCAGATAAGTGCTGACATTACCAGCCTTTCAGAAAGGAGTCGACTTCATCTTCAGCCCAATGCCCACTTCACAAGCAGTGTTGTCATTGATATGCCCACACACACACACAGCAGCCTAGATAAATGCAGTGTCTGCCGCCCCCCCCTCCCCTTTTTTTTTTTTTTTTGAAGAAGTGACAATTCAAACTGTATCTGCACCAGTGTGGCTATTTTTAACACGATTCAAATATCAGGGGATCCTGCACTCTCCCTCCATCCCTTTATGCTTCTCTTTGCTCGTCTCCTTCTTTTACTCCCCTCAATTCATTGAAATTTCAAAACCCTTGCTATCTCCTGTTGGGATGATTAATTATAGGGCATGGAAATAGACTCGCGTACCGTACACCTGCTCCATACACATGTCTTTTTGTCCCTTTCATGTTGTGGTGAACAGTTCAGACAAGAAGCGCAGCACTAGAATCATCACTTTGGACCACGCCACAGCCCGTCAGGGAAATCGAAGCAGTTCAAGTAAATGTTTTTTTTCAATCCTCATTTGCTTTCACTCTGTGGGACTGCATGCTGCACCCACGATATTCAAAGCAAGGCGATTTCATTTCACTTTTAGGAGACAAAGAGTCAATTGAAGAAAGTTACAAATATTGTTTTGTTTAGATTTTTTAAAGATGAGGCATTCCAGACCCCCCCCCCCCCACCCCCCACCCCCTTCTCACCCTAATCCATGTCATTTAAGAATATGAGGATGAGTGTTGTACTAGTAATAGAGCTATTAGTATTAGTTTAATAGTAGTGCATTCATGGTAATGGTTTCTAGACTGATAGATCTTGAATTATGGTGATTTTAAACCGCTCACACTGGCCAGAATAAAAAAACAAAAAAGAAATTCATAAAAACAAAGCTTGAAAAGTTCAAATAGATCTGCACAAAATCAAATATTATGGTCAGATTATTTACAAAGTGGAGCACTAGTGTGGATTATAACACCAATACTCGTCCGTGTTCTAGATTTGTTTCATCCAGATTTGGGGAACAGACAACTGAAGCCAATCCCAGCTGACATTGAGCCAAGGACATTAAACATCCCGGACTGGTGCACAGGTCATCACAGGGCTAACACAGAGAAATAGCCAATCACACACACACACACACAAATACCTACAGGCAATTTAAAGCTGACGCCTTACTGAACAAGCAGTTCTTTAGGTGAAGGGAGACAGTCGGAGGATGAGAGGAGTGAACTCCAGAACCAAGAATCAAACAGAAATATTCCTACTGTGAGGCTCACGACTACGCTCCTATGGAGCTCCCAAATGGTAAATTAAAACAAGCAAGTTATCTTCCTCTTGATTGGACACACATTTTGTTGACGTGGAGTCTTGGTCTTAAGTGTTCCCAACTCGTTATGAACTTTTCTCCTTCTGAAGAAAAGTCAAACGACATTCGTGAGTCACTTAACTGTTACCAAATAGGAAGAAATGGAAGCTTCTCCTGTGGCCATTGGGGAAGATTTATAGCAACTTGAGCTTCTAGTTTAACACATTTACAGGCTACTAAACCGCAGCAGTTTGAAAGTAAATCTATTTTTTGGTCTTTTAGGCTGCGGAAACAGTAGCGGTCACAAGCCCCACCCACTCCGCACCAGAAATTTAGATTCACAGCTTAGAATATGCAGATTTTTCTCTGCATGTTTGATTGATCAAAAAGATAAAAAACAGGTTTGACGCCATGATTGATAACTGCTTTCAGAGGCATATAGTATCTGGTTGTGACGATTGATGGTGGCGTTTGTCTTTGCAATATTTTGGCTTTACTTGTATACAATTAATCATTCGTCATTCATCTTTATGTGCAGCCTGTGGTCCATACGAGGGAGCATGTAAAATGACCTCTAAAGTTCCTCTGTGGTGCGTTCGTGTGATGTATTCCAAGTCCTATACTTTAATGATGGTGAAAATATACATACTAGCCTTTTGAGACCGCATTTCACCTCTCTGGTTGAACACAGCAGCTATTGTTCCCTCTTCCTGTCCGGGGAAAGCCCAGGCGCGGTGGTATTGACACGAGGAGACGTTTACCGTCCCCCTTCCACGCTCTTAAACATTTTCCTGCCGGGCGCTACAGGGTGAGGAATTGTCAGACAGACGAGGAGGAGGAGGAGGAGGAGGGTCGCCTTGAGTAGATTGTGATCGCCACGGGTCACCGCGTCGACGCTGCACCCGATGGCGCTCAGGTTGATGGCGCCACGCTGTCCTCGTAAGGGGAAAAGGTGTACAGGAAGTGTAGGAAGAGGCGGTAAACGATTCTGTCAGCTCGGTCTGGATTACTCGTTTTCTCTTCACCCTGAAAACCACACTCGTTCCACCTCAGTATCACAGGCTTCTGCATAAGACACAGACACACACACACACACAGGCAGGCTTTACATTTGGCAACATACGCACATACTTGTTTTCGTACATCCTCTAATTGCGAAACAACTCCTTGGCTGCGACATCCAAACCAAACCTGCTGTTCATTTCCCTTTATTAGGAATGCTGGCTTTATGGCGGATGCTCTGGCTTGATGTGTTAATGGCAGCAGCCTTTCTGTACAGACAGACACACGACCTGTGGTATTGTCAATCCTCCCACCGCCTCCCCTTCACCTCCGTTACTGTAATAAATATTTAGCCCCACGTAGGCAGGACCGCCGCCACTCACCCAACCGGACTGTGATGTGCTGCTCCGAGGTTCCTAAGACAAGCATGTGACAGCTTCGAGCACTCAGGTTGTGTATTTTGAAGCACAGCTCAGTGAGCTGGTGACCACAGTACGGGATGGGAAAAAGTAAAGTTGAACCAACTGTCTGATTTGTGGCGGAGGAAGACGTGTCATGAATATCCAAACGCAGTCACTTTAAATTATTCCGACATGGATCTGTGCGGTTTTTATATCGACTGTGCGTCTTTGGGTCTCGCACGTCGTCATGCAGGGCCGTCCAGTCATAGAAGACGTAAACTGTTCATAACCAACTTCATTTGATTAATTTTCAGATGATTTTCAGATGATTTAGTCGAGATGACAAAAGAATCTGGGTTAGCCATGTTTCAACTGTCATGAGCTGGTGCGTGGATGTAATTCTGCAGGCTGCTTTGTGATACCAGATGCTTCATAATGTACCGGTGTGTGAAAAAGGTCATGTTCGTCAATTGTCATGCATTGAGACGAGCACACACACGCCATTGGTGTGAAGCACAATGTGCATTTAAGATTCAGCAGGTTGAAGTTGGAAACAGATGATCGGTTCACCATTAGTTGGCACAGCAGATGTTAGATGCCCCCCCCCCCCCCCCCAGATGTTCTGGCTTTCTAAAATAACAATATGTTAATCAGCTTAGCTATTCCCTCTTAATTGTCTGTATTTGTAAATGGGTCTCTTGGTGATTGGTTAACAAACTGTAAAGAGTGTCAGTCACCTTTAACTCTGGCTCATTGATACCCAAACCTAGATAAAGAGTGAAAAATGGTCGTTTAGTTTCATTCAACAGTTTTGTTCACGTTGTGATGAATCCTCCATTACCGGTTTGCTGTCGGTAGTAGGGAATAAATACAGTAATAATGCCACCAGATCAGGAGGTGTCTGTTGTTTGTATATGACTCACCAGAAATATTTTCTGCTCACTGAAACTTGTCTCATTGTGTCAGTGTTTTCACTCTCTCAGATGTTGACAGGCTTTTAGGGATTTACCAAGCATAAAGATTTTGAGATGGTATTGAAGCAGAAGTAGGTAAAATGAAGTGTTGTTTGAAACTACTGGCTGAAATTGAACGTAAACACTGCAAGATCCTAGTCCATGCTGGTGGTGATGACAACGTTGTCGAACTCTGTCATTTTTATTTCGTAATGGTATTCATCCTATTTTCGATGGCGCGGCTCTCTTCTGTAGGACTATGGCCAAGCATTGTGTTTGAGTTGTAACACAATAAACTGTAACAGAAAAATGTATCTAGTTTGATTCACCTGTTTATCACCTTTAGTTCATGATTCAGCTCCTGGTCCCAGTTTCCAAACGTTTAACCAAAGACGCATGACAAAAAACAACCTTATCCTAAATATATAAATGACGGTCCTTATATTTTGTATATCATTCACATCTGTTGTTCAGTCATGAAACACTGTAGCTGTGATTTCCCCCCCCCCCCCCCCACTCAGTATGAATACAAAAATCATCTGTTGAAGAGTCCCTGCCCTATTTTTTTGGTGTCATTTACCTTGAGCACCATCTGTGTGGCTCAGAGGTGTTCAGGGACGTGAAATAGCTCTGCCATTGTCGACGTTGACGTACGATTAAGAAAAAGCCCTACATGGAGGCTTGAAATTGTTGTTGAGAAAATGTTCCACCACCGGATGAATTACAAGCAGGAAATATTCAGAACACACTGACAACAAAAGCAATAGCTATCCACAAACGATTTTCATGAAATTTGTATCATCTTTTTGGATTTTTCTTTTTGGGTTGGTAGGGCCGTCGTCTCCCAGTCGGAAGTTTGCAGTGTTTTTTTTTTCCCCCCCTCAAACTATTCAATAACAGCTTTTAACAACACTGTCGTCTATTTTTCCACAGTATCAAAGTATTTCTCTTTATGCCATCAGGTTTCTCTTGCGGTTGTTTTCAAGGACAGCTCCTTTATCCACAGGCATGCATTACTTGATCAACTATTTCCTTTGAGAGTACTGACTTTTTCACATAGCTGTGCACATTGTAACACACCCCACGAACTCCCCAAGGTCTCTGTACAGTCATCAGCAGCGGCTTTACATAAATACTAAGCCCTTCCGAGCAAATACAGGTAAACGCCTGACCCAGTGTTGTCTGTGATCTCGGTCTCTCACTTCAGCGGAAACATTTGAAGCCCGAGCGTTTTTTTTTTTTTTTAAGAGAAATCCCCCAGCTTGTGTATTAATAGCTCAGCTAACCCCCCGGTCAGTAATGTGGTGGTTTTATTGCCGTTTTAATACCAAACCTGCATCGGTGAGCAGCCATTAAAGCGGCTGCCCACGTTGCTGAGGCTCTTTCTGAGTTCCAGCTCCCTGAAATGATGAAAGGTATGATATAATTTGCAGCAACGGGCAGCGTCTCTCCTCTTCACTGACACCTTATATCATAAGTTAAAAAAGATGATGATGATTCTCAGGCAATGGTGGGTAATTACAGCAGGCAGCTTCTATTTTCCGCGATTTCTGAGATAACGGTGTGCTGGGAAATTGGAAATCATCTCTGATGCAAAACATGTCCACACGTCTTTTTTTTTTTTTTTTTCTTTTTTTTTAACCAGAATTGAGCCAGTGCCAGCTAAGTGTTTTTGAGCCGTGCGTCGCATAACAGCGGCTGGAGCAGCCCCACATCCTGTCCGTGTTGAGATGCGGACCAAATTGTCAAGCCAGACTCCAAAAGCAAACCCCGTTGTTGTTCTTCACGACACCCGTGTGCACCTGCTGGCGTCTCTGCGCAGCTTGTCCTGCCAATCGCAGCCCGCGCCCTCCCACCTCGGAGTTTGAAAACCTCAGTCCCACACCTCTCCCGTCCAGTTTTAACGCTGGCCAGATGCTCCAGCTCAGATGTCCATATGTTTAAAGGTTCCCAGCAGGAAAAAACAAAACAAACGTGCTCCAGGTTCTCCCGCAAGCTCGCAAAATGGATTAACTGTAGACTTTTTCTCTGAAGAGTTCAAGCAAGGCTGAAAGGAAGAAGGTGAAGTTATTGGAGTGTGGGCTGATGCCCGCAGGAGCTTATCAGGTGTACACCAGGAGGTTTACCTGGAATCTGATCTCCCAAAACATCCTTAGAAACAGGAGTGTGAAGCGAGGCGGCAGAGGTGTCAGATCTTCGGGTAAAAATGAGAGGTGAAGGCTTCACTTTGGATTTAATCCACATAGGTAACAGGGAGTTTAAACAAAGGGTTTCAAGTTGTGATACGAACATCACGATCGGTGCTTTTATGCATCAGATGCTTGTCTTTACATAGAATGTGCTGCCCACTTGATTCAAGAGGGAAGTGCATTGCAGTGAGGACAGAAGAAGTTCTTCATAATTGTAACTTGGCAATAACTGAGCAGCTTCCGCCATTAATAAGCATGCAGATGATCGTTTCTACTTTAAGGCGCATATAGTTTTGCAATGTTTAAGGATTAACTGCCATTGATATTGGGTTCATATATGAATTATTGATCATTCGTTGCATCGGCAGTTTAGGGAATTCGAAGGCCCAAAACAAAGCACCAGGAGATGCAATTGCCGTGTTTGGTGTAGATGATGAAAGTTTTGTTTTTATTTCCCCATATTGCAACAATTAATTGTGTAATTAATCTTAAAAAGAAGATATGATAAAATCCAGCCTAATCAGGGGAGAGAAAAAAAACCTTAGTCTAAGCATTTCAGCAGACTTGGGAATCGGTGGCTGTTTTGTAATTTCATGTGACCATTTTCTTATTATGTGACCCAAGATGAGTTTTCATGCCAATTCTTGTGTTTGTATCACAATTTCAAATAAGGGGGAGTTCCCCCCCTTATCTGCTGCACTACAAGGCTCCTTCCTGCACTTTCCTTCTCTGCTCAAATTCTCCTCCTCATAAATCATTCCCCTACATTGTTGCTCTTGGAGAGCTGATTGGTGTCCTTGTGGGATGTGCACGGTGGCCCGTGTGAAAATCGGCATCGTCATCCGCAAGGACTGTAAAAGTCAACATCTCCTTGTTTTTTAATGGAATTGTGTTGTTTTGTTGTTTTTTTTAAATCTTATTTTGGCTTGGGATGCTCTGACAACATATGCTCTGAGTGATCCTGCTACCAGAGATGGATAAACAAAAAAAAGACAACATCGCACAGATTAGCATATATTCATATTAAAGAATCCATCTGGATACTACCTGTTTTCTTTCACACTTTGCTCCCACGGCCCGCCGACGTGTCTCTCACTTTGTCCCAGTGTTTGTCATCCGACAGTGACTCGCGTACGAATTCGTCCTCTTGCCTGTGACCGGACAGGAGACGAGGGAGAAAAAAAAGGTCTGCTATCAAAGCCCCACATTTGTTTTGGAGCCTGGAAGTGGGAGTAGCGGCCAGATGTGAAAACAAAGTAAGCATTCAGGCAAATCCGCAGCTGAGGCTGCTGTCACTGATAGTGTAGATTTGAGCCTGTGGAATCCGTCTGCTTAGTGTTTCTGTGACATCTGTGTTACCCCGCAGATAGGACTTACTGCAGTTATTGAACTCTTTATGACTGCGACGGCAAGGGGGTGCATTTAACGTAGCTTTACTTTACCATCTCTTCTGTATACTCTTCCGATAAATGATGGGCCAGCTATCGTTATTGAGCGCTGACATGTTGTGTACACAGTCACAGCTGGTATGATCATACAGTTGTGGCATTTTGATGATGCGACATGCACAGTATCCAATCGAGCCTGACTAACACAGTCACTATCTTTCAAGTCTGTAACAGTCACGGTAGAAGAAGAAAAAAAAATCACTGTAAAAATCCCTTCCCATAGTGGAACCGATATACTTGATTTAGTCGCAGACAACAGGAGTGCTATTATGTAGGCATATGTATATACATTTTGTCTTCCTGCCTCTTTATGATGCAAGGCGCAAAGATTACTATCCCAGGCGCCATATTTTCGGTACGTAACTAGTCCTGCACCGTTGGGAGCAGGTAGGCAAAAAGCACATCAAAACTTGCAGATAATTCGGAATAGTGTGCTCTGACTTTTGTTTAATGATTTGGAAAACAGTTTCAGAAAAAAAAACATCGCCAATGATGAAAAGAAAATGCCATTTACAGCGGATGGAATTTTGGTAAAAGCACACGGAAATTCGGGAGTAGTGTGCTGTGATGTTAATGACTCGGCAAGCCGTTTTCGCAAAAAATAAAAAATTTAAATTCAAAAACCTGAACAATTGTCCACTCAAAGTGGATTGAATTTTGGTGTCAAACACAACATGGAGGGGATTCTCATCAGCAGCGAGTGGCAGGCACACTCACAACTACATCTAAAATGTTCAGTTCACAGTTAAAGATTATCTTTGAAAATTTGCCCAACCCATTATGAGTTTCCATTCTTTATGAGTCCCAACAGCCATCCTTGGCAACATTTTATGGAGTGAAAAACTTTACTAAACCTGGCATTTAACCAATAATTACCAAGTGGTATGAGACAGAACGTGCACAGTGTGTGTGTGTGTGTGTGTGTGTGTGTGTGTGTGTGTGTGTGTGTGTGTGTGTGTGTGTGTGTGTGTGTGTGTGTGTGTGTGTGTGTGTGTGTGTGTGTGTGTGTGTGTGTGTGTGTGTGTGTGTGTGTGTGTGTGTGTGTGTGTGTGTGTGTGTGTGTTGGGAGCTGAGCGAGTGAACCGTTTGTTACACACTTTGAAAAGCCCTGCTCCACTGAAATCAGGAGGAATCCATCATTATGAAGTGGATCTGAATGCAGAGATCATGACTCGGTCTGTCACTAAATATCATTAAATCTATTTTTAAGATTGAGTACTCTTTGCCAGCGCGCAGTGTTGTTTTCTACCCTCCAGCATTTTATTTTCCAAAAGAAGAAAACTGAGAGTCACGAAGTCAAACCGAGCTGCACACCCACTTTTAGCACATTTGGCCATCAAGCAAGCGGAACCTTAGTGGTAAGAATATTAACCATCCATCAACATAAAGTCTTTTTTTTCAGAACACAGTGGGTTTTGCAGGAGGATGAGAAACAAAAACGCCAACTTATTCCTTTCAGGGCTCAGAAAATTAACGGAGTGTCATGAAAAAAACAACAGCAACAACAACATATTTTTGAAATATCCTACAAGTGCAGTCCGAGGAAAGGAAATATAACTGTACTGCACAATTGAACATTTCCAGATACGTATTGTGCGAGTGTCAGCTCACCACTGCAATCACGGATTGGTCGACCTCGGACCAGCTTCCCTTCTGATCTGTGATCTGAAGGACAATTTACACAATAACTCCAGACAGGCCCGGGGATTCACTCCACTTCTGGAAGCACGCAGCAGGAGTACCAATCCATCACGTGTACCTGTGATCCGTCGGTCTGAGATGTAATTTACGTGCACTCGGAGCGCGTGCGCTCCAGAAGAAGTGAAATTGACGTTTGATCCCACTACAAAAGCATTCAGATCCCGAGCGGCTGTGAAATAAACCCGGGGATGCGGCGACGCCAGAGAAAACAGAGCATCACCGTCTGACTGGCGTCGAGCCGAGTTCTAACTTATATGTAAAAAAACAAAGCTAATGAGGATTTTCATCACTTGCACTCCTCTTTGACGGTATACCCCACACAGAACATGAGAGAAAGCTGACAATCTGACAATGAAAGCTTTTCATACGCCTTTTCGAATCCTCTTGGAGGAATGTCTTTCTCCAGTTTGCTGCTTTGTTTTGATTTTCTTCTCCATCATTCCTCATTTTAGCAGAAATATGCTGCTAAGTATTTTTGCCTCTTGATTAAACAAGCAGCATGGATAAGAATACAATTAAAAAGAAAAATCATGCTGGGCATGCATGAATTGTAGTGATTGAACTACGTTGAAGAAAAAGGAAACCTCGGGTCAGACAATGGCCAGCTCAGTGTTAGACGTCTGCACAGTCGCTGTTGTTGTAGTTGCCAGCCAACCAGTCCTCTGAAAATGTACTTAATGTTAAACTGTGAGAGGCAATTCAGCTGCCATAGTTTCCTGCAGACAACAGAGACTGTTTAATTTGCGCACATTCTTGTGCTTTGCTCCACTAATCAGCCTCCACACGGAGTCAAATCAGATTGTTTTGGTGTAAAACAATTGTCTTTACAGCCTCGCCGCCGCCGCCGCCGCCTCCATTACCGAGATTCCCCCACCAGCCTAGCAGGAGAGGAAGCCTGCGATTAGATTCTTCTCACCTTGATCAGATTACACATCAGAATTAGTATAATTACAGCTGTCACTGATTAATGGGCATACTATAATTAGCAATCCGGGTGTGGGGAGGCGCCGTGTGCGACGGGTGGCGAGGGGAGGCGCGACCGTGGAGGTGTTTACGAGTCGCGTCGTATACAATCGCGCCGATGCTGATTTGCGTGTGCGCCCCGTGAAAGCGTCAACGCAATTGACTCGGGCCGCACGAAAAGAGAATAACAGTCAACTCATTATTGCTTCAGTCCTCAGAGAGTAGGGGACGGACTTTCAGGCGGCAACGAACATGAAAGGGAGCAGAGTAATGAGCACGGTAAAGAGCGAGGGGAAAACCCAGCTTCAATACGCCTGAAATCACACTATTTCAACTTTTCCCGAGGAATGGCATTAACTGCCGGAGATGTTTTGCGAGCTTTTATCGACATAGAGCTGAGGTTTATTAGACACCGCTTCCTCATGTACAGTTTCGTCAGCGTGGTGTATTGTTTTCATCCGGACGTCTGCTGGTGCTGCTTGTTGTCGGGCGGATCGGGGCTTGTCAGTCGAGCTAAATGGCTTGCTCATGCTTGTCAATTTGCCGTTGATGCGCCTGCACCGGTGCATGCTTCCGCCGACATGCAAATCGCACACGCATCTCTCTGACAGTGACCCGTCGTGTAACCCAAAGCTCCTTTGCAACCAGATAGTGCTCCTGCCGCTTCTTGAATAATTTTGATGGAGGTTGTGGAAATTCACGGTAAAATCGGGAAACGCCCATAAAACCCTCGCAAATGTTGATAAAATGTGAATGCAGTTTTGTTTCTACTATTTGACTTGTGTTTAAGCTGAATGTAACAGAAATATCAAGCAAACCGTCTCTTTTCTATATTTCAGTGGAATTTGATCCTTTTCGAAAGCAGATGGTTGAAATGTTTATTTTTTGGCAGAGATCACGGCGGGAGTCCTGATGCAAATTTGAGCAAGAAAACCATGGAAAAAAATAAGAATTATTTTTTTTTTAATCTGGAGGAGTCCTGGTAAACTACTTTCATGTTGAAGTCTCTGTATTTTATGATTGCGAGTGTGTGTGTTTGCTTGCATTTGACTTTATTGTATTGGAGAAATGAGATAAAAAGGTGTGTTTAGTGTAAATTCTTGGCTTTTTAACTGAATGTATTTGCATCATTATTCCCATTTGTGTTGATCGATATACTCGACTTGGCTAAATCATGTGGTGTAACGTGGATCTCATTGCTTTTCACATGCCTCATGTATATTAGAGTTTCTTCTCCACGACACAGAGAAAGCCAAGGTGTCACAATGATCCGCGGATGTCGTTACACTGTCATGAACCCACGACACAGTGACTCCTCACTGTGTTCACGACACGCTCTGGATATACCCCTACTCAGACGTCTGCTTGGTGGGACAACTTTAAAACATTAAGTGGCTGGTGCTGAAATTTTTTCCACTATCACCGAGTGAGCCGCTGCGCACACTGGAGGGCACACGACTGTAATGAGGCTGCTGGTTTGGCTCTTGACAGCTCATTAGCTGCGTTTTTACAGTTTTGTGTGGACAGAGATCCTTTTTATTTTTTTTCCCATTTTTTTTTTTTCTTTCTTTTGTCTTTTTTTGCAGAGAGCGTTTGTGTGCTTGGCAGGAAAATCTGTTTCAAAACAAAAATACTCTTGTATATTTGGGGTGGGCCTTGGTGTAGTGTGAGTAGCACAACAACACTGTGTGTGTGTGTGTGTGTGTGTGTGTGTGTGTGTGTGTGTGTGTGTGTGTGTGTGTGTGTGTGTGTGTGTGTGTGTGTGTGTGTGTGTGTGTGTGTGTGTGTGTGTGTGTGTGTGTGTGTGTGTGTGTGTGTGTGTGTGTGTGTGTGTGTGTGTGTGCGCGCGCGCTTACCAAGTATCTCTCTTGAATTAATCATCTCATATTTTGTCAATGTATGTACCAAGAAGGGAACTTCTGATAGATAAACTGACTTTTTAATTTTATATTTTACATGCTGCATCTTGAAAATCTAGAAATATATTGTTTTTCTTTTTTGCTATTTTTCTTTGAAATAGGAAGTTTTAAATGCCGCTTTCAGGAATGCAAATATAACGACTTATTTCTTTATAAAAAAATTCAGTAACTCTCTCACCCGTAATTTGTCAGAGCTATTTTAAAAGTAATTGAAATTTAAAAAAAATATATATATATATTTAGGCGATCTACAATCAACACCATAACATGGCTTAATGGAAATACTGGCTTAGACTTACCCAAATCCAAATTTACAATTACAAACTCTTGGGTTGTTGAGGAACTTCTTCTCAATATTGATAACGGCTCTGGACTCCAATTTCACGGGAACATATTTGCTACTGATACTTGTTTTAAGTTGCCTCGAGAGTCAAAATGTGTAATGTTGTCACTGCATTGAAAACAAACAATAAACATGTTAAATTGTTCAGTATTACAGACCCATTAAAGCTTTTACTGGAGAGTATTTTTTGAATTACATTCCACTCTCACTTTTTTTTTTTTAATGTTCTTTAACCACATGCAGCTTATATTAAGAAGCTAATTGTGTATCAAAATATACTGGAACAGCCATTTTTATCAAATTTTAAATATGTTGACAGAGCATGTATTCACCACTTAACTCCGTACTCTTGACTTGGGCTAAAGTGGAAACACACAGAGCTGTGAATGAATTGTTGTCAACATACGCTGCTCCATATTGTAAAATGGCCTTTAACCCCAGTCTCAAGTACAAAGCGAGAACACAACCCCCATCTCCCCTGGGATTGTGAATTCTGCCTAAATAGCACTTCAGAAAGCATTTTGCAACCAGAATCCGTGATTTCCCATTTATGCTTAAATGAATCACCGAGTGCACCCCCTTCCCCTCCGTCCCCGTCGTAGCAGTCAGTGCAAACCAGATGGATTGTACGGGGGCCGCTGTGAGGGCAGCAGAGGGTGGTGAGAGAGAACGGGAGCGGTAAGAGATTGAGCTGCAGGGTTTCAAATATTAATAGAGATGGAGTGTATATCAGACATCTTGCATGCATGAGCTGTTTGTGTGCACTCCAGGTTTTCAACAAGCGAAGCACCCCCCCCCCCCACCACCACCACCACCACCACATGGCCAGCCTCTCAGTCAGCGAGCAGCGGTAGCCAAGCAGAATGAGCAGGCAAATGGACAGCCGAGGCTAAGGCAAATTACCGCATGTACTATAGCCGCCTTAGCTCAATACGTTGTATGTCCACAAACGCTATGAAGTATGACGACATCACTTTATTTCTCCTTGAAATTTAGTTTACAGTCCTAATGACATGCAGAACAGCCATGCTCATTTGCTCTTCACGCTCTTCACGTAGTCGCAGATAAAATAGTGCCATTTCTTGTTTTTGAGGTCCTCCCACGGCTCTAAAAATCTACAGAGGGTGAGAGGAAGAGAAGAATAGGCAGGCAACAGCCAAGTCTGTTTTTTTTTTTTTGTGTGTGTTTGCCAATAGAGTGAAGTGACACTTCCCTACAGCGGAGTCCAATTGCAAGGCCTTTGTCTTCGAAGCATGAGAAAGAAATTGTTGCTGACTTGATGTTGTGGAGCCTGTCGAGGTCCATCAATCCCAACGATTTAACGCTTCACATTAAAAATTAAGTCGGATGAATTATTCTACTGTATAATTAGGGACGATCCAAGGGTTGATTGCTAGCCTAGTGTGTTAATAGTGGACATGTTGGTTAGCACAACTTCCTCTCTCACTGACATTATTGGGATAAGGTAAAGCTCATCACTGCCACCGAGTGTCCAAAAGAAGAAGCTCTGAAAAACAACCTGATCCCATTATTTATTGGTCAGGATACTGCTCATTAGCGATTGAAATAAGAACACTCATAGGTAAACATAACAATATTTTTTAATGCTTTCCTTCTGCTGAAAAAGAAGTAAAGTGTGCCAATTCGAAGATGCAGGGTAATGGAGAATAATAGTGGGATAGTGACATCAGCAGTGAAGAATCATAAAGTCAGTAGCACAGAAGATGGATATACTGCCTTTTCATACAAGAGGGATGTTGCTTTATTTGTCAAGGACTGCCTTGTCTTGAACAATTTTGTTCGAAAGCAGTTACACATTTGTGTAAGTGGTTCCCTTCGGTTTCTATCTGGAGCTGACATGCAACCATTGGCTCTTCAGATCTGGCTTACTTCTATTCGGAGCGGCAGTGAAAACCTCAACCTCAACACCGTGACAGATTGCGCTCGGTTGGCCATATTGAATCAGGCAGAACCTCCGACCACACGATCCACTGCTCTCCCTCCGCTGCTCTCCCTCCCTCCGTCACTATCTGCCTGGTAAATAGATTTCCACTGCAAAAGATCTGTTGCGGCTCATCTTTCTCACCGTCATCCTCAAAGTGTCAAGACGTGACAAATTATTCAGTAAATAAATGAGGTGTTTTGCTGACAGTGTGAGGTAGGTGTTTAATTTTAGATGCTACAAAATACTATTGTAATGTCACTATCATTCAATTTAGATTATATTATAGTAGATTGATGAAATGGCGACAAAAACTAACACAAATAAATCTGTCTGTGGGTTGAGGACAAGTAAACTGCACGCTTTGATAAAACGATCCTCGATGTCTTACGAGGGAGAACCTACCCTTTCAGATGTGCTGCAGATGTTGGCATCTCTAAAGATCGGCTTGTTGATGCAACACTCTGCAGGGACAGCTACAGCACAAGTGCTTTTTCTTTCCACAGGATCAATTGAGTGAATACCATTTGTGATGGTGGTTATGTCTGCGCGTGTATGTGTTTGTTGTTATTTCCTTTTGTCCCCGTGCTCGCGGGCCCTTTCATTCATTGCGTCTAGCGTCGTGGCATCGCGAGTGCTTTTTCACATTTCTGTGGAACGAAAGGGATTGCATAACAACTCACACAGTTGAATGACAATGCCGAGTTCACACACACACACACACACACACACACACACACACACACACACACACACACACACACACACACACACACACACACACACACACACACACACACACACACACACACACACACACACACACACACACACACACACACACACACACACACACACACACAGTGGTGTATGGCTTTCATGGGACGGTACATTCATTTTTGCAGACTTACCTTGAAATCAGCCATAACTGCTATATATATATATATATATATATATATATATATATATATATATATATATATAAAATACTATTACAAAAATTTTTTTGGGGGGGGGTTCAGGTCAGACTAAGTTTATTGTACAGTTATATATATATATATATGTCAGACTAACTTTATTGTAGCAGTTATGGCTGATTTCAAGGTAAGTCTGTCAAAATGAATGTACCGTTCCATGAAAGCCAATGCTGACAGGAGGAAGAGGAAAGGCAGGTGAACCATCCCATGGTGTTGACTTTAGCAGGATTGCTACCGTTGGTCTCGCAGTCGTGTGTTTTCCTTTGCTGTTTGCCACAAGAGCAAAGCAGTCCCTCCATAGTCTGAAGTCTTCCTCCTCACTATAGTCTATGACGGCGACCCGTCCTTCACTTAAAGAGGTGTCAGCATTTTTCGGCGCATGCAGCACGGGGCACGGTTCTCTGACAGCGCGGCTATGTTGGCGGTGCGCGTCATTCTGCTCTGTCACGGCAAGGTTTCTTCAAGCCTGTGAAGTTGGCTGATAAAATTAGCACAGCAAATTAGCAATGATGAGTCACTCATTATCATCCTTGTGTATGTTGGCAGGTGGTGGGTTGTTGTGGGCTGCTCCGCTCATTCGCATCTCCTGTTTACAGGGAAGCAAATGCCTTCAAAACAAATATAATATAGCTGTGAAATTTGAGTTTGTTGTCACGAGGAGCAGAAGGTTTGTGGTCATAATTGTTTATTTTTACCAGCGATTTCGATGTGTAGCTCACAGCCGGCAGCTGAGTGAATGTATACAGTTTTCAGAGCGAGAGAGAGAGAGAGAGAGAAAAAGAGAGAGAGAGAGAGATTTCATTCTGGCAAGAACTCCGAAAACAGCGGTTCTGGAGGTAGGCTCCTCGTTGTTCCTCAGAGAAGCTCGGCTCATTTTTTGCCCGCTTATCTTTAATTGAAAGTGCCTCCTGCAGTTTGTTTGTTTGTGTCGCTCAGCACACATTAGGAAAATGTTACGAGGTTTTTTCTTTTCCCCCCCTCTGAGAACCGCTGAGACAATTTGAGTGCTGTTTTACCTGGAAGCCAGTGGTTTACGGTAAACTAAAATTATCAGCTGGTGCCACCTAATTGAATTCTAGCTTTTATCTTATCGGCTGCTCATAATCCAGATTTGCTCAAGAAGCAATGACTGCTTCCATTTGAAATCATCGGTAAAATAAACATTACTCGACAAACAAAGTTTGGCCGCAGAAAATAAAATTCTCACCTCAGGCCTTGTTGAGATTTTTGAGTTTAAATGGTGAACGTTGGTCATATTTTGGTTGTTCCTTTAAAATAAATCAGCATTGTAACGCTCTCAAAAGCTCTCGAAGATCCCTGATCTTTATATTACTGTAAATAGGTAAAACACAACTGTTATAAAGGATTATCAATAGTTCGTATGCACATGTGGGACTAAATCAGCAATAACAATAGAGGATTCCAGAGTGTTTGTGCTGCTCATGTTTCTAAATGTAATGGTGCTTTTCCAAACATGTTCATGCAAACAATTAGGTTTGTACCTTTTCTGGACTTTCTGTGTATACAGCTGTCTTTTACCAACACCTTTCTATCTGAATGCGAAGAAATGTAAACGGCCCATTTCCATGTCTCAAGTGAAAATTCATAGTTTGGAAATGGCAGAAATGCTGCCGATTGGCTCCAAGCACCGCTGTTGTTGTCAACAACAGACAAGGTTTTCCATTTTCACTTTAAAAGATTGTGACGTAAGCAAGGACTTTGCTACATTTCACACTGAATGCGTTATGTACCGAGTGTGTTTCCACACGTGGATGTTATGTGTGCATTTAGAGTCCACTCAGTTGATCATGGTTGTAGAGCACAAATTGTGACAAAGGTTGAGGGAAAATAAAGAAAGAGCCCGTGTGTATATTTTTCTATAAAGTTTCTCAAGTTGAAAAGAATATTTCACATCCTCAGATCCTTGCATACCTCTGACCTGTCAGTTTCCCCAAGTTTAATCAAAATCAATCATTCATGTTGTGCCCTAAAGGGAGAGATTGCAAAGTCGTGTAATTTGAGTTGTGTTTTTTTTTTTTTTTTTAGTACTGAGAAACATTTTAATTTCTTCCTTCCTGTTTTTCCAAGCACTTGTCTCATTTATTTTTAGCAGTGACAGACCGACCGATCGCGCTCAGGTTAGAACATATGCACTCTGCCGTGCTGCATGTCGTGATGCATTTGACTGCCGGCGCATTTTTGACTTCTCAGTCAATACATAAAAAATGAATGTGCCAGAACGACAAATGGCCCCTTCTTTAATGTTGCATGTAGAAAATGACAGAAATTTGCTGGCATGTTCAAGTGCACTTTCTAAGCAGTCGGATAACATTATGTATCGTTGGTTGACTGTTGACGTAAACACTGTCATAATGCACCAGCGGAGTCAAACCGCCATTATTGACTGAAGAACCCTTGACGTGACTGTGGACACAGTGTCTCCCTTCATTGTTTTACACCCGTCTTCTTCATGGGTCAAGCTCAAATTAATATGGCCGGAAGAAACTACGCATGATCATCTTCACTCCCTCAAACCAGTGAGGGCGACTTTGGGTTTCGTGTCTTGCCTAAGGACACGTTGGCATACAGTGAGGACGAGACATGGTCGGTGACCGAGACACTCTCTCGCCCCGGAGCTGGCTTATTCTAAGCACAACATTACACAACGGTTAAGGTGAGACACATATCTAAACATCTAACTGCCCAGACACTTATTTAACTCTTTGTTCGGGAGTAGTTGCACTGATGTAGTTTTATATTTACAACTGGCTCTTTGTGGCCCCAAGTTCAAATGATTTTGACACCTGAGCTCTTCGCTGCCACACTTGGCCCTTGTTGGTGTTTCTGCCAGGTCTGAGCATGGGCCTTTCATTTTTTTTTTATCACACTACACTCAGGGTGAGCATCATTACCTGGCTGTCACCTCGGGTAAAATATAGTTTTTAAAAGGTATAGGTAAAGGTAAGGTATAGGCTGATAACAATCAGAACGAGCCTAGTTGGAATCAGCTGAACATTATCAAACTGCCCGGGGTAAACCCATTATCAATAGGGCCGAAGCTACGCTCCAGTTGGTAGCTGTCAAAAGCCGCGACAAGAGGTACTATACCACTGAGGGGAAAAAAAAACAAAACGGCACCGTGACCTCATTGTCTGTTCATGTCAGAAATGTGTGTTTGTCTCTGCTTGTTTGTAGCACCGTACACACACCTTTCAGGTGTTGCTTTGTCCCATTATGTCATTTCATTTCAGCTCCGCTTCAACCCTCGTGTCTCTCGTGTCTGTTGCAATTACATGCTCCATACGACAGCGTATCATACATGCTCTCCTGGCCTCGGTGCACTTAGGCGATAAATTCTACCTCATTTAGCAGGTCAGCATTTAAAGCGGAAGTTCCTTTCATCTCAATCTGCTGAATTTTCTATAATTAGGCATGACGGTCAGCCGTAACATTATGACCACCTGTCTGATATCGCTGCTCAGTTTGTGACTGAGAATGTCACAAACTGAGGCATAGATTCCACGAGAATTCTGAAGGTAGCAGTAGACATTCATGTCCTGGACGTTGCAATAACTTCCCACAACTCCATCACTGGCTTTCACTTACAGTTGGTACTGACACTCATGCTGGTACTGCCAACAGTCCTTTTGCTTTACGAAACACATCTTTTCTGTGGGTTCCCATTCTTTTGTGTTACTTGAATGCACCCTTAGAATGAGTTGGCTTGTGATTGGCTGAGATTGGAGAAGGGGGAGCTTGGAGCGAAGTCAGCAGTGTGCTAGCAGATGGCTAACGGGAGCTTCAGCCCTGATGGACGGCTCACCGCGGAGCTCCAGCGTGTCTACAATGGAGGGAATATCTTGCCTCCACCGGGATCTGTTCGCTCCCAAAATCTGGTGGAGTGGTCCTTGGTTGATGATAAATCATCCCTGAACCATTCATGCAATTTGGGGTGATAGTTTTTGCGAAAGGTTGGTAACACACATACATACATACATACCAATAAATTAATTAATTAATACACAATCTTCGTTCCAACTTTCGTTGGCAAAGGTAATAATACTTTTGCACTTCAGCCTGAAACAGTGCTAATGTTTAATTTAGTTCTTAAAACATTCCACATAGAAAGTGCCCTCTCAGTCTGGTGATCTCCGGACTTATCAGAGCTGTAGATCACACCTGGATTACTTCCCATCACTGCACAGGTCAAGATTTCTTTTTCTTTTTTTTTCTTTTTTTTTTAGTATCTGAGGGTCCCAATCTGACAGAAAATGTTTTTTTCCTCACGTCGGTGGACAGCAGAGCGGTGATGCAGAAAGTCTGACACTTGGATGACGTGCGCTGTCTTTCAGGACAATCCTCTTATCTCTCTGCCTCCATTCTCCAGCCTCAACAACCAACTTGATTCGGCTCCTCGCCCAGCCTTGGCTTGAGTGTCAAACAAGTCACTGCTAAGGTCGCGAGTTCAAACCCTGGTGTGGTGGCGACACTTGAGCGCTCTCGCTCCTGTTGTTGTCGTATGCAGTGAGGGTTGCGGTGGATTTGAAGTGTCTGCTGAATAAATGTAGAATTCTGATTTATACAAAAGCCTCTAGAGGGAAACTGGCCTCTGTCCACTGTGATGGCTGTGCTATGTACTGTGTCTACAGCTAGAATAATACGGATGAAAATAGAATATGATTTATTATATTAATATAACATAATAATTTTGGCTACTCTGAATGGAATAAAGCTGGTAATGTATTAACTTGTCAATAATTTAATGAAAACGGTAACAGGATTAAATTTTATACAACTATAGTAGAGTATGTTTGTGACTTCAATAAATTAATATGAGGACTGCCCCATCCACTATACCTATTATTTCATTAGCAGTCTGCACACAACCTGCAAATAAGGCTGCAGTTATTATATTTTGAAATGACTTTTTTTTTGTCTGTTTCAGTAATGTAATAACCTATAGTATTGATGGTAAAATTTATTATGACAGTGGATCAACTATCTCATTACACTAATGGAGGGTTATTCATTTATTGACTTTATTACAGTGAAAAGGTCCAACATTATTAAGAGGTATTATGTTATTTACCATTAAAACAAGCTGTTCTATTCCTTGCAAATCATTGCATCCTGTCTCGCTTTACATTTTACACATCGACCTCTATTTTTCTTTTTTTAAAAAGCTTTCTGGGTTCGTTGGTGTTGATGACAGTTGTTCTGTACAGCAAGCACATGCAAATCCTCATGCAGTTAGCAGTATTACAAACATCAAACAGTGTTTTTTTCCCCTTTCATTACAGCCTAACACAAACACCAACATCATTAAATGAAAAGATGACCCCCCCCCCAAAAAAAAAGAAGATTGTTTTGTGTTACTGAGCTTGTTAGCACATTGTTGTGCCGTTCCCTGTGTTTTCATGTTGCTACAATAAAAGTGAACAGGCCAAAATAACATGACCCCGAGAGCCGGAATGAGCATCATCCGTCCTCTACGCCCACCATCCAAGTTAGGGTCGCCGGGGGGGGGGGGGACTAGAGTCATAATACACATGATAATGAGAAATACCGCAGACGGAAACAAACCATGATTGGCCCTCACAGCAATTTAGATTAAGCTTTGTTTGGTTTATCCGTGCCCCTCGATCTCTATTGCATTTGTTCTGTTGTGTCATCATTACAGCACGAGTGTGACCCAGTCCCGTGTTAGGAGGCTTGTTTCGTAAACACGGCCTCCAGATTGTTCCCACTGCCTGTTGCTCCCACCGCACTGGGCACACGGTGCAACATCGCCGATCGATTCAGAGGAAAGAGGGAACGAAAGTGAATATAAGATCAAACATTAGATTGCAAGGGGAGATTCTGCAACGGATTTATTTATTTAATTTTTTTTTTCATCATTTTGTCTTCATAAAGGTGAAGTTGGTCATCCGTTAAAAATGTGACCCCCAAGGTCAATTCTGTGTGTGCATTTAAAAAAAAAAGAACATTGTGTCATTGAAGTCCACTCAAGTACACCGTCAGCAAATCTACCCATAATGCTTTGTAGCACAGCAGAGAATGTCTCTCGGGGCTCCAAATTACCTCTCACATCTGCTGTTACTCTGTGCCATGAATAACCACACACACACACACACACACACACACACACACACACACACACACACACACACACACACACACACACACACACACACACACACACACACACACACACACACACACACACACACACACACACACACACACACACACACACACACACACACACACACACACACACACAAGGGCACCAAATGCCAGGAGAGGGGCTGTTTGAATTGATTAGACTGTCATCAGTGGAATGATGATGTGCTTAAACAGAGATGATGGAGGAAGTTTCTCTAATTGATTGTTCTGTCAGTCCAGTGAGTGCTGCTCGCATGCAAATGGTCACATGATGACAGAGATTGGATTTTTTCAAGGGGATTATATTTTTTATTTATTTATTTAATTTTTATTTTTATTTTATCGAAACAGCCTCAATTAAGTGTAGCACAGAATGTTGTAGCTCACATGCTCGACAAGTGTAATATTTAAATATCAATTCCCGGATTTATCTTCATGGTAAACAAGATGTAGACAGTGTGCCCCGCGGGGGAGATGAAGAGAGGAGGAGGCAGACAGTTTGACGGAGGTGAGTTGGGTGGGTCAGTCGGTGGTGTTCAGAAGAGAGTTCGCTCTGAAGTCCTAATGCGCGGCTTCCTGCCGGCAGCGAAGCGTCCATGCTTAAGAAAAGGATTGGGAGCAAATGAGGCGGATCTCCTGAGACACCAGCTGAAAAGGGGCGAGCTTCTCCGTTGCCTCTATTGATGTACTTTTCAGGGTGTAAATTCTCAGCGTTTGTTTGCTGTTGTAGATGCATGGGCTGTGCCAGTGAGTACCACGATGGAGGGCTGTCCAGTGTGTATTGGTCAAAGTGTTTAAAAAAAAAATTAAGTATTCCAGCAGTTTTCATGTTCTGGAAGCAATGGCTTGCTTGGAAAAGCCCAAACTTGATATCTTAAATCTGGGTCATCTCCACCTATCAGATCATGTTCATATTGTTAATAATACTTAAAAGACACTCTGAAAGTTGTGTTTCACAGCTTCTTGATGTATGCTTCAGAACAGTGCCTCCCAACCTTTTTCCTTTGGAGAGCCCAATGTTTTGTCTTTGACGTCCAAATCTAATTCTGCAGGAAAACCCTCTGCATCCTCTGGTGCACACAGTAGTTTGGGAAACTACTATAGTATGTCCCATGCTTGATTTAAGATCACAGTCCACAGCCTGTGTTCTGGAAGCTCACATCCATCAGAGAGACATTAGATAAGAAAGGTGCTGGAGCATAGCAGAAGTGATGCTTTGCAGATGTTCTCAAATTAATAATTTAACAGAAATGTCTTGTAACCCGAGTGAGGTGAGATGAGTCACCATCTGTTTGTTTTGGATCTGTAGATAAAACTGCTTAATTAACTGATCTCAAGTTACGTTTATGTTGCGTTTTTCTAGTGTCACATCCAGGCGAAAGAAGAACTCGCCTGTCTGCAACATTTTGAGTAGGTCGCTATAATTTATTATTATTATTGTTATTGTTATTGCTATTGTTATTGTTATCATTGTTATTATTATTATTTTTATTTTTATTAATATAAGATGTATGCAGGCTTCTGCATTGACTCATGTTTTCATTTTTACATTTGGCTTTATTGCGGGTTTTTTCATCACTTTGGCTTCCCTTGTTCTGATGTGTTTGTCAGGGAGGGGTGCAAATGTGAAAAAAGTCTTTTTATAGTTTCAAAGTGATTTAGAGGTGATTTGTAAATTGAAAAATGTTGTATGGAACTTGCCGAGGGAGCATCAAGAATAGAAGCATCTTTCTTCGAGATGTTATCTCATTCACAAGTAAAAACGTAGGCGCCGTATGCACGAAAGCATTTTGAGGACATTACTGCATTTACATTACAGGAGAGCTGCGAATGTTGGGAGTTTTAGTCATGTGTTTATTAGGACATGTGTAAACTATTGTTCACCTATAGACTACATCTGGAGTACACAGGAATATCTTTAAATGTTATGTCTACCTGTAGTTTGATGCAGTTGAAGAATGCCTGTATATTTGAGCAAATAGACATTTGATTTTCGTCTTTAATTTGCAGTGTCTAGTCCTCATGTGAGGCGATCAGGAGGCATCTATGAACTATTGTCTCCACCTGCATGTAAGGCATTTACGAAAGAAGGTCATTTTAACATCTACTGATATTTTTTAGTGCACTATTTCATGTTATTTGATACTCGATTTGTCCATTAAGTTCAGTAATATAGAATCCCACAGGTCAGACTTGAGTGTTTTGACAATGTGCTCTTCTGCTTTACAGTTCCATTTCTTTCTGAGTAAAACAAACCGATGCGACGGGTTTTCTGTTGGTCCACTTCGCTTTTTCTCCTTTGCTCCCAGTGGCATTCCCACCTTGTCGTCTGCCCTCTGCCTTCCTCACCTTCATCCTCCTCATTGTCTCCACCTCCTTCTTTGTTTTACTTCCAACAACCAAAAGGGGCGAATGACATTGAAACCCTCTCAAGTCAGCATGCTGGTAACACGTGGAATCATTAGTGCCTCAGCCCACTGCGCAGCTCTTCGCTAAGGCACATGACGGCACCGGCCACTTTTTTAATTAAAAGCTTCTTCATCAGACATGTTTCAAGAAGCGCTGCACGCTTCAAAAAATACTGAAGTATTAAACAAAAATAAAGCTATAAAAACATGGCTAATAAGGGCAAGAGTGCAGCCTGTGTTTTTTTTTTGTCTCTTTCGGCTTTTTTTCAGCCGGCATAAAAACAGTCTGAAATCAATAACAAAAGCAAGAGTAGGTAGACAGTGACGCTTTGCATATTGTTTCCCAGCAGTGTTTTTAAAAGTGTACTTTGTAAAGTGTCCATTAGAGATGCAGCACCGGCTGAAATCTGTTCAGTCCTTCCATCTGAGGTGCGTCGGTTGCCAAACTAAAATAGTAACCCTTATGTAACTGTGGCCTTTACCCGGTGAAAGGAGATGTCAGATGCAGTTCTGCAAGCATAATAGCTTCAAATCTTTCTCAGACTTGATAATGCTAAACAAGCACAGTTCAACAGGGCCTTTTTTTATTTTCTAGCAATATATATATATACAGTATATATAATTCAGAGTACTAATTTCATGTTGGGTAATTAGGTGAGAGGAAAGCACAGGAGAGAATTAATATTTTCCTTGTAAGTTCAGTCTGACTCATTCGGCAGGTACGCGTTTTGAATCTGATGTCCACTTTCTCGTTTGAAGCTCTCTTTGCCCGTGAAATAAACCCTGCAGACTCTGGTGTTGTCACACTCGACGTCATCACTCGACGTCATCACACAGTCACCCCAAGAAATCTCAAGAAAACGCGAAGATGGCCAGAAAGCAGCCAGTGTGCAAACCGGACTGGCGAAGTCCAACGGCCCGTGGAGGAGCAGATCCTTTGGCTCCTGTGGACAAGATGGCAGCCCCAGATAGATGTTCCAACCATCCCCTCATATCGATGGCGACTCACCGCCTACAGCTTGTGAATGGCTTACTCGAACCACCACTCTAAATCTTCCCAATTGATACTCCTGTCTGGGTTTTATCCTCCTCTGGGGAAGGGCTTCACTCGGGCTGCATGTACGGCACGGATACGAGAAGCTGCTGCTCTCTGCAGGGACCGAAGCGTCCGGTCATTTCAGTCGTACATGCAGGGCTAGAAGTGTGCGCTGAAAACATGCGGTGTTTGTCAGTCAGACAGGAGAGAGGGGGGGGGTTGGGGAGAGAAAAAAAAAAAGAGTAGAAAGCGATGGAGAAGGGGGGAAGGGATCCCTGGCAGAGGGTGGGAGACCGAGCGCCACGGGCACATCTGCCTATGCCTCGCTTACCCTGTGTGGTTTCTGGCCTGGCAATATTGACACAAACCGTAATGCATCAAGAGACTTTGGGTTCTTTTTGTATTCACAGTTGTACCGTTGCCTTCCCAAGGCCGTTTTTCACGGGGAATCGCTGACTGCTTGTAGGAAAAATGGTGTAGTTCAGCTTGACATTATTGATTTAGTTTTCTTCAGTTGGGGCTTTAATAGACCTCGCTCAGTAACATCTTATAGGGTCTAACCCAGGAAAGACCACTGTGTTCTGACTGCCCAGCTTCTGCAGCCCCAGTCTTCTCTTTTCGCTTTAAACCAACCCAATGTCTCATCTACATTTCAATACATTACAATTCAATGGAAAATATCCCCATATCCCATTTGTATATTGGAAAGTATGTTGAAGCGTATTGTGCCACCCCAAAATCTAATTTGACCAATTCCTGCTTGAAAAATTTCAAAATTTGTTTAATTTATATATTAATCTATATATATATATCCAGTCTATATATATATATATATATATATATATATATATATATATATATATATATATATATATTAATGTGCACATATCATTAAGACCCAGTAGTATTTTTACAAATCGGATATTGCAGAGTGGCCAATTGCCTTTTTTCATGGCAATTGAAAACAAGGTTTGGAAGTATTGGGTTAGAACAACATTGTCATTTATATTTATAGCGTATTGCTTGCTGTGCGTATGTGTTATCACTTCACGAAAAACAACCAATATCACCCACCAGGGCCCTACATGCCAACTACATTGTTTTCAGAATTTGAGCCATTTTTATGTAAACGGACATCGTTTTCAAAACTTTGTTGTGTAAATGCAAAACCTGTCTAAAATGAAAACACAGATGCGATGCATTTTCACTTGAAATACTGTCATGTGGCCTTAAGCTCATAGCCAGTCTAAAAAAATACATGTGGACCTTTTTGGATAGAAAAATGAAGGGGGGAAAAATGTAAAGTCCATCTGTTCAGTCACTCATTTATCTCCTTGAGTGTCAAATGGAGAAAAAAGAAAGAAAGAAAAGAACACAACAAAACTGAATCTTCATTATGATACTGTCTCTTCAGAAATTAATTGGTGGTGAAAAATGAAAAGCTATTTTTACAGTAGCCTTGACGACGAGTGTGCAGCCCTTAATTGCTGCATTTTTTTTCTTTGGTAAATGAACAAAGATTGCGTAAAGATTGCTGTATATGCATCTGTTGTTGTAAGATAATATAATTTTGTCCCCCTGGCTTACTTTCATCCTTCAATTCTCCTGAAAACCACTTGCAGGGCTGTTACAACATCTCAATTTGTCTGCTCTTCCACAAAGAAGCCTTAAAATGTCGATTTTACATTTGCTGGACTTCCACATATAAGCCTTATTAATTAAGGCTTTCAAGTATGGCTGGGATTCTACCAGGTGTGAACTACAACCTATTTTATGAAATACACAGATTTTACAGTGTCATCTAATGCAATATATACACATACACACACACACACACATACACAGCCTAATATGAACACAACATGCTGTGGCCTACTTTCCGAGTACCTCTGTTGTAATCCTATCTGGGACCAGTGAATAGAAGCGGTGTGGGAAAGCCTGAACCTCCATCGTACAAAAGGATGGAGGGATGGAGGGGCCACAAGGAAAAAATGAGGCTGGAGAGGCTCTGTCAGCTGGATTTACTCTCCATGTTGGAAATGGTTAATTAGCTTGAACTCCACATTCCAGTCCAGTGACATCCAACTGTGTCGTGAGTGCCATGTAAGCGTATGAAAACATACATAAACACACAAAGTCACATTTAAACATGCCCCCGTAATTACACCCGGGCTGATTCTCAAACATTTTGTCCCCACACACACGCGTGTGTACGCACACACACTCTCCTGCGCCCAAAGAACATAATGAGGGCTCAGGTGGCAGTAAGGGCTGCTTGCTTTGGGCGGTGGCGATGCAGATGTTACCTGGTGGCTCCTCACTTTTCCGCTCCGAGTGTGTTATATGTGTGTGTTGTGAGTGCAAGCCAGCTGTGATGGCCAGCTGCCCACTTTTGCCAAGGACTTGGCAGCTCCCTGGATGGTTGACCCAGATAGAAGCACCAAGTAGAGGCTCGCTCTCTCGCTCTCTCTCGCTCTCTCTCGCTCTCTCGCTCTCTCTCTCTGGTAACTGTGAGGCACACACCTGCGTGGGCACCCTTCACACGGAGACAGTTGCGCAGTCCCACCAGAGCAGGTGGAGGCTCATTTTTTATGAAGTCTTATTTTTGGAATGACCTCAAACTTTCCTGATGCGGCAAGGTTTCATTAGAAAGAACCTTTTTTTTTTTTTTATTTATTTACTTTTTTTTTTTTTTTTTTTTATTGGTGAGAAAAGTTATACAACGCAGCTGTGCTTTATAGTTATCCCATCAAATACTGCAGTTTTCCAAAGTTCCTGTATTTCAATAATCACAGATGGTAGCGGCCACATCGGGGCTTTGCCAAATTTTTTTTCCCCCTTTTTTTTTTCTGATGCACATTTTTCGCAGTAGCAGACAAGCCAATCAGAGATTGGAGATTGACAGACAACAAAGTCGGATTGCTGACATGGGTGATTGTCGACTCCAAATCTACCAAGTCCCACATTGCTCTTATTGCCCATCGAGTTTCACGTGTTCACAAGAACTCTTTACTACGACCACGGCGTGGATGTTGCGTTTTCCACTGAGACGCCAAACATTTTTCAGAAGGTTCCACCTTGGGAGCTGTTTTTAAACGATTTAGTTATCAGTGGCTTAGAGCATCGTTGCTATGTGTACGGACCTCTAAAACACAATGAATGTTTCACTGCTTTCACTTGGTCACATTTATCAGGAGTTATTCAGCCCCTTTTGTGCTGAGAAAATCTTTTCAAGGGGACGACATAATTGTAAATTACTGTCTTTTTCATGCTCCGAGCACGCAGCAAAAAAACTAAACAAAGCAGCCTCCACCACACAAAGTGCAACAGCAGAAAAGCTACAAATACCAGCTAGTCCTCCAGAACACCCCATAAAGCTTTTCAAGGGTGTTGAGGGCTCACACTTCTTTTCAAACTGTGGACAGTCATGCCGGCTCACCTTGGCTTTTCTTCCCATGTTTGTGGGAGGTTTTTTTTTTTTATTCTGCAGTCACGTGTGTGTGTGTGGGTGTGTGTGTGCGTGTGTGTGTGTGTGAGTGCAGTCATTATGCTCAATGTCACACTGCATTGCGGTGCAGTAAAAAAGCTTTTGAGCGAGTGAGAATGTGCGTGAGTGTGGAGTCAGCCCGACGGTTTTGGGGGCCGGCTTCTGTTGTTGGCTCGTGTCTCGGTGTCTCACGTTCAGATTGCAGTCTCTCAGTCACGCAGATCTCAATGTTTGTGTGTGCTTCTTGTTTATCCCGTCACACTTGCCCCCCGCTATGACAATTAAACGCCCTGTTTTGTTTTTTTTTGGCCTCTCTTTCCCCTCGTCGGTGACCTCTGGTTTCTCCCCTCCTGCTTCCTCCCAGACACGCAGAATGGAGGGTTGTGGCGTCTACATGAGTGCACAGCAGGGTAGAGAGATAAATTGGCTGAAAAAAGAGACTCATTCGTCATACGAGAATGGGGGGGGGTACCGCTGACGTACACGCTGTAACATATAATAATAATGAGAAAAGGGCGACTATTCATGTGAAAAGAAATGCAGTGCTGTAGATTATGATCGACTAACTTGCATTGTGTGTGCGTGGGTAGGAAGCGTGTGTCGGCGGCCTCAGTAGCATTGTTTATCATCAGTTTACAGCTACAATCACCTTGAGCATCCTCTCAATGGCCCGACGCTCGCCGTCACCCGTAGCTTACCCGAGTAAACTTGGAAGTTGTGGTCTGACTGGGAGTCGCTGACTAGTCTTGTTTTATTGAACCTGTGATCTGTGTGTTTGTTTCCAGACGCAAAACGCTCATTTGTCACAAACGTCACATTTACTTCTTCCTGCAGCTGAAACTTGCATGGCTGAGCTGCGATTTTTTTTTCCGTATTCTTCTTCTTCTTCTTCTTCTTTTTTTTTTTAACAGTGTTTCCATGACAACATGCAAATCTTTCAGGATTTCCCTGAGATAGTTGTCAAAATGTTGCCTGCAGCAGCTCAGCTGAGCCGGAGTCGACACGAGGAACAGCGAGACAACTGTGCCGCCAAAAATCAAAATAGCCCCGCTTTTATTGGTGTTCAGTGGCAACGCTTTCATTTTTCGCTGAATATAGATGTCGCGTTGTTTAACATTTGTTAAAATCTCTCCCCTGTGGAAGTTTTTCTTGACTTCTCTCTTGCTTCGCCCCTGCGGTTGTATATCTTGCCAAATGGACGAACACAGAGTTGTCCATTGTTCTTCACGTGCTTTACGCCAAGCACGCTGGCATATGTGTACACATCCAGACGGCTGGTCAACTTCCAGAGAGGAAAACCCCAAAGCCACAGCCAGTGGAGCGGATATTTCCCCCAGCTCGGGAGCTGAAGGGTTTGTTAGAGAGTGGACCACACCCAGCAGCGGCAGCCCACGCCAGGCTTTAGAAGCAAAGGCAACTCCCATAGGAAGAATTAAGTCACTGCTATTTAAAGGCCTGTTAATGTAGACCAGGATCTCACTGCCGCTTAGAGAGATGAACGGGGAAATGTGGCAGCCGATAGATGTTGTCAAATACAAGGGCCTAATCAGTGGCCGGATTATCTTGGCGGTCCGGTTTGTTTGTAGATGATTTGCGAGCGCTTCTGCGGCGCTTCATATGTAGGCGCGTTGCCCCGCGTGTATTCCCTCACACGAGAGTCTAGTTTTAGAAGAGGCAACCACCTTCGTGTCTGGCTCCTCAATTCGGCCACTTCCAAACAACCTCTCGAGTTTACTTACATCTTTACCACAAGTGTTAAATGTAAGTACTTGCCCACACAGAGTATTTTTTTTCCTCCAACATGACATCAGCAATCTTCTGGGAGTTTTGTTGCCACCAGCTATGACCTAGTGTTTAATGAATGAAGCAAAACTATCTGTTGTCAGGAGATATTTCATTCCCAAAACTACAACTGTCTCCTACAGCTTCCAAACAAAAAGTTGTTTTTTTTTCCTCAGAGTAACAACAAGCTTTTTTTTTTTTTTGGGTGAAAACATGAAAACTGTGTAGAATATATGATCCATGCCTGGTGCAAATAACAGATTAAGTACATATTTGACACAACAAAGTGACTAATGCATCAATTTCACAACACCCTATATTTAAAAAAAAACAAAACAATTGCTATTCATCCCTGCACTGCTAATATTTAAATTGGCACAAGCTTAGTGGATAATTTGCAGTCAGATTTATTTTCATTGCTCTGCTCAGAGCTTGATTTCAGTGTAATACTCAGTTATCACTATTGGTAATGGCTTTCCAGCTTTACCAACATTTGATGATCACGTAAGATCACGTAAGCGAGAGTGACGGATTATTACTATATCCAATATGATAATTTGATAAAAGTGATGGTTCTCATCCTTGTATACACATTTTATATTTTACCTCCGGCATCCTGGAAAAATATTACCTGCATCTCCTTGTCATACAGTGAAAAAGTCACATGACGGGAGATATCAGAGTGTGCCTTGTTGTAAGACATAAAATCCTTTTAAGGATTTGTTTTTTTCGTCAAGCAATTTTTTTCAGATTATTTTAGACAAATCCAATAATTTTGCCTGCATTATGCACTTCGATTGACACAAGCTCTCTTTAAAGTGTTCTTTAAACAAAAACAACAACAACAAAAAAACATTTTCCTCTGGATTACTATCTTTAAGTCTCTAAGTTCTCTGGATTTGAATTAGTTCTTGTAATTTGACACCTGCTTCACCATTCTGCAGGCCGGTGGGGCCATCTCCAGGCAAGAATCTGAGTTGATGATGATTATCCCGGTGATTAACTCGATTTTAAATGTTATAACATGGAATTAAGCAAAACAGTGTCTTGGATTTTTGTAATCAACTCACTATTCATAATACACTGTTAGAAATAACCATGATGAATTGCCCTGTGCGCAGTGTGCTTGAATAAACAATTGGTCTTATCAGATCATTTGCAAATGCCTGGTAGGAATAAAAACTTAGTTTAGAGCTAAGTTTTGAGGTCATTTGTGTTTATCTTTATAAAATACCGAAAATAAATGTCACACTGTGTAATAACTCCGAATGCATACATGGTGTTGTTCTCAGGATTCGATTGATTACCTTACTAACTGTGAGCAAAGGTCCAAGCTTATATTTATGTTGAATATTCAAGTCTTTTGCTCCTTGTTTACAAGAGAAAGATGAAGTGCACTGATTGGATCATGAAAGTTTATTCTCACATAGTCAGTGAACAGCTTTGGTTTTTGTCACATTTAGGTGCTGCCCCATCAAAATTAACCCACCTCAGCCCCCCCCCCCCCCCCCCCCCCCCCCCCCGCCCCCACGCCCCTTGATGATGTGGCCCCGCCCCTGGGTCAAAAGCCAGCGCCCTGAAGCACTGCAGCGTACCAAAGAGTGGAATTGTATCTCGACTTCATCCCTCCTGCGTTTTGCATTCAGCTCCATCACTTAAATCCTCACAGCGCTAAAATATACAGTCTACAGAGGCTTCCTCAAGTCAGCATGACAGAATCCTTCTCTTGACACGCCGCGCAGACTGTGGATGTGAATACAGAGCAGCACTTTAGGGAAATCACAGACACCCGCGTTGAACACCAAGCATCACAGATGTCACTCCTCACGAGCCGGAAACTCGTCTAATAAAATCATCGCTCCAGTCGAAGTGTGCAGACTTTTAGCAAACTTTCAAAATGTCCCTGAATAAGTTCACACCACTGAGCATGCATGTGGGCAGCTTGTTGGCTTTTTTTTTTTTTTTTTAATTCCCAAAGTGAAAACTGTCAGAGCTGTTTTTACTTTTGTAAAAAAAAAAAAGAAAGAAAACATTTGAGTACTGGCATCTTGTTTGTGTGGCGGATCTGATGTGTTCTCTTAGTCAGCACCTTCTGCTCAAGCTTGTGCTTAGTTTTCTCTAATGTGTCATTAGTTTTTGCTCTTTCAAACATGAAAACCTGCATCAGTGCAACCGGAGTCTCCCTCTATTCATAGATTTGATGTGATTTTTTACTTCTTTTTTTTTTATAATCAGCACAGCGGCATCCTGAACATTAGTGTGAAATGTACCTGGAAACCCCCCCCCCCCCCAAAAAAAAATAAACAACCTCAATTCCCTGTGTTCATAGAGCAAAGTTTGAAATACCTTGTAGCAGTGCTGCCCCCTGCTGGGGAAGCACAGGTAAAACAAAAACACTGACGGCTTCATGGAGGGCTGCAGCTTTTATCTCATGAATTATTACACACACACACACACACACACACACACACACACACACACACACACACACACACACACACACACACACACACACACACACACACACACACACACACACACACACAGTCAGTGTACAATCACATGCTCATTTAATTAAATGCATTAATTAAAATTGTGTCCCTGTGTGTATGCGTCTGTGAGTTGTGAGAGTTGGTAGGTCAGAGGGAGGGGTAGAGCTTAATGGTTCATCGGGACCCTGGCTACCCCCAACCCCCAACCCCCCACTCCACGTGTGTGTGTGTGTTTGTGTAGCCAATCGTTACTGAGCCACTGGCCTAATTTTTTGGCCGAGGACCGGACTGGAGGTTTACGGCAGTCACGCACTCGTCCTGAAATGTGCAGCCCACTTTTTTGTCTGCTTCATAATCCTTCTACATAATCAGTCCTTCAGACTTCCATCATTGTCCTGTCAGGCTTTGAGTTGTTCTTTTGTTTGTCTGTTTTTTTTTGCCATTTTTTTCCCCCCGATAAATCCTGTCAAGTTCATCGGATCAACTGTAATCCCCAGTTTACCCGCCACCCTCTCAGTGCTTTGTTCAGTTATAAGGAGGACCACTCAGCCCCCCCAACCCCGTCTGTCTGTCTGTCTGTCTCTCTCTCTCTCTCTCTCTCTCTCTCTCTCTCTCTCTCTCCCCCTCTCCCCCCCCCCCCCCCCCCCCCCCCCCGTCTTTTCATCTTTAGCCAAACTCTTGATGAAGCTCAGCGAGCGCTGCTTTAGGAAATGTAACTTCCTCACAAGGCGCTGGATCTCCGCATCTCGGCTCCTGCCAGGACGCACTTGTCATTTTTTTATGTGGCGTTTGCATGTTCTCCATGTACTTTAATGGGTTTCCTGATTTCCTGGTTTCAAATCCGGGCTGCAAGAGGCTCTAATCCAGCTATACCACCAAGCAAATTGTAAAAAATTTTATTTAATTTTTTTTAAACACATTTCTTAAAAGTAGCAGACACAACACAAGACCTGAGCTGAGATATCGGAGGTTTTTTGGAGGCATTTTACTGCATTTTGCACCACAGGTTTACATTTAAATTACCTTTATGTTGCAATTGTAGTCATTTTCCTTCCCTAACCCCCCCCCCCCTCCAAAATAAAAAACAAATTAATAAAGTAAAAATATGCACGTTAGGTTGATTAATGGCTTCCCCCGTAGGTTTGTACCTTTAAATTAGGAGGGGTGAATGGAAACGAATCAGAAATCCAAATCTCTCAAAGCTTCTACCATCATTAAATCATCTATCATCCACACTAATACCCAGTCCCTGAAACACTACATCGTCCAAACTGGCTCTAAAATCACGTGAAAGCCTTTAAAGAAAGAAGAAAAGAAAGAAAAAAAACTTTCTGGGGGGGAAAAAAATATATCAATAGATGTAAAGAAAATTGTTCCCAACTCTGTCTATTTTTAGTGTTTTATGTTTTTGGAGTGTCTGTGAAGCAGCAGATGGGCTCGCCGCAGTAGCCTGGAATGCGTCCCTGTAAAAGCATTCAAGAGGTTGTTTTCTTTTTCTTTTCGTTTTGTTTTTCCTTTCTTTTTTGTCAATGATTGTGTTTCTCTGTCAAACTGCCGCCAAAGGCCATCGGGAGTTGAGCCGTCATCTGAGCAACTAGAATGCCTTTTAAATTCATCTGGGGTTTAACCGCAGCCTCTTTCACCCCTTTTTCCCTCCCCTCTCTCAAGCATTCAGCTGAAAATGCCATGAGTGGGATCATTGGGCGAAGTGTGCGTGTGTGCGTGCGTGCGTGCGCGTGTGCGTGTGCGTGTGCGTGTGCGTGTGCGTGTGTGTGTGTGTGTGTGTGTGTGTGTGTGTGTGTGTGTGTGGGACCAAATTGGCAGCTTTCTTTAAAATTTATGTTGTTGTTTTTGCGCTGTGTCTGTAAATCAAAGCCCCACAGGAAGCTGACTGACCACTCTTCCTTTTAGGTGTGTGTGTGTGTGTGTGTGTGTGTGTGTGAGGGGGGGGGGGGGACAGGAGATGTTTGTGGTGACACTTGGCCAGCTGCAGTTGTGTTTGGCTTGGTACACAGGAGCATGAATGAGTCTGCGTCTGCCGTATTCACCTCCTCTCTGCCTCGCGCCCTTCGCATCTCCCACTCTCTCTTCCTCTCTGCACTCTCTCTGCCACTCTTCCTCTCTGCTGGACTCCGGCGTCTCTTTTTTTTTCCAACGAAGTGGGCGGGAGAGCGTCGCTGACCTGAAACGCTCCCTCAGGTTAGAGATTCTTGCTTGAGGATCGCAATGGCTCCTCAGTTTTATGTGGCAACATTTTCCCCCAATGTTTTTTTTTTTTTATTAACCTCTTTTTCTTACACAGCTGTTCACCTCATCTTACCTCCACATTTCTTTATCTTTCACTCACACTGAAAGGTTTGTCTTCCTTTGATAAATACATAATTCCTTTGCTGTTTAATCTATCCAACATAAACAATATAGAACTTTTTTCCCCACACTTTTTAATGCCAGCTCTCATCTCGTCATGCCCTTTTTATGTGTTTCTCCTGTTAAAGCCCTCAGATGCAAAAAGTTGTGAAATGTTTATAAAAAAAAATGTGTCTGAAGGTTCACAGCTCAGCGTGAACAGTACATAGTAAACTCCAGACCTCCTGTGCCGACTCTTATAACACCATGTTACTGTTTCTGTCACGTTCCTGCGAGCAGGGGAACACTGTCGTGGGTTCACCTCCATGCAACAATCTGTCAGCTGCTGCACAACTTCCTCACTCACAATTTATTTGGGGTCCCGTTGAGAAATACCTGCATTTGTTAGGTTGATTTAACGGCGTGCTTCAGAGTAAGTTTGAAGCATACAGAAATGGAGATAGACTTTCTGGCTGTAAAAAAAAAAAAAAGTTTTTGTTTTTCCTTACAAATGGGCCACAGCAGTGGTGCAGACGGACTCATTCCTGCTCATGACGATAAGATAGATTAACCGGCGTAGAAATTGATGATGGAAAAATACAATTTTGTAATAATCCACGTTGCTGTGAGCACAACACTGAATTTATACCTCAGTGAGTTCATCCAGGGGTGTTGAACGTGAGGCCCGTGGGCCAAAACGGGCCTGCAAGAGTCTATTTTGGCCAAAACACCAAGAAAATTGTTAAAAGTCCACTGAGATTTCAGTGATGCTGCTGAATAATTAAGGCAATATCTTATAGGAGAAGGGTTTTTTTTGTGGGTTTTTTTCCAACATTTCACTGTATTTTGCACCAGAGGGTTTCATTAAAATTGGTTTCATGAGATTGAGACCATTTTCAATAGTGACTGTTTGGTTTCATGAAAATAGAGACATTTTCATCCCACTCAAGATGAAATTGGATTTTTGAGTGGCCGTTGAACTAAAATGTGTTTGGCACCTCTGATCCAATCCATAAAAAAAATGACTTGGTGAAGTGAATCACATTGATTACCTCGTTTTTGTGGCTCCTGTTCGTGGGTGGGTCATATTAGGTAGCGAATAAGGCTTTTCTCCTCAAAATTGATGCGTTAGAAGCAGCAAACCAGGCTTTGGATTTGAGCGTGTTTACCAAGGACTGGGTAGTGAAGTCTTTCCCGTGTGGGGCAGTGGACGACGTACTGTATTTCAAATGTATCGCCGGTTCAAATACTAAAGGGTCAGAATGCACAGTTTGTCTTGGAAGGGTGCAGGCGGGATGACTGACCTCTGACCTCAATCCTTTTACCAACAATGGGAATCAGAAGTGGATTGTTTCCTATTACTTTGTGATGCTGCTTTAACACGTAGTACATATTGTCGATTGTTGCACAATCGTGAACTCCCTTTCGAAACTGTTTTCCAATCTGCTCCACGGAGGCCCGACCTAGAAAATCACAGAACCTGAAGGATGTGCCGCAAATACTCGTGGCACGCCTTCGGAGGTTTATTCAAATCAATCCTTCCGACTCCATCAGGTGCACTGTATCCGGCAGGCGGTCCTAATGTTACGGCTGATTGATGGATGATGGTGTGAATGTTGGGCTCCTTTCACTCCCACACAGTTAAAAAAGACCCCCGTTGGATAAACTCCAACAGAGTTGATGACTTTGTCACTTTGTCAGCATTTGAAGAGCCGCACACTCCCCAGTGGTCCATTATGAGACTCTCAACATGGTTAAATATTGAAACGCTCTGTCAAACTTTCTTTTTCAAGTCGCAAATGGAGCACATAATAGAACTAACACTCAAGGATAAGAAGCATAAGGACTAATCTGTGTTCGTTTGTCGTTACAAAATGGAAAGTGTCAAGTTTTGTTACAGCATTCAAACATTGTCATTGTATTTTAACAACGGCAAGCAGAGTTTGTCATCACTAAGAGCAAGGATAGATACTATTCAATGGAGAAAGAAAATAAAAATCCATACGGGTTTTAATGTTTCCATAAATCCGAACCGAATCGACGCCTTTTGAGGAGCCAGGAATCGAGCGATTTTTGCTCCTTTAATGACTTGAGTCAAGATGAAGCAATCACATAAATTGAGATGTTTCACGCACATTTGAATTATATTGTGATAGACATTGTTGATTTGAGAAATATGCATAGACCATCTGATCTCATTATCTTTATATATTTTTGATTTTGCTTTTTTTTTTTGTTGTTGTTGTTATTATTAAGCGTTTGCTCGAAAAATCTAAAGCTTTGGAAACATTTCAGTTTGTGAAAGGAATGTTGACATTTTTTTCTGTGTTCTCAGATTTTTGTTCAAGACTAGCAACACAATCTTTTGACTAGTAAATTCAGTACGTTTGTTAGATTTTAGAAACGCGGTACTAATCACACGTGTCAAACTTGAGACCCATGTTAATTTACGTGGCCTTTGAGGACTTCAAATTCTCAATAGTCCTAAAATATAAGTCCAGAATAAACTGTATTTATCAAAATGCATGCTGACTTTATGCCAATCAAAATGATATTATCCTGCATCCAGATTTGTGTTTAACTTTAGTTTGGGTAGGAATTAATAGAAATTATCGACAAGCAAAAAAATACCAACATGCCGGAGAAGAAAAATCCATGCAGAGGAGAGGAAGTTAAGTGAGATGATCTTGAAAAACATGTCAAAATTTAACCTGAAAGCTTTAGCCTCCAAGAAAATTTTAAAAATTCTCCTTCGATTAAAAGAGAGACAACTGTCACAGTGCAAGATGTTTACATGGTTTATTTTTTCTGATCCTTGATGATCATGTGGATTAATTAATCATATTTTAATAACAGAGAAATATATTTTACTTTACAAAGGTTAATTGCAGAGGCACTGGTTTACCTCGGTCTTGTTCAATGTTATTTATCTTCAAAGTTACAGCCGGCCCTTTAAGAACAACCATCATGGCGCTGGATGAACTTGTTGGATCTATCAGATCAATAGCATTTACATTGAGTGAAAAAAGGTAAACAAGCATTGAAGAAAACTCAATAACTTGGTGCATTCTTCATATTTATCATGGGATAAATGTTTCTCCGATAATTGTATAGGACACTGTTACAGTTCTCATTTAGTTTCTTCCCTTCCTGCTTCTATGCGATGAAGTGCAACAATCTTGTTCAACAATGAACAAGACAGACCCGACACTGACAATACAAAGCCACAGTTCAGATGTTTTCCTGAAAGATGAGAGTCCTTCAGTTGTTACTTCGCTCTAAATGTGGCTCGTGGTGTTGAATTCCTCCACGCAGCTCCACACTTGAGCAACATGTTTATTCTGAGGAAGTCTGGCTGATTGAGATCGATGATCTGTGTACCAGCTGTCCGCGGAAAGCCTCGGATCACGTGCCTTAATAAGAGCTGCGTGTTTGCCAAATAAAATGTTTGGAGGGAAGCTCTGTAACGGCACACCGATTGAGGGGAAACGCATCGTTCCTGCTTTAAGTGAAACCTTCCAGTCGCTGAAACCTCGCTCATCTCCCATCATTTCAAACATGGTTGTGCAGGAGTTTTTCTCTCTTTTTTCTTTTTTTTTTGCATTTAGAAGCATCAGCTGATGTGGAAACATGGCCCAGGGTCTCCACTTTTTTTTTTTCCTGCTCGCAGTACATCACCAGTTTTATTGTGTGCCGTCCAGAAACTTCCCAGTCGGCCAACATCTGTGCTCTTCACTTACTTCTCTCTCTTTCTCTTTCCGTCAGGTTTGTTTCTCAACACTCGAGTCTCCGCAGAGCCAGAGGTGAGTAGTCTCTCTCTTCACTGTTTCTCTTTCCTTTTTGTTTTCCTCAGTGGATTTGTTGTTAGGTTGCGTGTGTCAACAATAGACGATCATAGGTATGGTTCAGCTTTCCTCTCGTGCATTTGCAGAGTTTTGCCACCAGAGGGAGGCAGAGTGCTTTAGTCAGACGCGATACAAGGTGGGGGACACAAGGACAAGTTTCAAGGGTTTTCCAGCAATGCATGGGTCACTGTTTTGTAGCACGATGCTTAATATCTGTGTGTTTGAGCGAGAGAACACATGAATGAAGAGAGAGGTTCACCTATCTGGAAAAGAAGGGATGATTTGTGATGCCGCTTCACCTTGTCGGAGATGCCAGGTAGTACGAGAGGAGGGATCAGGCTGGTAGTTTGCTTCTGCTGCTCCGTGTGTTCATTCCTTCTCTCCCCGGCGAGTCCCCTCCTCCTTTTTCACACTCCACTCCATCGCCTCCCCGCGCCGCCTACTGATAGGGCAGACATGGAGACAGCGGAGGAGAGAGGCAGCGAGAGGCGGAGGAGGAGGAGGAGGGAGGGAGGGAGGGAGGGATGGATCGAGAGTTGGGTTATGAGGGGAGGACTAAAGTAGAAACAAAGAAGCGCTGCAGGTGTGTGGCGTTGAGCATGCCTTCAGCTCGGCAGACTCGGCGAGCGTGAGAGCGCTGCCTGCTCGGGGACTGAAGGACAAGGAGAGACGTCTGAACTTTGAATCGCCCCGGTTAGTTTTCCATCTGTTTGGAGCGGCGTGAGGCAGCCATGGCCCTGCTGACCAACGGCGCGCAGAGCCTGGGCTCCTATTACTGCCTGATCCGACGCAGGTTCAAGAGGAGGCGCAAGAAACGCTCGGAGCGCAAAGGTAAAAAGCCCGCAGGGTGGCAGCTCGGACGCCGGGACACATCTGAAGCTTATTGTGGATGATGAAGGACAAGTGAAGAGAGAGCGTGTGCTTTAAAAAACCTACCCGGGTGCCAGTGTCCAAGCTGTGAAATCTTGTTTCTCTCTGCAAAACTGTACGTCGTCTGAAAGTCTGTGGTCATTCAGCTGCTTACTGATCTGATCCAGCTTCTCCTGCATGGACAATCAGTGATGTGCAACAGGCTTACGAGACCACATAGGACTTTTTTATTTATTTATTATTTACTTAACTTGGAACTTACCACACTTCTTGAGTAAAAGTCAAACTTTATTGACCCGACAGCTGGGTCATTGTGACTCCTCGCAGGTTCAAGTTCTGTCAATTTGTAAAAAAAAAAAAAAAAATCTGTAGCAGCTGCTCAATCATGTGGTGAAAATCCACTTTTAGATTCAGATCATTTTATTATTACATTAAGGGCAGTTCCTTAATAAGTTGCATGCATTTTATTCACAAAATAATAATAAACCAAAAAAAAACAAATACCATGAAATTAAAGTTTTATAAATGACAGTTAACATCATGAATAGAGATTTAATACAGTATGATGAAGTGGTGATAAAAAGGAAGCATTTGATGTTTGTATCTAGAAGAAATCAGTCCGACTTTAATGTTGCAATTCAAGAAAAATAAGTATAGAATAAAGTTAGAAAATTCCATTTCCACAGGTGAATTTCAAAAGGAGCATTTTTTTTTTTTGTCCTGCAGGGTCGACAAACATATCTGAGGTAAACTCTGAATGCCATCAAGGTTTTCTTAAGTCTGTCTTGCTTTCATCTTCCTCGTTTTAGCTTCAGTCTGCGGCGGCGACCAGACCTGTAATAACAATTCTGACAGAGACGAGGCGACAGCTCGTATCCTCCGATGTTTGACGGTGCAAATTATCCTCTCGCTTGTGTCTCAAGCATTTCCATGTCGGAGATGGACCGAATCCAAATAGCACACACACATTTCAGATGGAGAAATGCCCGCTTGTGTCGGGTTTTGATTAAACATGCATCTTTGTTTTGTTTTTGTTTTTTCGGTGTGTTTGTTCTCCCTGCACACTATTTCAAAGTTCTTCATTCTCTTTGGTGTAAATATATAATTTGTGGTAAATATTTAAATGTGTCTGGATTAGAGAGTTGCTTTCTTGTGCGCCTCCTCCGCCCGTCTCTCCCTCTCTCTCGCTCTCTCTGTCTCTCTCTCTCTTTCGGGGTGAGACAGGTCCGTGTCTGGGTGTAATTGAAGTGGAGTGACGGCGGCCCGTCGGAGGTTCTAAGCTCGCCCCTCCTGAGTTTGCTGCTCTGCTCCGGGGATTAGCCTAACGGCAACGGTAGTAATTACTGAGGTGGCCACAGCTCACTGACAGCATTAGCCATGTCTCAGCCACTTGCTTTGACACCCACCGCCCGCCCGCCGCCCCGTTCCACTCTATTCATCCAAGTAAACCCGGCGCTGCTGATGCTGCACTTTCTCGGCCTCTGATTTGAACAGCCACCCCCCCCCCCACTCTTGGAGTGACTACGTCCATCAGCATTACACAGGTCCGTTTCCCGCCTTTTCCGCTCGCCCTTATCACCACGGGAATGAAAGTGGCACTTTTTCACCGCACTAAGAGAAGCGATGACTAAGCGGGACTTAGGGGCCCGCCGTGGCTCTGTTTGCTCTCTCAGGCGGCGTTAATGCCCCGCGCCAGAAGCCTCCTGATAAGTTGCTTAGTGCTTGACTTGCGCCGAGTGCCCAGTGGGTAAGTGGCTAATGCTAGCTGTGATGACGAGGTCACATACTTACAGAAGACAATCATCAGAAGAATAATTTGAGGCCGGCTGGAGAAAATCTTTCAGCTCGGTTTTCTCTGACAGCGAAGGGGGAGAGGCGGCGCGGCGCTGCTGGACCGGGCAGCCCATTAAGTGCCGATCAGCGTCTTCCACAAGGACACTTCAGGGTGCTCACACAAGGGTGGACGGAGGTCAGCTGCACTCCGAAGGATCTTTATTCATCGCAAATTCCGGCAGAAGCTATGGCTTCAAATGTAGCCATTTAATTTCTCTTCAAAAGTTCTGCAGTTGTTTGAACAAACAATTTTTTTTTTTTCATGGCATGCATGATTTTAGATTTGCTTTTGTTAAGTTGGTTGAAGTTGGTTTTCTTGGCTCTCAAGATTCCGGTTTGACTTCGTTCAGGCCTCAGTGGCTCCTGGTCACAGGTTTTTGACGCCCTGTCCGAGGTCTGTTTGGCGTTTCAGCCCCTTCGATCGCAGCGTCCAAACCGAATAGGAGATTCTTCACCCCCCTGTTGGCGATCAGGCTCATTCTAACTAGAAATCGACAGTGTCCTTCTCACATCGTCACACCATTCAACATGTTCTGTATTTTCCTCAAATTGAAAAAAATGAGTGTGACTCTACTTTTGTCAGATCTGATTTATAGCGTTAGACCTCATTAAAAAGATGAATCTCATGCTTATTTCTAGACCTATGCAATGTTCTCATATTTGTATTTATTTAAAAAAAAATGTTTTAATTGTTTTTACTATAGATGGGATTCTGGTTCCTGTTTCTTGAACTCATGCGCTCAATTGTTTTTCTCCTCTTGTACAATAACTGATTTTCTTACTTAACGTTTCATTGTATTCCTCTGAAAAAGCTCAGTAAACAATATTTGTTTAAAAAAAACAATTATTTACTTACTATCTCTGACTTTGCAAAACATCCATTGTAAAAATCCATCCATATTTAAAAATACAAACCTGCAAACAAGAAGAAAAAACATGTTTCTTATCTCTATTCTACATTGCTCGTACTGTAAGCTTTGTCCAAATTGAATTTTATTTGATTTACACTATGATTACATTACTTTCAGGTTCAAGCAGATAAGGGTCTGATGTAGTCTATGCATTAAAGAAGAACAATAATGGAATAAAAACCTAAACAAGATACTTTCTGGATTGAGGAAAACAAAAGGTTGTGCAGATCATCTTCATCCAGATCAGCACAGATTAGCCAACGAAGCAAAACAGAGAAGTTGTGAAAGGAAGTATTTTGCAGCAGAGACTCGGTGCCCTTTCACCCAACATTGTTTCATTGGACTGCCTCACTTTCGGGAAGTATGAAGAGAAAAGTCCAATTGTGTTCGCTGAGACAAACTCTGCTTTTTAATGTTGACAAATGTAAAAATGTTAATGAAACCCCTTTTCATCTGTTCCTCTTATTGCCTTTAATGCCTCCACCAAATACAGTGTGAGTTTGCATTTAAAGAAGACCTTGTTTCTTTCTTTTTAGTCCATATGTAAAACGCTAGTTTTCGACTGCAATGATGGCGTTAAATGTACTGCAGGAGCAATATTTGACAGCGGCGTCAGTCTGTGTAAATGGTCCTAATGTGTCTTTGCTCCGTACGCGGATTAGCATACAGCGCACGGTGACTTTCAAAATGCTGAATTTGAGCATATCTTCCAAGTGATAAGCTCTTCTGTGCATCTCTCGTAAATGTGCCAAGCCATGACACTTGCAGACGACGCTTTCCAATGGGCCGTATATGAAATATGGAAAATGGGCGAACAGAGGCCTTTTCTGCCGTGCCAGCAAAATCTCCAAAATGAGCTTGTGCAACGCGAATGGGTGTGTGTGTGTGTGTGTGTGTGTGTGTGTGTGTGTGTGTGTGTGTGTGTGTGTGTGTGTGTGTGTGTGTGTGTGTGTGTGTGTGTGTGTGTGTGTGTGTGTGTGTGTGTGTGTGTGTGTGTGTGTGTGTGTGTGTGTGTGTGTGTGTGTGTGTGTGTTCTACACTGCCTGACGCTCACAGCCCATCGCTGTGGATGAGACTTTGCTTGAAACAAGGTTCTTTCCTCCTGGATAACCTTTTATTCATTCTTCCCTCTTCCCTCCGTCCTCGTCCCTGTATTCACTGCGTCCTCACACTTCTACTCTTCGTCTTAAAATGATTGACTAACCGTGATTGCCTTCACCTTCCTTAGGTGCCGCTTTCTTTGATTACATGGTGTTTGCTTGTTTTGCTGCGTGTAAACATAAAGAAAATAGATTTGCCGCCTCCAACAAGCCGATTAACGTTTGACAACGGTACCAAAGGAAATCAAATAGAAAACACAGTGGCATTCATTTACCTAACAGACAGACAGGGGGGGCGGGGGGGTGGAGGGGGGGGTTTGGCGGGGGGTGTTGATTATGAGCAGTGCCTCATTTAGCACCACAAACACAGCAGCACTCTGTCATGATAAGAAATGAGTTGTGTCTGCTTGTCTCAATGTAATTAGCTTTGATTAGCATGCCGCTAATGACTGTAACAGACTGAGGAAGGAGAGAGAGAGAGCGAGAGAGAGAGAGAGAGAGAGGTGGATACATGTCGAGATTGTTGCATATGCATATGGAAAGGTTATTTCAACACATCCATCTAATAGGTGTGGTGAAAATGAGATTCCCTCAATAAATAGTGCAACCTTTATGGAGAGAAGCTCGATTTTATCAATCTCCACCACCGAAAGTGTTCATATTGCTCGTTGGACTGTACATTTGTCTTCACACTCCCATCTTCCATGAACACCTTCTTCCTCCCCTCCTCTGTCAGCTGTCACGGCCTTTATAACCTCCCCCACCCCCACCCCTATCCAGGAAAGGTTCCACCACCCTGTCCTCTCCCACCCGTCCATCAACGCGGCTGCCTCCTCCTGACAATAGCAAGGGCGCGAGGTGTGAAATTCAACTCCTAGATGACAGCGTCTCAGGCGCAGAGACACAAATCTACACGGACACGTCGGTGTCCTCGCACGGCATTTATTTCCACCATTCCCCATACTAACCCATGTGCCCCCCCCCCCCCCACCCCACTCTAGCTCTCTCACTCCCTCTCTCTTTCAAGGGTCCCGCCGCATCCAAACCCGGCCTTGAACGTGACGAACGGTGTTAGGTGTCTGCATCCAGGCGAGGAAAAACAGAAGGACAGAGGAGAGGAGCGTGTGATGGGGGGTGAGACGGACAGATGGGAGGAAAATTATAAAGCTTGAGATAAAACGCTCCTGAGCCTCGCTCGACGTGGCTGATGGGAGACGGGTTCGTTCCGCAAAAATAAGAATACGACATCAGAATAATTGGCAACTCTGAACTTTTGTGACAGAATTCTGAATACCCTCACAAAGAAATGCACATTATTGCATTTCTTAGTCATAGTTCTGAATGGAATGTTCAAATTTAATGAAAACAGTCACAATTTTTTTTTTTTATCACAATAATTGGCACCTTGTTTTCAGAAGTGCACACCAAGAATAGTTTATCAAAAAAAAAAAAAAAAGTCCAACAAATAGTCATGCAAAATAAATCCACTGTTTAAAGGTTCAGCATTTAAAATATGTGCTATGTCACATCTGTGCAACAGAAGGCAGTAGTGACTCATTTTTATATCAACTTTATTCAGTATTTACCAAGACGTAGTCAAGTGAAGACGGAAAACTTTCATTGCGTTTTGAGAGTCCGTTTTCACGACAACGGTGCTCGGAGTCACTGAAAACGCAAATGCATAAAAATGGCACTGAGGGTAGTACTTTTCACAAGAGTCACCCTGAATAGCAATCCAATTTCATTATCTGTCCATACGAATGTCTCTGTACCGTGTTAATGTTTACAGTGAATTGTAGATATGCGTATCGTGTCATTGCAAAAATCACCGACAGCTCGACATTGTTTTCAAAATGCTGCCATGGAAACGCCAATCTTTTCTGACACAAAAAAACGCCAAAACAATGCGTTTTTACTTGAACTGTTCAGAAGCTCCAGCCCCTGGTGTGTCTGCCACATTTTTCTCAATGATCTGAGGATAGAATCGATGCTGGATTTATAAGCGCGAATGTGATGAGACCAGCTGCACATCACTCAGACATCAGTGGAATAAAACTATGAGCTTTCTTCTCTTCTATTAGTCTATTTTTATTAGATATGTTAGAAAAATTGCTTTGTTTTGCGCAGTAGATTACTGTAGTCTCCCAGGAAATGCCCGGCCCCTCTGTCACAAGTAGACAAGCACAGTGACCTGTGACACTTCAAAATAAATATTTTCTGGCTCTGAGCAGAGCTGGGAAGGGATGGCATCGATGGGAAATCTGTCTTAATAATGAAGCATCGATGCGTCGTTGACGGCAGCGTTGACGGATGTCTGGATACAGAACCTTTAGTATCATTCTGTGAAGATCTCACGTCTATCTCGAAGTCTCTTGCTGCTACTATCCCAGACTCTGGTGTCTTAAAGAGTTGGCAGGAGAGACATATTCTTATTTTTTTCAGTCCTGCTTTTGGGTTTGCTCATTGCCCTGCTCAAATACATCTTCACCTCAAAGACATTTCTGAATCATGTCGACACTTAAGAAAGATTAAGAACATTAATATGGGTGACTGCGGCTCAGCCGGCAAAGCTTCCCTTTTCCTACCCTGAACATATCTCGAGCTCCTTGAGCAACACGCTGGACTTCTAATCTGAGCACCCTGTATGGCAGCTGTCACCAATGCTATGAAATATCTCTTGCTAAAATATATTAATACATTTCAGATTTCATCATTGCCAAAGCCTGCAAACAGCCGCTATACCTCCCCCATGTTACAGAAGACTGGCAGACTGGACTTTTCTTCATGAGCTTCCTTTGGTGACCTTCAAACAAACTGCGCTAAGACGGGGAGTGCCAGCTCTGCTCATTTTTAGGGCCACAAACTTTCCCATTTTACTACAACTGAGTTACATTGAGACCAAACACATCTACCCTGAGCATCCATGAGAATTGTGGCAAGTAATTTGATAAAGATGTGAAATTGAATGTCGGTTTCGGTAAGCATGCATGGATTTCATATTTCCCCCTCGAGATAAACCCACTAATACAGTAATGTGCAGTGTGTTCAATTAATACCATGTTCGAATGTGCTTGAAATGACCATAATCCATAAATTACATGTGAGACCAACAATTTACAACTTTTAGGAATTTGATTTGCGCACCACCTTTGCTTTCATTTATCCATAAAAGCCTGTTTTACGTGACTTAATGTGGTTGTAAATGTACTGCAGCATCAATAATCGGTCCAATGAAATTATCCTTAATGCGATCAGTGTTTGTTTTTTCTCCATTCTGGGTGTTTCTTCAAAGAGAAAGTTGCCTGTTGTGTGTCTCAATTGTGTTGCATTTAGCATGAAGAGCTGATTTTGGCAACAGTTAATGTAAGAAGATTGATTGAGGTATTTAAAGACTGTTCGTATTCTGTGCTCTGATGTGCTTAAATCATACACACTGAATTTATAAGGATTAAAAACAGGTTGGGACTACCTGTGCAGAAGGTTTCAGGTGTTGGGAAGTATCTACACGGCTGCACAACTGTGAAACTTAACATCACTTTGGAAGAAAATGTGGCCAGACAAGAAATTTCAGCTTTTTAGGATTTGTTAAATTTAAGTCAAACTATAACTTTCGAATGATGTGAAATTTAATGTATTGGGTTACTTTGGCTCACAGTTTCTTTCCCTGATACGTACTGTGCTGCGTACTCTGTGCTCGCTATGCTGAGGTGCTCATGCCTGCAGTCACAAGTGAATGAGACGCACACACACACATACACACACATACACAGACCTAGAAATGTGTGTGCGCATGAGTTTTCGGGAGTCCCCTACCTGGGTCCTCTGCTGGGTACTTGAACATTGAGCAAAGCAGCGGTGGTCCTCCATGAGCCTGACACACACACACACACACACACACACACACACACACACACACACACACACACACACACACACACACACACACACACACACACACACACACACACACACACACACACACACACACACACACACACACACACACACACACACACACACACACACACACACACACACACACACACACACACGCGTGCCCGCGCGCTCTCTCAAACATACACTCTTTCCCCACAGGCGCTCGGTGCCTATGCTGTGTCATAAATCAGAGCTGTCAAATAGATTTTACAGCTCCTTGTGAAAGGAGGAGAGGCAGCCACCCAACAACCTTGAAAAGATGGAAGAAAGCAAAAGTAGAGAAGTTTTATTATTATTATCAAACCTGATACCTGGACCTAAAGAATCTATAAAGGAAAAATGTCTGCACAGGTTTTAATGAGTGTGCAGGAGACACAAACTTGAGGTTTTATGGTAAGTTACTGCGACGGCCACTCCACCTATATACAATAAACCTGTGCAATTGGCTTTCTGGTTTATCTGGTTTTCGGAGACTTCAGGCCATTTTGCACCATAATCGCCTTTCGATAATTGAATTTTTGCCTTGTGTGCCAATTGGTGCGTTTCATGATGACATTTTCATCAAGTGATAATCTGGCAAAATGTATTAGGAGTTAAAAATACAGACTCAGACCCAATTATCCAAGCTGTTGTGTATAGAATATATGCAGGTTTATGTCTGTTTGGTGATGAAAATATGTCGAAGTAGCCGAAGAAAAAGTGTATTTAAGTCATCTGGCGTTGAGATAGATGTGCAACAACCTAATTATAACTGAAAACAATGGTATTTGATTATCTTTGAAGTAGGGAGCACTGAATAATAAAATATTCACTCTTAACTGTAATCTACTTTGTTCTGGATGTTGGACTATGTATTCACATTTCAGTTATTTTAATGAGCTAAAACAGTGATTTTTAAAGGGTATTGTTCCATATGAGCTCAGAGGACTTGTTGGATTACAAGATAGGAAAAAACATGCATGCAACAGGAAGTCATTGGTTTTGTGAGCGTCTCATACTTTCAGCCCAGGGACAATTCTTCCAGTGGCATTTATTGCAGTTTTATAATCGCATGATCTCATATTTCTATAGGCATCTGTGCATCCGCGCTGTCAGTTGACAGCTTTAAGAGGTGCAATTAGGAAGTTGTGTGACCGCCGCTGTTGCACACGAATGCAAAATGTACACGTACATAAAGCAGTGGTGAGGATTAGCTTTTATATGTCATGGATCGACGTGTCATCAATGTTTGAACCCCTTTTACAGGAGATTTCATGGCTACATGAGGTCAAACAAGAAGCTTCACGTTGAGCATCATCACCATTGATAAGAGTTTGAAGTTCCATAGAATATAATCATACCTTTTTGTTGTTGTTGTTGTTGTGCATCTTAAATTTGTCTGAGTTTGAACCTCAATGCTGCTTTACAGTCGCCTCACAGCTCGGAAAATCCAAGCAGTTTATGGTGTTGTGGAGCAGAAGTGATAAAAGACCCGCTACAGAGCATTTGTTTTCCGAGGAAGTAGCTGGAAAGCAGCATCAGTTCAACCTTTAACGTCTGTGGAAACCTAAAATCTTCATGCATTGGTTACAAACTACACATTGGCAACTTTGTGCTGCACCTTTCTCGTGGACACTGCACACTCCACCCCAACTCTACCTGTGCTTATTGACAACGTTGCAACAAGCTCAAGATGAAGTTGAAGCTGAGCGGATTGGGGATTTGTTGGTACGCCTCTACACCAAGAAAACTTTCTGCAAGAAATGGTGTATTCTTGCACAAGATAATTACTTTGAACAAGATCGTGGTTATATTTGAATAAAGCAAACCTTTTTTCTTCATAAAGGACAGCTTCAGAACTTTTCGATTGCCCCATATCCATTATCTTTCGAGTCGCTGTTTGATTTCCATCTAATAGTTGAAAGGATGCATGAAACCCATTTTTATTAAGTGTTCATTGTCTCGGATACGTTCCTCATCCAAGCTCATAAATCCACTGATTGGAAGAGGCTTGGTGGGACGTCGGCGTCTGACTGGAAGCCTCTTAATATGCAGAGCCGAGGGGAAGCCTGTACGTCCAGCGGTAGCACTCAGAAGGCAAATCGCTTCTGGCAGCCTAATTCACCGGTCATTAGAAGGGCCAAATTGAATAATAGACTCCGAGGCAAGGTGTGTACGCACGTGTGTCCGCCTGCAAGTGTGTCTGAGGAGGTCTGGGCTGGGAGGGCCATGTTGGGTGGCCCCTTTACCCTGGCCCATCAGTTTTAATCAAGCGGCACGACAGGCACTCCCCATTTCTCTCTGACACGACCTCTCTCCATTAGGGCCACAGGCACCCACACGTGTACTCCATTACACTGCATTACCTGGTCAGTGCCTGGAGACATCACCTCGAAGGGGGAGAGAGATCTGGCTCCACGGACCCTTAAAAAAAAAAAAAACGAAAAGAGAGAAAAAAAAAAAAGACCCGATCCTATTTCTATTAGGTTTCTTCCTCCCTCACACTTTCCTGAGGTAATCACTGGCCTGCCAAAGCCTTATTGAGGAAAGTAATGGGATTGTGGGATGGCGACAGTAACACTCACTTATCTAACTGCATACACTGACAGTTAACAATGATCCTTGAATCACTTCTTGTGTCTCTCGGTCTTCATTGGTTACTCTTTTCGCTGGTTTTTATCATCTAATATTATCGGGCCATTGCAGGACTGTAGTAATGCCTGCATGTTCAAAAGGTAGGAACAAAGTCAAAAGATAAGTTTTGGCTCTTTTTTTTCCAATTTGAATATCTGATATAAGTCACTGAATACGCTGAACGCGACGTATGTAAAGATTATGTTGAAGTCTGAGAAATGCTCAACCTAAAAGTCAGTTTATTCACAGGAGACATCCAGAAATCTGCATTGTGCCACAAAGCCAATGAATACGGCATTTTAATCATATTTGCAACATATTCTGTGGAGCTGTGTAGTGTTGATGTGGACTAAAATGTGCCCCCCCCCCCCCCCCCCCTTTTTTTTTTTTTTTTTTTTTAAGAATAAAGGCGGGATTCGACAGAAATGGAAAAGATAGGGATGGTGGCGCTGCCTGGTGGGCCTATCAGTCTGTGTTAGGGCTGCTGAGAGCGCTGTCTCTTAGGCGGGCTCTCCTGCACCAGCCATTTCCCATGGCCATTTGTCTCTGTCCAGTTTCTTTCCCTTCCCTTGCCCCCTTTCCCCCCTCACCTTTCCTTTCATCTCCTCCTCCCCCTCATCTTCGATTGCTCATTTTGGACTTTCAGTCTTGTTCGATCTGTTTCTCCTCTCTTTTCCCCGCTTCTCTGCTTTTGCAGCCACAGTAACTCTACTTGTTTTCTTTTTTCTTTCTTTTTTTTCCACCCCTGAACCATTAGCCTTGGAAAATGAGCTATTTTGCCAACGGAAATCAGTAACTATTAATTTCTTTTTATGAAACCGCTTTTCACTACATTTTTATAGGTTTTGTGTTTATCACCTTTTTTCCCCTGCTCTGACTGTGACCCAGGAAGATATTGGGTCATGTTTTATTCACTTAACAATGATTGCTTTGCTTAAATGTAAAACGGTATTGTTTTTTGTTTTTTTTCCTGGAGTTAAAGCAGAGTCTTCTGATTTTTGGCTGCTTAGAACTGATGTTTTATAAATACCAGGCTCATTTTAATGATGTATTTTGAAGTTGGCATTCATCACATAACTAATTTTTATTAGAAAATACCTTTTTTGTCAAGTTGCAAAGGTTTATATTTATATGGTCAGAGTCATATGACATATCTCTATAAAAGTTCCAAGTCTTTATTTCTTTTACAAATATTCTTTTGTGTAATATCAGGATACAAATAAAATTATTTAAAAAATATGTCCCTTTGCTTTAGTCAATGAGCCACAATTTACATAATTTGTATGTACAAGATTTGTGTTTTCATAGCAACGCTTTGAAATTTACATGGAAATGAAAGGAATGCTGAAAACGATGTTGTTACTATGGCCGTGGTGTGTATGCACAGTTGCCACTGTCTACACGGAGACGGAGCTGAAGCGTTTTCAGAAAGTTGCGTTTGGTCCTGGTTCCATTGAGACAGAGTCAGAGCGTTTTCAAAAAGTTCCACCTCTGGATCCGTTTTCAAAAAGGTGCTTTTCGGTAGCTCGAAGCGCCATTGTCATGTAAACTGACCCCCCCAAAAATGTGATCATATCTCACAATATTGTGAATTAATCTTAATTTTTCTAACAGTACTGTAGCATTTGTTTTCCCTTTCAGTTGCAGCTGCTTTTGGTTTCTACGTTGTTAAAAACTTCCCACAAATCCACATCGAAAACTAATAAATGATCTCCACTGGCAGAGCCGTAGATGAGTTGTTTTTTTTCCCTCTCTCTATTTTTATTAGAAATTTTAAGGTTGCTCTTGATAGAGTGTGGCATGTCCTCCAAAGATTTATGTGGATTTTGTTGTGAATGTTGTATTTGAAGTCTTTTGGAATGCAGACACTGTTTTATGTGCTAAAAAATAGTCGAGCAAAAATGGGATTCATGGTTCGAATTTCCACACAAACTTTGGTTTGAAGACTGGACAGTGTACCTTAGATCGTCGAAGCACTGAATCGTAGTGTCAGATATGGTCCTAGTCACACTTTGCATAGCTTCTAATTTTTTATATGTGGTACGAATCAGACAGCAACATGATTATTCTGAAAATGGACAATACAAAAGCTCAGTGGCGTTTATTGGTACTTGAGACTGAACCTCATCTTCTGCATGTATAATGATGATTTGAAAAAGTATGGAAGCCTTTTCCCAACTTCTTGTTTTCTTTCAATTCTTGAGAAGAAATCCTGGTTTAGACATATCTCAAGAGGATTTAGAGGATAAAACTCTGAAAAAAAAAAAATTTTCCAACAGAAATCATTGAACGTGTGATGGAGACAAATTGACAAAACAAAATATGCTTTAAAACATAAATATGATAGTTGCAGATAGTATGTCAAGTCCCACCAGCCTATAAATGTCAACAGCTGTTTGGAAAAATGGGAAGCACCAAAAAGGTGTGCGGTGGGTAATATTCCACCCCCTTTTTCTTTTTTTCTTCTTCTCCACAGCCTGGCTTCCTGTCCTGGCATGTCCGTCTGTCTACTTGTTCATCTGAAACATGTTTCTGTATCTCCGCTGTCAGCCGTACTCCGTGTGTCGCGCCCACGGGCCAAGCCGCGGCTCGTCTCCAGGAAGCCAGAGCTACTTAGCTGAACCCCCCCCCCCCCCCCCCCCCCCCCCCGCTGGTGCTGGAGGGAATCATAGCCACTCACTCCGATGATTTATGACCACGCCTGAAGCCAGACTAAGAAGTGTGCGTGTGTGTGTGTGTGTGTGTGACTGTGTGTGTTTCATGTTGCGTGCATGTGTGTGGATGTGACAGAGAAACACAGGCTTGACGCTAAAACAGTATTTGTGAGTTTAAAGAAACAAAATATGGAAGATAGAGTGGGGATTTTTGCGACTTCAAGCAGAATGCTAAAACTCTGAGATGCTGCGTTTTGTGTGTGTGTGTGTGTGTGTGTGTGTGTGTCTGTGTGTTTCCAGTTTTGTGTGCACACAGTAATGATGCATCATAGCACGCTTCTTTATATGTGCAGGGAAACTATTATCTTCCGCCGGGCCGACGTGACTCAGCTGTCTCTCCTCGCACTTGTCCACGAGCCGTGACACTGTGAAAGTAGGCTCGCTTTTTAGACTTAAGGCTCATCATTATTTCATATGTTGATATTCTATTTTTTTTTTTTTTTTTTAAATCATTGATGTATTTACTCGATTTTCAGAAACCCAGACGTCCCGGAGTTAAGAGGACAGACTGAGGTTTTCCTTTTCATGCTGGTTCAAGTCGATAAGAGTATTGGAGAGATGGCATGAATTAATGATACCAGGGGAGGGATGTAAAAGTAAACTCGGTTTGAAATTTAAGGTTTATCATTTATTCATCTGTTCGATCTCATATTCATAATGTGTTGCTTATATATTTACTCTTTTCCACACAACATCTCTGGCAGCCCCCGCGGATCGCCGCCCCCCCACCGTAAAATCCATCAAATGAAAGAAATCACATTGATACTGCGCGCCACTGTTTTCTCGACCTCTCTCTCTCTCGCTCGCTCTCGCTCGCTGCTCTCACCATCAGTGCTCCATGATGATAAATGACTGACTGTCAGATATTAGAGCCTGGAACACAATAAAAGGTTGATTCTCTGCTTTTTTTCCACATCTTTCCACCTCCTCGTTTCTTTTTTCCCCCCCTTCATTTTTTTCATGTTGGGCATTCAGCCGAGCTTTTCAATTTATAGCGAGGTATTAGCAGCGTCATCATCTATTTCGTTATTGGTTTGGTATTTACTTGTGAGCTGAAGTGCTCAACCTTCTCTGGTCTGACCGAGGTAACACCATTTTAGCCAGAGCAACTCCTTTTCGTTGCCATTTTTGTTCGATTTCACATGCTGCAGATTAGTAGATGATTTCCATTCATTTCAGGAGAAACAGGTTTTTTTTTCTCCCTTTTTTTCTTTTTCTAAGCCAACCCCAATGAAATTGAATTAGCGCTGCCACAGGCGCTCTCAGTGACAGTGGGTTACGAGGGCAGTGCCCATTTTTCCCTCTTAACTCCCAGCTGAGCCTCTTGCATTGGTCCATTACCCCGCCAGTCCCGGCATTCTCCAGCGAACAACAATACCGCCGCGCAGAGCCTGTCGGGCCACAGCAGTCACTTAAACAGACTGCTGGCCAAGCAAATCCTCCGCTCTAAATGACTGAGGATACCTTATCAATAACTTCATCTTCAATTACATGGCTCTAATATCATTTAAAACTCCAGATTCGTGAAATAATTGACTGTACATGATGGGTTTCGCACAAAATGCACATGGATATGTAATTGGTGCATTGGTGAACAAGACTTATAGTCACTTGTGGAATAACCACAAACAGTCAAAACCACCTTCTCATATGGTGGTCAATGGTAAAACCAAATTTGTATTTATTTTTTAAACTTGGCTCATAGGCTACAAATAAAATTCAGACAATGGTCACTACTTCCCCATGTCTGGTGGATCCTGGGTATCTGAGATTTTCTCAAGGCAAAAGATATTTGTGTATTTTCTATCAGTGCAACTCCTATACTCCGCTGCTCATCCCACATGTCCATGTCGCACCATTTAAATGGTATAGAATTAATTCCCAACAATTGTTACCAAACACGCTACACAACAACAAACACGGTTTTTCTGCTGCAAAGGAATGTCTAATTTATGTTCCTACCAGTCACTTTTGAATGTCGTTAATTACTAGAGCTTAATGTGATAAGACATGCCACGGTGCAGGTTTAGGATTTGATTGATTGAGGTAGTGCTGTATTGCAAAATTAACAGTGAAATCTGACTTCCTCAAATATCGATCACTTAATTTATGCAACAAGAGGTGGCCACGTGTCATGAGCCAAGTCAACGAGTCAGTTTATTCTGTTATCAAGATGAGTCATACGCTCTGAATTAGCACACATTGCTAACTAGGCATTACTAGCTGGATTGGGATTTAATGTTATCTTATTGATTTAATGTTGTCTTATTGTTCAACTCCCAGTAACAGGATTTCTTTGTTTCTTTATTGCTATGAGGGTTATTTATGTGCAAAACCATGGACTATATTTTTCATGAATGTCATATCTTCCATTATAATTTATTTAGTAAATCCTGTCTGATCTGTGAGTGCCTCGACTTCTTTAATTCTCACCAGACAAACATCTGAAACCACATTGATAGTATGCTTTAACCCAGTGGTTCTCAATTATTTTCTGTCATGCCCCCCCCTAGAGGACAAACATTTTTTCAGGTCCCCCCCCCGAATTGTACTACCATTGAGAACCTGATAATATGTATTTATTTATCTGTATAAACCACTGTATGATTTGCTGGCACCAGCATTCTGCATACAATCGCTTGATTATCAAAATAAATTAATAAAATGAGCTGGAGGCCCTTTTTTTATCGTTCAAGCATGAATAAAGACACTAATACTGAAAGTTGCGCCTGCCTCATGCCCCCCCCCTGACACCCCACCACGCCCCCCCAGGGGGGCTCGCCCCACCATTTGAGAAGCACTGCTTTAACCTAATGACATGGTACCTATTGTTTTGAAAGGTGATTGCCCTTACATTACATTACAACAGATGGCATACACATTTCACTACCTACCTGTAATTGGGAAAAAAAAAAAAAAAAAAGCTTAAAATTTGTATCGGGCTTAAAGCAAGTCGGACTGGCCCCTGCTAGCTCGGCTCAAGGATGGTCTGCAGTTCAGGGATTGCAAGTTTATAGCAGAGTCCCTATAATCCCATTCACAGTTCTACTGTAAATACACTGGCGAAATAATTTAATATCAACCTGAAAGGAGTTTCTGTGGTAAAAGCTATTAAGTGTGGGATTTGCAGAGGTCGGTGTCGGATCAGAGTTAACATTTCCCTTTGAAGGCATTTGCTGAAATGTCCTCATACACTTTGTTTAATATTGAACATCCTTTCTTTCCTTACAGGTTCCTCCTCTATTCATTCACAAGGCCTTTTTTTAGAAAAAATATGTGCCTTTGCAACACAGGCTGTGTATTTTAAAAACCATCAACTTGAAATAGCCAGGATATTTTTTTTTCTCCTTTTCTAAGGACTTCTAAAACTTCTAAAATTCACTACATGGGCGACACAGCAGAAGGGGATGCTTTTTGGCTCACAAATCCTGGAATATCGTCACTTTGTTTTCCACACGATTTTCTAGCGTCATTTAAAATGAATTAAATTATAATGTCATGACTCTGATGAAACCTGTGAGCACAACACATTTATCTCAGCTTCGTTGGAGTAAACAATTTAGCCAATTATTGTGCATTGAGCCGATGCAATAATTCCCAGGCAAACGGGGAGTTTGCTCCATTAACATCGCATTGCAACATGCATCAAATTACTGTAAAACAATGGAAAACAAAGGTAATAAATTATAAACAATCGACAATATAAATCTAATACTTGAGTGGATTTTTTTCCCGTGCCAACAGCAGCGTGGCGGTGAGTGTGTACATCGCTGTAATTTTTCTATGTATGCTTCTCCTCTGCCTGCCTGCCGGAGACGGGGAGCTAAATGGGAGCTGTTTTCTTAGGCCGCCCCGGCCCCGTCAACGCAGCGGCTTGTCGCGCTGTTGAAACTTTAAAGAAAGGGGGCTTTTGTCTTTTAATATACCGGTAACGTAGAGCCAGTGAAGAGTCCCTCGCTGGGGAGCAGTCGGTGCTGACGGCACTCCAGGCTGAAAAGTAGTCAAAAGCTGCTGAATGTTGTGACGTAAGTAATTTCATACGAAAAGAAAAGCATCGTGAATCCCTGTTTTACACATCAGTATAATTTACGTGGTGATACATAAAAAGTAAGTGTGATTATGTTATCTCTTTTTTTCTGCTTTCCAGTCGTGTTAAATGACACAGTTTAACGCTGAGCACATTGAGTGTCTATACCCGTTTGTTTTTGAAAGCAAAAGGCTAAAGTATAACTTGGAGATAAGTGCTTTGAGGACCTAAGTACCCTCAGCGTCTGTATAATCACGTGAAAGAGCAAAGCCTTTTATGTGAGCTGCCGGTTTACAGTCCGACCAATCGGAGGCCATCATCCTGTCAAGGGACCAATTAGGAGGCATCATTCCATCAGTGGTCCAATTGCCATGTCATCATCGATACAAATTGCGACCGTTTTCACCTTGTGTCCGATTTTGTTATGACTTCATCCGTAAATGGTCAGTGGCCTCGCGGGCTTTCAGACTTTAAGCATGAGAATCTGTGAAGTTTCAGAGGTATACAACTCCTACAGGTGATTCGATGTCCAGATGTAAAAGTGAGTGAAGTTTTAGGAAGAGCAGGGCTGCTTTGTCAAATAGTCATGTTTTCATATTTTTGGTTCAAAGCAATTAGTTTAAGTCACATAAACACTTTTTGCTATTGTTTTTGAATTATGTCTGAGGGATTTAGATCAAATTGTTCCTTTGTAGGTAACAATGTCCATGTGCAATGTTAAATGACAACATTTTTACAGTGATCATGTTGAGAGTGACGAGTGTCTTCATTCAAATGTTCGACAAAGAGGGTCGGATAGAAATTTCTACATTGGAGTGCAAATGGTCTCACAATGCCTGGTAAAGATGGGCATGAGCCAAACAAAGATATTTCACCCCTAAACTGCTCCAGTCCTTCATTGAGGGTTATGGATGTTTACAATACAACACATAGATACACAGACTATATAAATATATCAAGGAGGAAATTGCAGCCAACGCAAGTTTTTTTTTTTTTTTTCCATAAAGCAGGTCATCACATTGACAGGAAAACATACAAACGCACAAATAACTAGTAAATTGCACCAAGACGGTATAAGGCTCTCGTGTTATGAAACCCATAACTTTGGGCTCCTGGTGGCAATAGTTTGGGGTGGTGTACTAGCCTGGGGCGGATGAGGCTGACCTCGCAAATTCAAGCTGACTGCCTCAGAGTGCAGAGCAACGCTGGAGACTGCAAAGAGGCACTCAGACTTTGTGGTACACTCCATAAGCGCTCCCCTCTCGCTTAGGAAGATCCATGTTTCAGGCACTTTTAGGAGCTTTTTCTTACAATTTACAGTGAAAAGGTCAAGTAGATAAGGCACCACCGAGCCCTAAAAAGAGAGGCAGCTCTAGATTGGTGCAGAATGCTAAAGTTATGTTGCTGTTTTCGGTTAAAAAAAACACAGTCCAAGGGAGAGAAAATGTCCCATTACGCAGAAGATTGGAAAAAATAAAAATCACAGCACAAAACTGTAATCTTTTCAGCTGGCTGTCCTCTGGCCTCAACTCTGGTTGCAAGTTTCAAAAATGTAGGAGCGATACAATTAAAGATCCTTGTTTGTTGTTTACAAGGACCCTTTTCTGAAGTTGGAACAGATTTGCAGGAGGTGCACTTAGAAAAGACAAGAATCCTGTGAATTCCCCCCAAAATCACAGTTCCAGGGCTGGATAAGAGCTGCCAAAAGAAGCTGCTGCCCACTTTGTTGATGCATCTCCATGTTGTAAATATATCATTGGTTTGTGTTTTTGTTTGTTTTGGTTTTAAACAACATTTCTTTGACAGGTTACTTTTTAGGTTTTTCAGTCTGTCTGACAGGTGTGTGCTGAGTATTTTCCATCATTTATATTTTTTCTGAAATAGTGATTGTAAATTCTGAAGGCTGAAGGTCTTAATATGATGTAAAGAAAAGACCAAAAGTGTGAGTTCTCAGAGGATAAGCATGCTGCAGGCAAATAACGATCCCTGGTAACCGAGATTGTTGTGTTAGTGGACGATGGAACTCCCACTACAATACACGTCCATTGTTTTGTGATTAACACAAATGGCAACATGCAAATGTAAATTATACTGACATGCATACATTTTTCTTTTACTTTTAAGTAAGCTGTAGTCCAGACCACAGAAGTGGGAGCCAAGGGAAATACGCAAAGTCCAACAATAACCCTGATGCATTTATTTTTGCTCAAATGAGCATTCACGTCAAAAGTTTGAGACCCAAGCTATACCAGGACTGTCCTTCGAGCACAGCTTGTGGTGACCGGGGCTTATTTCTTGAAAATAGATTCATTTCAAATAGATTGTAATTTTTTCATAAGTTCTTCACAGTAACTGACAATCCAAAAATCTATTACCACCTCCGCTGCCTAATTATCTTTTTAGAAAATGCACTGGTTTATCGCGTCCATTAGACTTTCCTCTAACATAGTGTTTTCTAAACTTCTTTTTCTCCCAAAATGATTTTGATGGCAAATCTTTCCTCGACCAGCTTTCATAGATATTTTGTTGTGGTTGATATGAACCCCGCGGCCCGCCAAGGGCAGACCTTTCCATCGCCTTCTGTTTTAGAGGAGATAATGATTCTCTTTTACCGAGAATGGGATTGCATTTTTTGTCTCTCTCGCCCTCTGTTCCTCACTCACCTTTACCTTTCTACCCTCACCCCCGCGTCCTCCCGTCCGCCGGCGCTCCCGCCACAGTGGCGACGCTCTATCGCGCCGTCACAGCGCGAGCGAAGGGATGAGAGACAAATCAAAACCACCTTATTTCCCCTCAGTCCCTCTCACCGTGCCAGATTGAATTTGAGGTTTTTCATCTTCTTTCTCATCTTTCTCCTTCCCCTGCCTCCCTCGGCGTCCACTCAGAATTACCTGGAACCGAACCGTCTCACTACTTGATGACGCGCGGTCGCTTATGCATGTGGAGGGAGCGAGTCGGCAGCCCTGGGCTCCCATTCCTTTGACGTGCTTTAAATCTCCTGCTTGCAAACGATTGATACCGAGATCTATCAGCCGTCCTGTGACTTATGCATTGTCATGCGAGCAAACGCCCAATTAGGTTTTGCAGGCTGTAAAGTTAAAAAATGTCAGATCTTGAAAGCAAAAATGAAAGAAAAAAAATGCTGAAACACCGCAAGAAGCCTTTTTTTTTTTTTTTTTGCTGCTGCTGCAATGCATTTCCTTTCACAAATGTGAGTGTGAATGAGTATAAAATTCCCTCATTGCCCAATACAGACCATGAGGGATCTCTAAAGTAATATTTTCAAAGCATTATTTGCCAACACGTCGATGGTAAACATTCCGTCGGTGTCAGTCCGTTAAATTTAGTGCATAGTAGCCTTTTAATGCCAGCCAGTCAAGGAAGAATATATTGTAGGAGTTGCCAAGGTGTCCGATTTCAGTTGATGTATTCCTCTGGACCGTAGCAGGGAAACAAAGAGCTTTTGCAAACCTTATATCATCTCGCCATTCATATTCTAAACCTGTCTTTTTCAAGCGAACGTTGCAGGGAGTCTCTCCACTAACTCGGGGCAGAAGAGAACAAATTCTGCGAACATGTTGAACATCTTTTTGCAGGGCTTTTTTTATTTTTCTCCTCAGTTTTTCTGCCGTGTAAACGGACGTCGTATAACCCAAGATTGATGCACTTTCACGAGAAACATTGTTGTGTAAAGGAGTACTTGGACAACCCATGCATATAGAGGGAGAACATACAGACCAGGAACCTTCCTCCCCTGAGTTAACCGTACTAACCACTACCCACAATACTGCCAACTCCCTGTTAGTTGCATGTCATGTATTTTCGAGGTTTATAGCTCATAAAAGTTAACAAAGCAGATTATAACTGTGGCCATTTTCACATTGAATCTCAATTAGTCAAATTAAAAAATGCAATTTATATTATAATGACACTGACAATTAACTTCATAGCAATTTATTTTGAGTGTATATTGAGGGGCTGTGGTGGCTTTAAAGGTTAAAGAGGCAGGCTGGTGTTTAGCGGGTTTAAATCCCACTACTGACAGGTTACCACTCCAAGTGTGTGCAGTTATACATGATTAGGACTGGCTAGAGGCAAATAGATTCGGTAAAAGTCTCGATTTTGATGACTCCAATTTGCTCTATTTGGATGTTCTTGCTGTTTTGTGGCCTCGTCAGAGGAAAGTGATACACTCACATACACAAACCCCCAAACGGCTCCATCCATTCATTTGGCCCAGCAATAGCCTGTCGTAATAACCGTGGATCATTACATTACGGAGACCACGGGGAGTACCTGGATTGTCTCCACAGCACCGTTGCGTTGTTTTTTCCCCTCTTACTGCAGAAGGAGCTCAAATTGGGATCATGATTTCCACTCAACGTGGAAATAAAACATTTCTTTTTTGGGGAACGCAATGCAGTGACACAGTGTGGATAAAGATTGCGTATCCACTAGATAATCTTTTGTTCGACTCTCCCCACTGACTGCAACTCATTTGAGGAACAGTTGGAGATTCATGACAGAGGCGGACCATCGGAAAGTCAGAACTGATCGCAGTGTGTGCTGATTGGATAACTGAACGGTGTGTGTCTGTGGGGGGGTGTTTAATACAGGAAATGTCGAAATAAAACCACTGTTGTTTGGGGGATTAAATTCTTTTTACTTTAACTTGGTGTGATTCGTTCTCTACGACTGTGGAAACACTGGTTCAGATTCTCAAAGCATAAAATCTGCAATGCAGAAGCAACAACTTGTAAGTTGGTGTGGTTTGGGGGGGGGACCTGGCTCCTGCTACCTGAGAAAAATGACTCTCATCTCGCACTCTGTTAGACCTCCTCCCACCCGTCCTCCCTCCCTCCACCCCACCTTTTCATTTTCAATTATGGGTTGGAATATGAATCTTTAATAGGGTGATAATTGTGCTAGCATATTTGCTGTCACCCACCATTAGCCCAGATTAATTAGCCCATTTAGTTTAGCTTAAGAAAGTGTCTGGCTGAGGAATGGGGGCACTGATGGAAGGCGGATAGAGAGACAGAGAGAGAGAGAAGAATCAGCACAATCTGGTCTATATCACAGTGCCATCTCTCTCCTGCTTTCTCTCCGACTCTTTGTGCTTCTCGCTTGTCTGCCTCGCCCTTCTTTGCAGCTTTAACTTTTTTTTCTCCTCATATAACTTAGTCTGTTTCATCACCCCGCGCTCATCTGCCAGTGCTCTCAGCAATAATTTTTTGTCGCTCCATCACTTTTCAAGTGGTTGTTGGAGAGGGCCATGGAGGAGTCGAGTCGTGACGCCCAAACTTTCTCAGAACTACGGATTCTGTAATTACCAGCATAGCATAAACCAATGGTGGAAGTTTTTCCAACTCAACTCTTTGGTTGAATGTATGTATTTGGAGTTCGTGAACTTCATGCCATGGGACTGAAATGATGGTCAGAAGTAGTTTTACTCGATACATATTAGAAATGCCAGGGATTATTCTGCACTCAGAAAAAAAATTGTGTAAGCAAACATTTAATGGGTTAGAATGCTGAAAATTGTGTTGTATTTGCTTTTGTATGATCAAGATTTACGCCTGGGGAAAAATATATTTATATGTGATACACAAAAATGTGTATGAAAGGCAACAATGGGAGTAAATGTAAGTATGTGGTAAGTGTATGTTTACATTGTAGGGCAAATATCCAAGCTTAAGGTCGAGGACGTGAGTTACAGAAAGATACTAATCTGTATGTCACTGTAGCTCTGCTAGTATTTCAGCTTTTCGGGGCCACAAGCAAGTTTTCATGTTTAATTTCACTTAAACTGACCGCCAACCACAAAAACTACAGAAGAAGCAACAAGGAGTAAAGAATTCTAGAAGTGGAAATATCTGACATAGACTGACGTCATCTGAGTTTCTCTAAAGCAGCAGATAAGGAGGGATATAGGAGGGAAAATGGATTATTAACGATGGAATCATGGGTGTCCAATGCTGGTGAATGAACATGAAGGCATGTTACAAACTGAAGTGTTACAAAGATGAGAGAAAAAAACGTATGCTGACTATGAAAGGAGTTCATGGGAATTTTTCTCTCTGTTCACCGTCAAAGCACATCCAATAGTCACATGATCATCAGAGCTGGACCAAGCATCAATGGAAAAAGACATCCTGGTCTGAATACTCCCTTTTTTTTAATGTTGTATTGGAAACTGGGTAAATGGTGATGAGTTTCTTCTCTGGTAGTGCAGTTTCAATATGTGAACCCGTTCAAGACCAAACTCAATGCAATAGTGACTGTGCAAGGCGTTTGTTTTCAACACTAAAGGAGTGTGGAAGTTGTGCAACTGGTCAATACCGATTGGCTGATTAGTTTGTTACATGTTGTGCTTGAAGCTTCTTCCGTTGGCTCCAAACAGACTTTTGGAGAAAAGAAAAAAAACACTTTAAGATAACTGATTTAACTTCATTCCCAATTGAACAGAGGCACTTCATTTAATTTTTAATACCCTGTTTATTATCAGCTCATTTCATCTCAAACGTTAACCCAGAAAAGTGGCGCTTTTTTTCTTTCGTTTCTTTTTTTTTCCCTCTCAAGTTGACTTAGTTTGGTGCTAAAATTGGCTACATTTTAAATCTAGTTGCAGTAAACTGGGGGGGGAAAAGTGCTTGATGTTCTTCATCAGTTGGAGCCAATATTTTGGATTGCTGAAAAATTGAGTTGATTCAATATTACTGGGAAAAGTATTGCTTAATGGAGCTTTAATCGCACTTGCCACCTTGGGATAAGTTGTGTGTGTGTGTGTGTGTGTGTGTGTGTGGGGGGGGGGGGGGGGGGGGTGTATGTTTGTGTGTGTGTGTGTGAAGCGACTTGGCCATGTCACGAGCTGTATATCTCTCAGCAGGCGGAGGGAAATGAGGTCTAATCGGAGGGATATTAAAGTCACAATAGACTGCTCCTGCTATTAAGGCCTGTCAGCCCTGGCCTCCTCTCTCACCTTGACATCGCTCAGTCTCTGAATATTTATATGCCTACATTGAGGGGTGGGGTGGGGGGCTTCCACGGGGCAGTGTGTGCACACCTCATTGTGTGTGTGTGTGTGTGTGTATGTGTGTGTGTGTGTGTGTGTGTGTGTGTGTGTGTGTGGGTGTGGGTGGGTGTGTGTGTGTGGGTGGGTGTGTGGGTGGGTGGGTGGGTGTGTGTGCTGGCGCATCAAGCCTGAAGTTTATCATCCCTGTAGCTGCTCCAGCTCGTTGAATATGCTGATGTGCGTGTGTGTGTGTGTGTGTGTGTGTGTGTGTGTGTGTGTGTGTGTGTGTGTGTGTGTGTGTGTGTGTGTGTGTGTGTGTGTGTGTGTGTGTGTGTGTGTGTGTGTGTGTGTGTGTGTGTGTGTGTGTGTGTGTGTGTGTGTGTGTGTGTGTGTGTGTGTGCGCGTGTGTGCGCGTGTGTGCGTGTGTGCCTATGCTAATGCGGTCCATGTTCCTGTCCTCCAATCACCAGGTGCAGCAGGGGCCAGGCTCCTCTCAGGTCCAAGCAAACCTGTCACCATGGACGTGGATGAGGAAGAGAATATGAGTGAGTGGTCTCGGGCTTCCTTCTCCCACGTGTCCCGTCTGTTTGTCTCTATGTCTTCCTGTGTGCGGTACCTTGTCTTTACCTGTAAACGAGTATTGTTGCCCCCCTCCACCTCCCCTTCAGTCTCCCCCGCATGCCTTCCCTCTTTTGTGTTTACTTTCTGCTGTGTAATCAGTGTAACTGAATTTTGCTTGCTTTTATCATGCAAGTACTTGTTAAGTGCCCAGGCTGCCATGAAAAACTGCATTACATGCCTTGCAAAGTGGAATTAACTCAAATTAATTCCAACTTTCAAATATTCAAATGCTTAAAGTCTGTGTAAAGCAAAGAAGTTATGAGAAATGTTTTTTTTTTGTTTGTTTGTTTTTTTTAATATCTAGCTAAATAGATTTTTAGGGCATCTCTAAAATAAAAGGCTGTCCACATCAACAGCTGGAGTTATTCTTTTTCTTTTGTCAAAATTATGGTATAAATTATGTTTTTATCAAAAGCTTAATTTCCTGTAAAATCGGAACCACAGTTGGCCTGTCATGTCAGCAGTGTTGATGTCTTGTTAAAACACTCCAACAGCACAAAACAAAACTTTCTCTGCTCATTCAAAGCGATATGGGAGAGATTTAGGCGAAGAAGCTTCCGACAAGACGTTTTCAAGCAAAAAATGTAAACTGTTGTCGGGTTTTGGAGTTCTGTTCACTGGACCACGGTGCTCAGAGCCACTAAAAACACAACGTTTTGAAAACGGCTCCCAAGGTGAAACTTTTAACTCCGACTCCATCTCTGTGGAAGCGAGAGAGAGCACAACTTTTCTGAAAGGCTGCGACTGCGCATGTAGTGAATAGCTATTGTGCACATGCACGAGTGTATGGACAATGATAACAGTGTTTCCTCCAGACTGTCGTGACTCTCAGTCCATATTATCCCTGGGACTTGAGAGTCACCGAAATAACAGCAAGACACTGAACCCCTAATAGCATGTCTGCAGCCTCCGTTGGTGTGTGAATGGGTGAATGCGATTAACAATCTAAAGTGCTCCGGAGCTGCTCACACTGTTGAAAAGCATAGACTATAATTGAAATCTTCTTATATCTACTTTATATGTCATTCAAATTAGTTTTCCGTGGTGCAACAAACCCAAACCACAGATTTCTTTCCATTTTACACAGACTTTAAAGAGAAATTCAGTGGAAAGTCCACCGTTTTGTACCTGTTGTCTTCTATTATGTTGTCACTTCGAGGTACCAGCTGTCAATTTCTGTGAGCAAGATGGATCTGCCGTTTGTCCTCGCCTGAACCCAGACGCACTGCGGCACATGCACAACACAAATGCGCGCCGCTAATGCTGCCAAAAACTTTCCCGACTCGAAGTGATCATTACATCAAAGAAGCTTCAAGAGCATTTCAGATTTCCTCCCACCTTCACTTTTCCTCTTTCGAAACTCTGCTCCGCTCCATCTTACGGAGTTTTAATTAGACATTTGGGTTTGAACCCAGTAACTGAGCCTCAGAAGACACGGAAAGACATGACCGAACAGGTTTCCTGGCACCTTGTATCATTTTGAACTCGCAATCAAAGGCGGCTGTCATCCCAGCGGTGCCCTACCTTCCTGTACAAATGAACACTTCTTATTCTGGTGTCATACTCGGTATTTCCGCTCTGTAGAGAAGTGCGCCGTTACGCGTTAAGTCAAATGAGCGGGTTGTTGTTTTCCCGAAGCCTCCGCATTCAGTCCGGGCTCTCACAAGCCTGCTTCTTTGATACCGAGGGAACACCAGAGGAAAACATAAAAGAATTCGGAACTTTTAACGTGACAACCTCCGCAGCACTTGAAATTCTTAAATTGCATGAATCATCCCGAATCAAAAGCCGAACAAACAAGATGGACTTAAACTGAAATTGTGCTTTAAAGATTTTCTTTTCTTTCTTTTTTTTTTTTCCTGTCTGCAATATTTGGTTCAGGCAACTCCCACATGGGATTTTAGCTCAGAAAGATTAAGTGTATTGCCTATTTTTACTTCCCCCATACCCCACCCCCCCTCCCCTTTGTGTTACTAATACATGCTGATTACACAAACACTGGGCATGGTGATGACCACAGACTTGCATGTGTGTGTGCTGTATTTCAGTGAATGGCATCATGGCTGCTGCTCTCAGGCTTTCGTCCTCCGGGCTCTTGAGTACTGCTGGCTATTCATCCTGCAAATTTATGACTTTATGTGTGCTTTCAGTTTTAACCTTTCACAGAACACTCACACCTTGTGTATTCGATTATACATTTTTGAATGGAATTGGGGAACTCTATTTTTTTCCTTTTTTCTGTGTACCATTTCATTTACTGTGTCTGTTGCGTGTTTCCATTTTTCAATTGGCCGATAGGTCTTTATACCTCAAAATGTCACTGCATTTAGCCTTTCCAGAGAAACGTAGTGAACCACAGTAGTTGGTGTTTCATATTTTGAATATTGTACTTCCAGGTTCAGTTTTGAGCAAAGCTTATTGCATCACACATGCTAAATTATTGAGATAAATTTGAATCAATTTTCTGCTTTATTTTTCTTCTAAATTAGCAAGAAAATTTTTCACTCCTATGAAAATTTGGTTTTTCTGAGTTAACCAGTCATGTTTTCACAAAAATGCACTGGGTTTCCTTTTCTCTTTTTTTGGAAGTTTTTATTCTGAATTAAGGACTTAAATCAGTGCTGGGGTTTTTTTTTCCCTGGATCAACAAATGTTGCACAAAACAGATAAAAACAACCTTTAAGAGCGCTCTTTAATTTATGTAAGTCAGAAAAGCAGCCTGAATTCTTTTTGTTTATGTTTCTATTTGTTTTATTCATTTTCCATCACAGTTAACAGTGAAGCATTTTGTATTTAAGGTCATTGGGAGCTGGGTCCAAACTTAAAATTTCAGGTTTTACTCCTTCGTAGCCAACAACTGTGCCACCAACCTTTCTTATTTCTAGTTTTCAGTTGTTCTTAAAATGTTAATTTGCAGAATGCATGTACACACACAAACTCTCTGCACGTTTTCAGCTCTGAAATTTAAAGATGTGCCTATTTTTTGTGTTTGTGATGTTTAGGAACAGTTTTCTTTCCGTTTTCTTGCTTTGAGTCGTGTCACTTGTAGAATTGCAGATGGGAACTGCATGTCAGTAGAATTTGCGACCAAAACAAACTGTGTTCTCTGACAAGCTCTCCGTGGAGGGGGATCTCAGAGGGGCAGGGTCTTATGAATGCCACCTCATTGGAAGCTATTCTTTTGAATTTAAGATTCCCTTCATTCTAAATACAACAGTCATTCTTTTGACAAAAACAAAATGTCATGTGTAAGGAGTAAACAGCATTTTTTTAACCACCTGCCGTGTCACCAGTCGAGCCTTTCCTGCAGTAGGTGGAGTCTTCTCCTTCTGCCTCTTTGATGTACTCTCCTGTTTGCCTGGTCCTCAGCTCCTCCCCCCTGCACTACTCCCCCTGCACTCCCTCAACCCAACCTCCAATCCCACTCATGCACACTGCGGCCTCTCTTTCTCCTGAGTACCGCAAGGAGTAACCTATCAAGCCTTTGCTGAAGGATGTTATAAATGAAAATTTTTGCCAATATTCCATCCACTTTGTTAACTGGATTCAGTGATATGTGTTCCCCAGTACAGGCTATTTCAGAACTCTGCGCTAAGAAAGCAAAACCCTTGAGATGTCTCCTCAATCTCTATAAGCATTCAAGTTTGTTAAAAATTAATGGAGTGATAAAGGAACAGCTCTGTTCTTGTGTGTCTCTGTTGAGTGTTGGTGTGTGTGTGCTCGTATTTGTGTGCATTTATGTTTCAGACTCATATCACTGTGAAACCTGAAAAATGTGATAGTCTTTATACTTAAAAAGACACTTTACCTCAACCCTTAAAAGAACACTTTTTCATTACTTCAGCTGTAAAATTGTCTGTAGATAGTAATTTCAAAATTGACCCAAAATGCTTTTAGCCATGCTTATAATATTGGCAAATGTTTACCACTCAGAATTCAGTTTCTCTTTTGACAATAAACGTAATGAGTTATTGCTATTTCTAGGAACATCAGCAGTCCATATCTTAGTATGTTCATGATAATTATAAATCAGCTTGTCTTGCCATGTTAAAGGAACACAAATCATTGGTTCAGTTCCAAAGAGTGATAAAGGAATCTATAAATTTTGCATTTACAAGATCCTGCAACGAAGGCGTTGTAAGTTACTCTTTCTGGGCACCGCAGGTTCAAGCAGCACCGACGTTAAGGAAAACCGAAACCTGGACAACGTGTCCTGCAAAGACGGGGTGGGAGTGGCTGAGCAGCTCCCCAATGGAAGTGGCCTGGGGAGTCGAAAGCGGCCCTTAGAGGAGGGCAACAATGGCCACGCACATTCCAAGTTCCGGGCTAAGAAGCGCAAGAAAACCCCCGGGCCGGTCCTGCCCAAGAACGCTCTGATGCAGCTGAACGAAATCAAACCGGGGTTGCAGTACAAACTGCTGTCTCAGACAGGGCCAGTCCACGCGCCGGTGTTTGTCATGACGGTGGAGGTCAATGGACAGATGTTTGAGGGCATGGGCCCGACCAAGAAGAAGGCCAAATTGAACGCAGCGGAGAAAGCGCTCCGTTCTTTTGTTCAGTTCCCCAACGCGTCCGAGGCCCACCTGGCTATGGGCCGCACACTGACAGTGAACACAGACTTTACATCTGACCAAGCTGACTTCCCCGACATGCTGTTCAATGGATTTGAGACACCAGCCGCAACTGAAGAAACCTTCTTTCTAGGCTCCAATGGTAGCAGCTCATTAAATTCACTAGGGGAGTACCCACTGCCCACGCCACCTGGCAGCAACCTTGTCCAGGCCCCGTTGCCCCCTCCATCTGCATTCAGCTCGCCCTCCAGTGGCAAAAACCCAGTCATGATCCTCAATGAGCTCAGGCCGGGCCTCAAATATGACTTTGTCTCAGAGAGCGGCGAGAGTCATGCCAAGAATTTTGTGATGTCAGTCACGGTGGACGCACAGACGTTTGAAGGCTCAGGACGCAACAAGAAGCTGGCGAAAGCACGGGCAGCGCAAGCCGCCCTGTCTGCTCTGTTCAACATGCAGCTAGACCAGACGCCATCCCGGCAGCCCATCCCGAGAGAGGGACTGCAGCTACATCTACCACAGGTAAGATGTATTCAGCTCAGAACTCCTAATCTAGGGTTCAGTATAGGTTAAGACATTTATAAACCTCTGTTGGAAGGGTCTCTTGCTGTCATGGAGAACTTTTCATTTTAAGGTACTTTCTTGGTATTTGTATACTTGGTATACTTAAACAATTCTTGCTGGCAAACAAGCATAGATGAAAGTAAGCCTTCATCTTACGTGTTATTTTTCATTCACTCAACCTAGAATTTACTCAGTTTTGTTTACAGCATAGATTGCTGTTAAGTTTCCATACTAAATAGTTCATCAAGTTAGTCATTAAGATCATCATTGTAAAACTGTGCTCAAGAATTGGGCCTGAACTAAAAAGGAAAGCCTTCCTGTGGACCCGTCCATCAGGTAGTAAAGAGGTCGCCTCCAAACTGCTCCACCTGTCAAGACTCTGCTGTTCCACTGGGTTATCATTAAAATCTCATTCACTTCAGGTTAGCGGGGACTGAGGGAAGGCGGTGCCTTCAGACTTTGCTGTAGACGTGCCTGCCAGCATGTGAAGAGAGATAAGGCAGCCGGCGGAGCTAATCAGCTCAACACACTGTCAACAGTCCCCCTCCACGAAGCCTTTTCCTCCTTTCTTTACTCACTTCCCTCCACTTGTCAACTGATTTATTCAACAAGCAGCCCCGATTTAACGACAGCGCCCCCACTAATTGCTCTATTAAATCTTTGTCGCTCCATATTTAATTCCTGCAGCCAGTTTCCATCTGGCAAGGCACTAATGAGGAAAATGGGTCCAGTGCGGTTGATAATAATGAAACTTCGCTTAATTTTATTTGGCTTCTAGATTATCAAAGCAAAGCACGACAATGCATTGTTCATTTAGGAGATATTTAGAGCATGTGTCAAAAAAAAAAAATTACATAGTAAATGGGAAGCTGTTTGCCAGTTTCTAATGTACTTTGGGCTACTTTGAAGTGATCAGTATGTTTTGCAATAATAAATGACCTTGGCTGTCATAACTCAAGTTCCCCCGTTATGAGTTGGTGACTCTGAAGTAGCGGGGAAGTAATATTGGACTAATATCTTTAATTTGTGATCATCCAGCCGTCATTTCTCCTCTTGGTTGTCTTCATTTTCCATCACATTAGCAGTGAAGAAGGGGGAGGATGGGTAGCCGTCTGTCCAAGAGCTAAAGACGTGTGAAGTTCACTTTAGGCTCCCGAAGACTTTAGACCCAACCTTCCGAGCTGTCGACAAACGCTTTGTTCACATTTGCTGCTCAGGTTTACTTGTTTGCCCGTGTGGTTCGCCGTCCCCGGGAGTGAGACGCGCATCATAGCTGTCATGCCGAACTCGGAACGGCGTTGCTTGAGAGACGGTTAGGAATACCTCAGGGGGGTCAACCCACTTTCACTTGTTGCTGTTATTCAACGCTCCGACTCTTGTTTGAAGTCAAACGCGAGCACTGTGACAGGTACACAGTGCTCCAGGGGGCGATAGCATCAGACACGCTTTGTAAGCTGACACATCTGACACACTCTCCTGTTTGTGTGGCTTTGTGCACATGTGTCTGCCTTTGTTGTGTGTGTGCGTGTGTGTGCGCGTGTTTTTGTGTGTGTGTGTGTGTGTGTGTGTGTGTGTGTGTGTGTGTGTGTGTGTTTCCAGGTTCTGGCAGATGCCGTCTCTCGCCTGGTGGTGGATAAGTTCAGCGAGCTGACAGACAACTTCACCTCCCCTCATGCACGACGAAAAGTCCTTGCAGGGGTCGTCATGACAACAGGTAGACTTGGGGAAAGGAGGTGGTTTATGTGCTTAAAATACAACAAACACGACAGCACTAGCTGAACTATTTCTCTTAAAATCAATGCAGATACAGTGCAATTTGTACAACAATGCAAGTTTTTTTTATTTTAACACTTTTGTCACTATTTTGTTTCTGTGTCTGCTGGAGAAATAATTCCTCAGTACCAGCAGTATTTTTGCCATTCCTTTTTTTTTTTTACCATTTCGTAAACTTATTAAACAGGCTAAAAATATACAGCATAATGAATGAGGAATATGTAAATAAAGAATGACCTCATCAGCAAAGGATGAAGTAAATCAGAAACGGCTCAAATAACCTAATACTGAAATGCTACTAAGCCATTGTCACTTCAGCATTACTGATATAGGGTCATGCAATGGCTGGATACCCGCAGGGCCTTGCGAAGTACCACTCTGCGTGTCGCACATTAATTTTAAATGCTTAATGCGGTCGTACTTCATTAGCATTTAGATTGTAGGAGCTATTTATTTTTCTCACATGGTATTGTTACTTGTCCTTGATTGTTATTCAACTATACTGTATAATCATTGACTATGAACTTCACATTAACAAAAAATAAAAATACAAAAGAGTTGATTCGCCAGCAGTGTGTAGACACTGAATAAGATTATTGAGTACTTATAGTGAAAAATTTAAGAGGGTAACGTGCTCCCGACATTACTCTGTGTAGGAATACATATCACACTGTGAACATGAAGCTTAAGTCTTCGTTAAATAATTAGTTAGTGGAACCAATAATGAAGTTAAGATTATAAATTGCCTTAATTTCGCACTCAGCATTAGATTTGGCATTTTGTTCTGTAAATAGTGACAAATACTTAATTTAAAAAGCAGTCAATATAAATGAACCAACTATGATGATTACAATTCAGCTTCTACTGATAAAACAGGTTAATTAAAATGTTTTAATTTAAAACAAAGGATGAAAATACAGTGCTCATTATCAATAGGTACCTTTTTTCTGTAAACTAAGGACAGCAGGAAGCCATAAGTGAGTATACCTTTCAAAACCTTCAATTAATCTTTCTTCATCGAGATGAGAAGGAGTAGCAGTTATTTCACTCAAAGTTCTATTTTTAATTGCTGCTAATAACAATAAAAGTCAGTCTTTTTTTTCTTTCTTTTTTTTACGTATGTTTTGGGTTTGCAGATTTAGTGGCCAAATGACTGAATTGTAATGACACTGCATCTGAATCGACCTTCTGAGAAGACATGAAAATTGTTTTTGTTATTCCAATTGCTTTAAACCTAAAGCTGTTCGTGGGCGGCTTACATTGTTGTTTAAAGACGTGTAATCTAACCCTGCCACTTCGACCATACCAGTAGTATTCACTCTTTTCATTTTGATAGATTAACGGTGACTAATGCACCTCTGTTTCCTTCCGTCCTGCCCCACAGGGACTGATGTCAAGGAAGCACAGGTCATTTGTGTTTCCACGGGAACCAAATGCATCAACGGTGAGTACATGAGCGACCGCGGCCTGGCCCTCAACGACTGCCACGCCGAGATCATCGCCCGGCGCTCGCTCATCAGGTACCTCTACACTCAGCTGGAGTTCTTCCTCAGGTAAGGAGACTGCGTGAAGTTGTTTAATATATCTGTTTATTGATCTATTTATTTGAATTTACTGCAACATAATTGAAGGCAATATTAACTCTGAGATGTAATATAGCATACATGAACATAATGTCAAACCATTTCTGGCCCGGCTTCTAAGAGAAAAGTAGGAGATTAATACAATAGGAAAGATGAAATACAGTAGAATCTAATGATAAAGAGATTATGCAAATCGTGTACTGTGTTCATGCCCTGCAAATTCTGAATAATGAATAAAAAAACACAGACTGGGGTTAATCATGAGCCAACTGAATAAAAACAAAATCGAAAGATCAATCTCAGATAATCTACCAAAGTAATCATATTGTTATTGCAATACTTGACAAGATTATAACACCTTTACCTGACATCGTGCATTCCTTTATTGAGCTATTCTCTAAATGTACCTTCCCGTGGACTATTAAGTGAAGATGGACAGATACATGATTTAAAAACAGGTTTTCAGACCGTCAGTTAGTCATTTGCAGGAAATAAACTGACAATTACACACATTACTGTGATTAAGTACTCTTTTTCATTACCTTTATTTTCTTCATATTTGTTATTTACTGTCAGTCCAATTCTCTTTGCTACTTTCAAAATCACGAGTCGCTATAATTTGAATTGATGCTGAAACCCTTTTCCCTGCATTTTTGGCAGAATTCAGATTTATGCTCCATTCTCACTACATATCGGATGATATCAACATGTAAATTGAATGAAATCCTGCCATTGACGATGCATTTAAATGCAGTTGGAAGGTAGCCAATACTCGTTTTAGAGAGGAGAATTTCATTGAGCGCAAGTTTTTTTGTTTTTCTTCCAACAATAACTTGCGTTTGAGTGTCAGCAGTCGTTTAACTTGAGTCCAGATTTTTTCAGTCCTCCCTCCCTCTGCTCTTTTGTCTAACCAGCAACAAGGAGGAGCACCCGAAGTCGATATTTGTGCAGTGTGACAAAGGAGGCTACAGGTTAAAGGACAACGTCCAGTTCCACCTCTACATCAGCACCTCGCCCTGCGGAGACGCCCGGATCTTCTCCCCGCACGAGGCCGGAGTGGAAGGTACGCCGCCGAGAGCTCGCGTGCTGCTCCGCGCCTCCTCCTCCTCCTGCGACTCGGCTGGCGTGTTTTTAATTTGGTCTCCTCTCAGCTCCGGGGATGCGGTCTCAACAACAGTTTATTTTATTTGATTAAATTTGTGGGGGTTTTTTTCCTCTTATGCATCGTTTCATTTAATTAGAATTTGACTCCAGTGTCCAAACGCGCATTCCAGACACATTTAAACAAGGCACTTGTAATTAGAGCTTTTTGTCATTCTCTGTCTGCCTCTATCAGTCTCCCCTCCCACCCAGCCCACCCACACTGTCTGTCTGATTAACCTCCCTCGTACTCTTGTCAGAGTGCTTTCCGTCGCACATGGTGGAGTGAATAGAAAACAGCCACATTCAATTAGTCACTGAATAGATGGCGCCTGCTGGTGGAACAGCAGAAAACTTTGATAACATAATCATAAATAATGGGCATGCTGCGTGGACGCTTCTTCTTTTTTTTTTTTGTTTATTGTTTTTTTTTCCCTCCCCGTTCTCACTTTGAGTCACTGTTCTCACTCCCCCCGTGTTTACTGCATCACCCTGTAACTTTACCTTCTGCCTTTTCTTTTTTTTTTTATTGCTTCCAGATTCTCACTAATGTTTCTGCTGTATCGACGCCAGAGAAACCCCATAATACAGCAAGAAAAGTAGCTTTTCTTTAAATCTCACTTCAATTGGTGTGTAAAGAAGTTAATCATTAGAGAATAATGTGAAGGCTTTTCAGTCATTCCAGATGAAAGGTAGCAATCGTAGGAGAATCTAAATCAATAAAATTCAGACAGTGTCCGATATTTGGGGTGATCTTTGAACGCTGCCGCCACCTGTTTATGTTTACGTGTTGTGTGTTTTTGTTGGAAAATGCTAGTAGATAGTAACATGTACTTACCTCAAGCTTTCTTCGCAAAATTAGCATCTGAAGTTGAAGTTTCTGAGTCACGGCCGCGTCCATATTCTCCTCCTCCTTCATGTTTTCGTTCTGTCCAAACACATAAAGTCTACACACAGCAAACTTCACGTTATGGCCTAAAGTTTATGATTTGTGTTGTACAGCGTGGCTACCTTTGAATTTCAAGAATTGTTCAAATCGCCGTCTGTGTTTCACATCTTCAACTCTTTTCTTCCCGCGTTGTATCGCACAGACCAGGGAGACAGACATCCCAACCGGAAAGCACGGGGCCAGCTTCGGACCAAAATCGAGTCGGGGGAAGGCACCATCCCCGTCAGGTCCAGCAACACCATCCAGACCTGGGACGGCGTGCTTCAAGGGGAGAGGCTACTCACCATGTCGTGCAGTGACAAGATTGCAAGGTATTCACTGTCCGTGCCTTGGAACATCGATCACAGGGCCGAGAGCAGACGATGGCGCACAATATTAGTAAATCACAGTTGCTTTTTAACTGCAGGCGCCCGTCTGTGCATGAGGGAAACTGAACCCCCGGAGATAGAGGGTTCATTCCCGCTCATGCACCGGAAGAACATGCAAACTCCACGCAGGAATGTCTCGGATCCTCAATTCAAACTGCGGAGATTCTCACTGGAACGTGGGAATTAACACCACCGTGCAGCCCTGCCCTTTTAAATCATTTGATGATCTTATAGAATGTGGAAGTCTGTAAAGTCTTTGCAATTTTTCATTGAGAAGCGATTTCATTTAAATTGTTGGTTTCATGTATTTAACTTTTTAAGGGACTCGGCCTCTAAAATGCTCCTTTCATGCTACTGATCAGTTATTTTCAACCGCATTTGTTTTTCTAATGAGGATCATATATTTTCCATTACAATGTTTTTTAATGTTTTTTTTTTTATGTCTCAAATATCTCTACCGGTGTATCAAAAAATCTCACAAATGTGTCTGTTGCAGAAAAAAGACAAATATGTCATCTGCAAGGGTAAAATATGCAAAAATGTCTAGGTTTTAAAAATCAACACAATAGCCACAAATGCAGCATTTATAATTAGTTATTGTGGGGGGGGAAATCATTTAACTGATTTTGTATTATAATTAGTGTGGTCCGGTTCTAAACGTAGATTAAATATCTTTCTTCTAACGATTCAAACTTCGGCTTTAATCAGCTGAGTCTAATGCCACTCCTGCCATCTGTTTCCGTTGCTGGAGTTACTTTCCGCTCCATGGTGTTGTAACCCAGCTCCGTCAATCCACCGTGTCGTGTGAAGTGCGAGTTTTCCTCCGGGGAGAGTCGGGGACGGCTGAATTGATGGCTCCTCTGTCTCTGGGGGCCATTTTTGCAGGCACATCATTGCGTCTTTAGTCCCTGTCCACATTCAAGGCAACACCATACCTCCCCTGTGATGAACGATAAAACTTCCCCATGGCTCCCCTCCTCCTCCTCCTCCTCCTCCTCCTCCTCCTCCTCTCTTCCCCGTCCAGAGTGGTAATACTTTGCCTGAACGCACCGAGTGATTGAATGCTGACTGTGGATTGGATGACGGACGTGTGTTCTGAGTAGCGAGCGCCGTTTGAGGCATGTTGTTGGCCTTTTTCCTGCGTGTCAGCACTGCGGCTCGTGATTTAGATTTTGTGCTCCTGTCCGACGTGAAGGGATTCAGGTCAGTAGAGGGCAAAATAAGGTTGAAAACCAACCACACATTTGGGCCTTTTATTTCCTTCTTTTTATGCGAGGGTTCGTCAAGATAACGGTGACACACCGGCGCACGCTTCGGGGAATCTGACATGAAAGCACAGAAAAATAACCCACTGCAGTTAAGCAATTAGGGTACTACGTCTCAGTGCCAGTGTGACAAGCCATTATGCACGACTTGTCGCTCTGCCTCCTCGTGACATGGCTATTAGCCAGGTCAAACACCTGCAGCCCACCCCCCGGTGTCCTGGAGAGGTGAGCTTTTAGCCACGGGGGCTGCTATTTAATCCACGTGGTAACAGGCACACTGTGACCATGCCCTCATCGTTCCCTCCAAACACGTTGTTTTCTGCTCCTCTCGTTGTCCTCCAATTACACGGCCAGTGTTACGCCGAGTTCTGTATGGCTGCTGAAAGCTTCCTCCCTACTCACATTGTCGAAGGAAAAAAAAAAGACCTGAATAATGACTCAGTTCAAATAATGTGTGACAAGAATGAACTTTTGACTCAAAAGTTTCTGTAATTAATGGTAAATAATGGCTTTTCAGCCTGGTGTGTTACCTGAAGTAAACAGAATCTCCCGAATAAATCAAATCTTACACAAATAAATCAAATCTTACACAAATTTTTAGCAATGGATTTAATTTCTGGAAATTCCAAGCAGTTGACATAAAATGTGCTCCTTTTTTGTGTCACTACGGACACTGGAATCAAATGATATTCCATGCACAATTTATTTGTGTTTTATTTAATTCGTCAGGGTAAATCTAAACACATTACAGGCATGATTATTATGATGTATTGTCCCCGGAACATGGGAAACCATGAACATGTCTTTCCACTTTGACTTTGCACTGAAGAAGCATTTCTATACACCTGTAAGTTTTATCACCAAAAAGAAACTAATTTTGTGGGTTTAGCTTTTTTTTTTTAAATCTTGGTTTGACCTTGTGCTTCAGTGCATCCATGTTGTTTCTTCTCCCTGTAGGTTCATATAATATATGTGCAAACCAAAGGAGAACATTTTGATTTTGATGTGAGGGCCAGAAAGGGTTCCTCCTCATGGTTAAAGGGCAAGATTGAGATAATTTTTTTTCTTATTACTTTGGGAAGCGTTCAGTAGTATTGCCATTGTAAATTTACGATTAATATCATCAGTAAAGCATAGGGTGTGTAAAAAAAAAAAAAAATCAGATTATAAACCTATAAATAAAGTGTGAAATAATTCTTTTTTTTAAAGATGTTGATTTAAACACAAGCTTTACATATTAATCTAACAAATGCATTGATGTAATGTAGGCAAAGTGAGACTCACTGCTTTAAGCCCCCTGTTGTGAAAATGCAAAACTTTTTTTTTTCATTACATAAACAAAAGGCACTAACTCACTACCCAACAAGAAAACGGCATCATTTTCAGGTTTTCTGCCATTTCCGTTTTCAAAACATTTGATCGTACTTTTTAAAAACAAAAACAATATGCTTTCACTTGAAACGCCATGTTAACGAGGGATTAGTTTCAAATTAAAAATTTGGAGACCATCACCAGTTAACAAATGCCAGATACTGCTTTTCGATCAGTTTGGAATTGATTTTGTATCATGAAAATGCCATAATAACAGTGAACATACTGTATCTATCTCAACCACCAGATTTACAGTAAATTGATGTGTTTGCTCTGGATTTCTGCTGAAGTAGCTTTTTATGACTAAGCAGTGAAGATTCACTAAAACAATTTCGAGCAGAAGGGGGACACGTCCACCAGAGTGTTGGTACTGTACCTCCCCCTTTTCCTTCTCAGCAAGTCACACCTTGAATATGGTATCGAACGTATTTGAATTGACCATCCTCCTCTCATCACCTGTTAAACCAATCAGTTTTTAGTTTTTTGGGGGGAGTTTGCTCACGGGCCTTACAGAGTGCGTGTTGTATCGACGCAGGAGGCGTGTGATTGAAGGAAGCAGCAACAGGAAAACATGGTGATGTTTGATAGAAAACAAAAATTGAAAGACTTAAAAAACATAACTTGCTCAGTCGATGGTTGTTTTTTGTATTGGGGTTCATGTGTGCGTCCTTCAGAGGGTATTCAGGTGTTTTTGTGTCGTAATGAAACAATATGTGGAGTTTGTGGGTGCCATCGAATGTTATGAGGCTGAGTGACTGAGCGTCTGTGTCTGTGTTTTAACCGCTCGCAGCTATGAGTTCAGAGATTTTTTCATTTGGTCCTCCCTCCCGTCTCGCACACATCCACACGGTGAATATTGCATATGGAAACAATGGGCCCTGTGTGTAGCCCGGGGTCTCCCGCTCGCATATTTCTCATTGTTCTCGGTTCGTATTGGTAATTTCACACCCTCTCGGTCTGCCTGGAGTAAAGCGGAGAACGAGAGAAGATCGTCAACAGGCTCACAAATCTATTGTTGTTTAATTTGCCCCTTAAAGGGGAAAAAAAACCTTTTTACTAAACTCAACCTCCACAAACCCGACATGAAGGCATAGAATTAATTGATCCGATACAGCCATTTATCACAAGTGTTAAAAAAAAAGGATCAATCAATAAAACTAACTTTATTTGTATAACAGCTTTCATACAGCTCAAATCCAGGTTTGCATCATAACTGCGTTTGTGAACATTTATGAAAGAATCCCAGCGGAGCACCACACGTTGAACCTCTCAAAGGTTCCAGAAGCTCGCCATCCTTGTTGAGTTTCTCGTGAATTCTTTAAACAATTTCATTTCATTCTCCATTTCTTCATGTTCCTCCTTTCCTCACTCTCATTTTGCTCCTCTATCTGTGCCTCGCCCTCTCGGTGGGTTGGGTGGGGGTCGGCGCTGCTTCGCGGAGCATGTCAATGGGAAAATGAGTGGCGAGAGAGGGCTAATGACGCAGCGCAGGAACACATACAAGTTTTGTGGAAAAAATGAAATTGGATCAGTCCGAGTGTACACAGCTGTAGGATTACGCCCGGCTCGGCGTGGTAGATTGCATTGGCAGGCTAATATATTTGCCTATGGATCGTGCGCGTGCATGTGTGTGTGTGTTGTGCCACTTAAGCACATATATTGTAACCACTCTGGTTTTTCTGAGATTCAGGCTCTCTGGGGAGCTCGTTAGGCTGCTCACATTACCGCCTTAATGGTGACGTCCTGTAGATCCCCTGAAGCACATTGATCACGAGCTGTCACAACTTTATGTCCATGCAAAAGATTTGAAAAAGGCATGTTTCTTCAGAGTCGGGTCCTATTGCTATTTAATGGGTGTTCTGAGTCTTTGTTTGAGAATAGTGACAGCTGATATAATATATAAGTTTGCCGTGGACTCGAGCTGCATTTCTCAATTGGATGTATTTGTTATTCTGTTATTTATGATGTATTGGGGGCTGGTGAAGTAAACTGAGCTTTTTGGTCCATTTTTAAAACAAGCTGAAACTTTCAATTGAGTAAAAAATGTGCCCATTAATGTGCAAAACTAAAGTATGTGATAATGTCGTCAGGGATTGCGAGAGCGGCGTGATTCACGATGCGTCAAGATACTTGATGAAACACACTCCAACCACGTCACGTTCAATGTCACTTATATCACTTTCCTTCAAGACTCTGATGCTTTGAACTGCAGCGGTTCGACCATGACAACATGAGGAGATCGGCGCCACTGGCTGGTTGGAGGTTTTGCATTAGCGAGCTGAATTATCACAACAACTTAAAACGCTTTCCGCATTTGGCTGCTTGGTGAAAATAAATGGGACAGACAGTGAGACAGAAAGTCAGGCCAATATTTTGGACAAGTGGCTAACGACTAACCAATTGCCAAATTGGAGAACATTTAACAAAAGGGAGATTAATCCTGCTGTCAATTAATAATCCTTAAATTATTGTTGTGAATCGACACTGCCGCTGAATGTTTATTTAGACGTATTGATTGGTTCTTGCACCCGGAGATTACAGGTTACCCACAACAGTGAAAAGGGCAAAGATGGAAATTCTCTATTAATTTCCAATCCCTGAAGCCTTTTTTTTAATTATTATTCTTTAAATTTAGAAAATATTCCATCAGAAAACTTTAGAAACGCCTTTAAAACGCATGACCATATAGTTAAAAATGTGAAAAAGCTGAATGTTTTGAAGACTCTTGCTGAGTTGATGGTCAAATCGTTAAAAACCGCCGTGAGTCTGGACAGCGTGGCTGTTTTTGGCAGCAGTCGTCTCACCTTGATATGTTTTTAATCCCTCATCAGGTGGAACGTGGTGGGCATCCAGGGCTCTTTGATGAGCTACTTCACAGAGCCCATCTACTTCTCCAGCATCATCCTCGGCAGCCTGTACCACGCAGACCACCTCTCCAGGGCCATGTACCAGCGCATCGCGGACATCGAGGATCTGCCCCAGCAGTTCACCCTCAACAGGCCCCTCCTCAGCGGTAAGATCCCCCCCCCCCACTGTGGCGGCGGCGGCGTACGACAAAAATACGTCAGATAATAACAAGCTATAGATTGGCCACATCCATATTTTCATGTTCTGCGAGGATCGACTGGTTAATCTCAGCCAATCAGTCTCCAGCTGTCTAAATATCAAGGAGGTGGGGGATTGAATCCTGAGCAGCGAACACTTCTTCACCTCGTCGGTCAGGCCGCCAGGAGCAGGAAGACAGTTATTGCTTTTCTCCTTCTGTTTGAGCTACGGTGACATTTGCCTGGTTCCTGTGGAATTTGAATAGCTTTATCAGTTTGTGTACATTTCCAGCAAAGCCTTGACCTTTTAAAAAGGCCGCATAAACCAGGACTCCTGTAGTGTTTTTTTCTTTCTTTCTTTTCTTTTTAACTTTCCATTTTTAGAATCTGTGGGTGTCCTTTAGTTGTGCAGATGACTTATTTGACAAATACGATGGAAAACCTCTCACGTTTTATTCAACCAGTTTTCAACAATCACATTTAAATATTAACATCAATGTTTTGTTTTTCTATCAGAGAGTAGATACAAAACAATACATTTAAAGTGTGCATTGAGAAAAAAACAAGGTTGCGAAGTGAACACTAACCACCTTTTTTTGTGATTTCAATATGCAATTATGAAAGGGAAATTGACAATAATGAAATTGATAAATGTTTGCAGTGCTTATCAGTTTCTCTTTTCTATCGGGGCCTTTCTTTGAAGAGTTTGCATGTTCTTGCTCTATCTGCATGAGTTTTTCTCACAATCAAAACAAAACTACCCGGGGTGTTTTGCTCCTACTGTGTATGAATGTGTGTTTAGAGGATTGTGTGTCTTTCTGGGTTTGCCCTTTGATACGACTTGTCAGCCGGTATTGGCAGGTTGGGGAAATTCAGGTACTAAACATGATTGAATTAATGGAGTCTGTGTACTTCTACCATTACAGATGCACTAAATTATTACAGAGGTTGTCTGCACAACAATGGCAAGTATCAATGGGGATTTTATTTTGGACAGAAGTTTAACGTTAATCTGTAGATTCTTTCTGTTACCAACTGATGTTGTTTTTTATGTTGTTGTTTTTTTTTATGTTTCCTGTTGACTCGTTTTTCAAGGAGAATCTATTTCAGGGGTGTTTAACATTCATTTCATGGTCCAGGCAAAGATCTTGGTCCATGGTTATTCACTTTTGATGTGAGAAGACTTTGCGGATGGCGAAGACCTGAGGCAAATACTATGATCCCACAGGTATCAGTGGGTTTGTGAGAACATGTTTAACATAATATAGGAATCAGACAGAGGTGTAGCACCAACAGATATGCTGGTGAGTTAATGATGAAATCATAGCCTTCTTACTTCGCTGTTTCGGGTGAGCTCTTTACCAAGTGATAACGTCTAAACAAATTAGAATCAACCATGAGAAAGCAAGGCAGTAATGGATCAATCCTAAGCAGGCTTCAGCAGAGTTTCATTTCAATCACTCTATCACAAAAGCAAGGTCTCAGGCAGTGCTGAGCAGGAAGCACTGACAGAATATAAATGTAAATCAGAGAGTGTATTGATGGAATAAATGAACTCTTACCCAGTCAGAGCACTCGTCCAGTTGCTCGGAGCCGGTCACAAGGACGCCCGTCAACAGCTCAACAAATACAAAGCGGCTTTTTTCAGGAAATGACATTGTCATCAGTGTATGTGGTTGTCTAGATTGTGCCGGCTCTTCATGAAAAAAACAAATTATGAAATGAAATGATGTTTCCCGATTGTTCTGCATCCACTTGAGGAGTGAAAACCAACCCACCCTGATGTGTTTCGACATGGGGGTGATTGACCTGAAGGTTTTATCTTTAAATTATTTAACTATCATCTCAACCATAATAGAAAAACATAACACCTCAAGAGTGAAGCTATCTACTCATGATTCAGTTAATGGGGAAGTCGGAGCAAAACGATGAAAAACACTCCACTACAAAAGTGAAGCCAAAATGTGTTTGAGAGGAACGCTGCTGCATTCATCTGGGGATACCTCAGTTGCAACCAAAATCCATCGGTCAAGCCCATGAAGCAGTGACCACAAGGGCCAACCCACCATCACTGTGACATCATAATATCTTTCTAATTAATTATCAGTACAATATATCGCACAAGACTGAACCCATGTCGACATATTAGGTCAATCTGATGGAGCCTTACAGCAGCAGATTGTGTTGACAATAGATCGTATTTTCCCTCCATTAATTAACGTGACATCATGCATGGTGTTCACAGGTCAAAAGTACAAAAATGTAAGGACTTATTGACGGAAAACAACAATTTCACCAAATGGTAGCACTCCTGAATCTTAAAGAAACACAGTGCCATTGTTTAATATTGGGTCCACGAAAAGAAAACACTGTTGTTTTCAGGTACAGCGAAATCAGCATTGTATACTTAGTTTATTTATTACGACTCGTATTATAATCGCAGCACTCCACAATATCATTGCACATGTTTAGTTTTGTTCATGTTCAAATCTGCCAAAATTAAAGGCCAATTATTAGCAACCGGCCATTTTGTGCCAACCATATAATTTAGCTTTATATTTTACAGTGCCTGGGCCAACCTGGAAACTCTATATATTACATTTAGCTAATTATAATTGTCCCAATTTCAATATGTTTAGTTTTCACCAGGAAAACCAGCATGTGAAAACATGATTATTAGCTGTGGGAGTGCAGTAGAGGTTTATAGCTAAGCTGGGGGAAACATTATACCACATTCCAAATGAAAATATATACATTGAGCCATATGTTGATGGTAATGATTCTGTCTTTACTGTATTGGTGCCAATTCAAAAAAACGTGAATTTTTGAACGCATTCTTTTTATTGGAAAAAGTAGATTGTGATTCTCTTTTATATCCATGTGGTTGAAGTGCCCAGTCACATATCAGCCATCTAGAAATGATGAGCAAACATTTGTGTCCCTCCCGTTGACCAAACACCGCTCCCCTAACCTCCTCACTCCGGTTGTTTGTGGTTCAAAAATGTCACCGGGACGAGACCACAGCGTCTCCGTGGCGAGTACATGCTGACTGTAATGTGTTATGACGCTATGACCCTTAATCCTCACTGGGAAGTCACACACAGTCCCCAGCAGGCCATTAACTGTGCTGCTTTATTTCAATACCGACCACCTGTTTCTGTCCCCGGTGCGACTGAAATACCACAAGAGGAGGCAAAGCAAATTTCAAGGTGAAGAAAATACCAAACCTGTTGACTTGCGGCCATGAAATCGGGACAGTGGCAAACAGGCGGGCGACAATATGATCGCTTGTGTGGATCCCTGAAGGGGGGGGATGACACACGACACAGAGCCCACACACACACACACACACACACACACATACACACACCCACACACACACACACACACACACACACACACACACACACACACACACACACACACACACACACACACACACACACACACACACACACTGGGGCACCTCCTCTCTGGTTGGTCTGTAAATGGTGGAGAAAGGAGGATAATAGGAGGGGTGTTATTAACCTTTTCCGCTTTAGAGAGTTTTTAGCGGTGAAGAGCTGTGGTGTTAGAGCAGTGAGGATTTCATCCCTTTTAAATCATTTTCTGCCACAAGGGCTGCCAAATGGAACCGAGGAGCTTAACACACACACACACACACACACACACGACACTGCGATTTATGACATCCATATATCTCCCATTTATGCTTGAGATACAGCGGAGGCCAAAGCCCCCGCCGTCTCCCGTAGGAGAACAAGCTCTGTCCTCAGAGTCACCCGGGCTGCATGGAAACGTCTCGGTTAAAACAAAACAAACACAAAAGGATTGTTGGGTTTAAATCTATTGCCACTATGGGAGCAGCCGTCATTGGAAAGAGTATGCTGACATGTTGGGATTGTCTGAGAGATGGTCGCGGTGGGGTGGACCGGGGCACCAGTGAGGAGATAATTATCTTGCAGCACTTTTTACACTTCAAGGCCTGCAGACATTTGTTTTTTATTAAATGCTCTGGGGCTTTGGCATTATGTTTTGGGGAAGATTTCCGCACTCTGGGCCGTGGCTGGTGAAAGAAAACATTTCCCTCTGTCTTGATCATACACTGCGTAAGGAGATGGATGACATGACCGCTCCACAAAAGTGAAGGCGAAGACTCTCGGCTGCTCTCTGGCAGGTCGCTTTTTAAAGTATACTTTACATATCTGGCCTGTCTAAAGAGCCGAATAAAACAGTCAAAGATCCAGTGTTGATATTCACATTGGGTTGGTTTGCTGTAGTCCTTTGGATCTATAAAACCAGGATAATGATGCATTTATGACAAGCAGGAAAAATTCCCAGTAGGGAAACTTCACTAGTAAATGGGAAGTATTGGAGACACAATGCTTTACTTATGACGTACCCTGGTGAACACAGGTGGAGGTCATCTGTCTTCCATACTTATGTTGCTGGTTAACAGGATCAACTTCATTTCTACCAATGATATTTACTTTACGACCATATTATTGGTGATGATGTTTGAGCTCCAAATTTTGGGAAGATTGGGAAATTCTACCTCCCCAAGTGAACAACATGACCTCGGTGTGCTGCTCACTTTCTGACTCCCGGCGATTCTGGTTGCAGGTATAAGCAACGCCGAAGCCAGGCAGCCGGGCAAGGCTCCGAATTTCAGCGTGAACTGGACGGTGGGCGACCAGGCCCTAGAGGTGATCAATGCAACCACAGGCAAGGACGACATGGGCCGCGCTTCACGCCTCTGCAAACACGCCCTCTACAGCCGCTGGGTGCGCCTACACTCCAAGGTAAACGGAACAAGCGATGCGAAACAATGTTTCTACAACCACCGCAATTTTATTTATCTTGAACAAAGCCTGCTTCTCCTTTGTTGGCGACAGTTTGACCTCATATTTTAAACACCCAGGTTGTACTGACTCAGGAAAATGAGCCGATGCTGATAAAACCTCATACATATATATATATATATATATATATATATATATATATATATATATATATATATATATATCACTTCCCCCCCCCCCCCCCCCCCCCCCCCCCACTGAATTCTACAAGATTACAAGACTCCCAAACGGTGGTCCGGTGGCAGCATTCTGTTGTCATACAGTGACATCTAGTGGTCCTGGATGATATGAAACTGTATTTTAATATATAAGTCGCATTGTAATATGAGTCACATGAACAGCCAAGCAACTAAAAAAATGTCTGATATAATCTGAAAAATATGATAAATGAAGAACAGACTTACGTGATGATGTGGTGTATGTTATGATCGAGGGACTTAGTAGGAACAACACGTCAGTGAATTTTTTTTATTTTTGTCATGCTTTGTTTTGGAAAATGGGCACAAATTCAGTTCTTTATTGCTATTGTGTGTTTTTGCGTCCAATGGTAACCTTGTCTTGGTGTGTGTCTCCGTCTCCCAGCTGTCGTCCATCCTTCGGATCAAAATGCTGAAGCCCAGCTCGTACCACGAAGCCAAGCAGGCAGCCACAGAGTACCACTCCGCCAAGCAGGCGCTCATCAAGGCCTTCCACAAGGCCGGCCTGGGGGCCTGGGTCAAAAAGCCCATCGAGCAAGACCAGTTCACCCTCAGCTCCTGAGGGGCCGAGGGGCTTCCCTCACCACCCGCTCCCGTGTCCCTCCCCTCCCTCCCTGCCTCCCGAACCCAGGCCTGAAAGCAGGAGAGACCCCCCCCCCCCCCTCCCCCTTCCCGTCGACCACCAGACACTTAACTTCCGTCCCACGTGTCCACACGCACGTGCACTTTGTACTCGTGAATCAAAGCGTGCGTCGTCTCACACACCATCACCTACAGCTCATCGTTCCCATTCCTCCCGAGGACCTCGGCCCCGTGTCTTTCTCTCATCGTGTTGGTTTTTGTTATGATTTTACCGGATGGACTTTCCCATCCGCTCGTTTTCTGTTTTATAACTGGAATCCATGCTCGCTTTCACATTCTGTTCTTAGATTTTCTTTTACCTGCCTCCACTCAGTAGTTTGTGTTTCCCAGAGAAATTCCTGTTGTCGATGCTGTAGATGTGGGAGTCCAAATTGTAGTTTTGTCCTCTTGATCAATGAGTGTAGCCAGTTTAGGGTGAAATGTAGCCTAGGAGCAGAATTTTGGTTAACTGAGACGGCAACATGTATGGACCTAAAGAAAATATATGCATATTTACCTGCTAAAATTGAACAAACTATGATGACCTTTAATTTAAATGATGTTTAAATATTCAGGATGTAAATCTAGTACTGAAAAGAAAACTAGTTCTGACATTGACTGTGTGTGATTTGGTCCGTTCCTTAGAAGAGACTGTGTTTTTTAGCCCCTGTATTAAAGAAGAAAATGTCACACACACAAAAAAAATATGTTGTCGCCCTGTTTGATTCACTGGCTGGAATATAACACGGCAGGTGTGACAGCAGGTTAGCATGCTTTTCTTTTTTAATGTGTCATCCATCCATCCATCCTTCCTTCCATTTGTCCCTCTCGTTTCTTTCTGTGTTACTCTCCTTCCATACTGGGACAGTGGGAGGAGGGTGGGCGGGGTCTTGTTGACTCCTCCCCCTCTCGCCTGGGTCATGTGGACAAGCTCCAGGAGGCGCTGCACGTTGTATTTTCCTCCCCTCGTTCTTTTTCTTTTTTTTTGTTTTTCTTTTTTTCTTTCTTTCCTCGATCTAAGCCATGGCTTTGCATGGAAACTGAACTAGAGAGGCCTGCAGAGCAGATAACATGCGATGGGGAGCCGTCAGTGAATGATTCTGAATGAATGCCAGCATCTTCCTCCACAGGCAGCTTTGAATCTTTGTCTCTATTTTCTAGATTTTTCTCGTGATGGATCGTTTGCTTGTTCTTGTTTTGTCTTGGGGTTTTTTGTTTTGTTTTTTGGAGGGGAGGGGTTATTTTCCTTCCTGCATTTTAGGGATCACACTGCAGCGATATTGTAGGAGACCCTCAGATCTTGTCGTCATGTCACACTGTCAAATTCACCGGGTGCCACCTGATGCCAGTCTGTAGTGATTGTTTCCAGATGCAAAAGCCCCCCCACCCACCCACCCAGACAAACTGTGTGCTGACATGCAATCCCCCCCCTCCCCCCAACAACACTCCATCCTCGCATGATGACAACCCCCCCCCCCCCCCCCCCCCCCCCCCAACAATGGTAGATCCTCAGCCAAACGTCCCACGCTGTGATGTTAAAGCCATTCCTCCTCTTCTTATGCCGTTCCTTGGGTCCTCACACATCCGGTCGACTCCTTCTTCCAGCTCGAGGAACAACAAAAACAATGCGTGTGTGCGCGTGTGTTCTATTTAATGTGTGTGCTCAGGTGTCCTTCAAGCATACTCTTGTCAGAATTCCACCAAAGATGATGATGTCCATGTGTATGCGTCTGTATGTGTGTGTTTGTGTGTGTGTGATTGTGCTCCGGTAATTTTTCTTTATTTTGATATCTCATGCTTTCTATCAGCATTAACCCTTTACTGTCTGCTTTTTTCTCTTTTTTTTGTACAGCAACAATGTACTCAATTCAATGTGGGGGGGGGGGGGAGAGGGAGAGAAATCCTTCTTTAGACCACCCTTATCTGTCAGTAGTGTGTGCATGTGTGTGCGTGTGCGCAGTAATTTGGTGTGAATAAGGGGCAACTAAAACAGAAAAAGCTAAATTCCTCCTATGAAAGCAGGTTTATTCGTACATGTCGCTGCGTTGTTTTTTTTTAGTTGGTAATTCCACGACATGCTTCGTCCCCTTCCCTTCAAAGAGGATTATGCACTGAAATGTGCCTCAGCTAAAAGTGGCATCCACCAGCTCACAAGTGCGATGTCTTATGTCCACTTTCCACTTCTGTTTATTCGATTTGAGTCTGTGATGTGGAGGTTCTCAAAATGTTTGGGAGGAGGGGTTTCAGGAGACATATGGGGGTCAGGGAAACAAATGGCTTTTCACAGCAGGATATATATATTATTGGTTGTTTTTTGTTTTTTGTTTTTAATTCTAAGAAGAACTCCTTACATTTTCTGTTTCCGAATTTGCTGTAAGTATCATGGAGATGCCCTAAAAACAACAGTAGCAAAAGGATAAATACAAATACTTATAAAATACTGTATTTAAAAAGCGAACTAGCACAAGATTGGAAAATGCTGCGTTTCACTCCATAACTGTCACCCGGCACAAGAGTCGGCTGGGCTGGAGGGATGCTCTGTGGTTTAACCCTTTGTAGGACACTTGATTAAAAAAAAAAAAACTTTCGAGAATAAAAACTAAATTTCATCCCTCACATTTAATGGAAAGATGATTCAGTTTTATTCACTACTGTGCTTCTTTAAATGTAGTAAAGATGCCATCACGTTATTATTATTTGATCAAATCAGTTATCAAGTGCACAATGGACCAAATGCTCATGTATTTGAATAGAGAACAAGTAGAGTCAAACAATTTGATGTGATTTCCACAAAGAAATTTTGTGCTCATTTTTATTTATTTTTTTTATAATATACATTTTAAATCAATGCTGAATAATACTGAATAAATCTAATGGATAGCGCAAATATTAAACCTATGCATGGGAAACATTCGACCCCCAGCTGCCTTATCTGTGGCCCCTGGAGTGTTTATGTGAGGAAAAAGGTCAATAAACTACACCTGAACCTGATGTCATTCGCTAACATGTCAAACTAAGTGATGCTTTAAGGTCATTTTATTTGAGCAAGCCTATTTTGCAGCCTTTCAGTTAGCTCTTGATTCTAGTGTGGTGCAATCTGTGGCTCTCGCTACTGTCGGTCTCCAAAAAAATGGTCTCTTTCCTCACGTCGATCGGGGGGCTCATCCTGCCTCACTTCGAGAAGCTCTGCTGCAACAGTGAAGCAGTGAAGGGAAATCTTCCAGAGTGGACTCCAAAAAAAAAAAAAAAAGATAGTTACAACAAAAACAGTCTGATCCTCTGACACCCCCAGAACCAAAGTGACAAGCAATACTCCTGATGTCTCCTTTAACGTCACAGACAGGAGTCAGAATGAAGTGTCCCCCCCCCCCCCCCCCTTTTGCTCCTCCTCCTCCACTGTCTCTCTTCTTCTCTCCACAAAGCTGTCTGAGGAGTGTTTCCTTTTTTGTATATTCCCCCTAAAGACTGCCTGCTTTAACCAGTTTAGTTAGTTGGTTTTTTTTTGTTTGTTTGTTTTTTTGGGGGGTTGTTTATTTTTTGACTGCACTAAAGATGTCAACAGATGATGTCATGATGATTTTAAAGAGAAAAAAAAGCCGTCCCCGGATGGATGGAACTATCTCACAGCAAGAACTGAACTGCTTCTGCTTAAAAAAAAAGAAAGAAAAGAAAACCCTTTGTGTACCCGCTATGATGGTCAGTGCACCCCTCCCATCCCTCCAGCTGCTGTCCGTGGGGGGATCGATCTCTCTCTCTCTAACTCTCTCTCTCTCTCTCCCTCTCTCTCTCTCTTCCCCTCTCTATTTCACTCTCTCCAGTGTGTGACATCCTCCCACCGACAAGAACAAATAAAAAAAAAAGAAAAACACAACCTTTGCATGTACTACCAACACTGAAGCTGCACCTAGCATGATGACAAACTTTTAAAAAGACTCGTGTAGAGAAAAAAAAAGTTACAAACTAATGATAGATATATAAAATGAATAAAAAACAATAAAAGAGTTCTTAGTTTACTTTTGCACATGGTCGGGTTTCTTTCTCAACGTGTTTGAGTGTTGCTTTCTGTGTATGAGTGTGTGTCTTCATCCTGCACATAGAACAGGTGACCCAAGAGAAGAAAGCACAGAAGACTTTCATGGTTCATTTTTGTTCTCAACAAGAATGATCACCTCTAAGATCACCATATACCTATTTTCAGTCAGAAAGGAAGGGTATGCATTTTGTCTCAGAGTTGTTCAAACATCCAACGAAACCACAGGAAACCATCTGTAAATGAAATCCTGGACTTTCTTTAGTACCAATATACACATCGTAAAACAAAACTTTGAAATTCACGTCTGCCTTGTGCAGCTTAAATCAAGCCACACCAGTGGTGTGATCACGTCGAGCTGCTCGATGAACATTTCATTCATTTATTCTCAGCATTGTTTTAGTAGGTACAGCAGAAATCAGTAAGGCTGGTAAAGTGAGAGGATGAACTCTTACCTTTACAGGCTTTTCTCTTCTTTTTTATTTTAACAAACTGAAGAAAAACTGCAATAATATTTCACAACTTCTCTCTCGTAATCTTCGTCCAACATGCTGGAGACTAGAGGACTTTATGATCATAATATCAGAGGCTCCACCACCTGAAAACTCCTTGGGGGGGGGGGGGGGGGGGAATAAAAAGAGAAGTTACAAGACAAAGTTTTACAGACTACTGACACAAAAATCGGCCTCTATCAACATCATGGAGGAAAGAAAGTGAGGCGAAAACGGGAACAGCTGGCTCCATTCTGGTTCGGGCATGTTTGGCTGCCAGTGGAACTGGCACTGACATCTATTGATGATTTCACTGCTGACGGGAGCAACAGGATGAACGCAGAGGCAAGGAGGTGGATTCTCTGTATTTGGATTCAGGCAACACGCAACTCTACCTTTTTGGCCTCTCTACATTTAGCAGGGAAGAAATGGTGAAGAGAAACAAAAGCAATGTAGCACAAAAGCTTCTGGAATATGCTCAAATGTCCAAGTCAGTTGCCTTATTTGAATGAGATTAAGAGTTGAAAGATGTATAACCCTTTTTTGGGGAGCACACTGATATTCTTGGGGGTTTTTTTCTTCAAGAGTTGAACAAGGTTGTAAAGTAGTTTTTCCACATCTGCAGTAACATGAAGTACATGAAAAAAAATTTACTCTGTTTATCTCTTATTATATGCATTGGGTGTCTCAACGTCCTGTCTTTTGTAGGCTTTACTTTGATCGAATACACTGTCACGGTTTTCTTCATGTTCTCAAACAAAAGCATCATTCAGCTGATTGAAAGTAAGAAACAAAGAGCCAGATCAGAGTTAATGTTAATGAGAAGGAGAAAGCAGAGGAGCCGCGAGGTAATCCGTTGCCTTCGTGTATTCTGGAGGTGAACAAAAAACAAGCCGAATTATTTGGATGCAGTGATGTGCAACTTACTGGAAATTAATAAATGCTGTTGCGAGTTGCTTCTTTTAAAAGTAGTAGGATTAGTTTGCAAGTTACTTTTTAAGAATTTAATGAAATTGTTTAATTCGGCTGAAGTGACATCAGGTAGTTGGAGGAAGATGCTCCATCGTCTGAATGTTAGAAAAATGATTTATGAACAAGAGAGGGCTATATTATGTTGACATCATTTACATCAGAACAAACTGCAAAAATCACTTTTTGTGTTGTTTTAATTTATTATTTTTTTTCCTGCTTGCTCTTTTATTTTGCACCAGTCTCTCAACAATAATATGCATCCCCATACCTGGGAATGACGCCCCAAAAATGAAGAATATCTTTCATCTCTCTCCCTGGCTTGTTTAAATTTTTAGAAAGTGTGTTGCTCTACAAACAAATCAGAAATCAAACCCTATATAATGTCATTCGGGGTTTAGCCAATAAAGGTAGGTCCTCCCTTTGACCCTACCACAGCTCTGCTCTGGCACATGGCACCACGAGAGGAAGTACTTCCTCATCTTCCCAGATGGGCATGTGTGGGCAGAGCCAGTCCAGCTCACACAGACACAGCAGATTCTGAATGCAGTTCAAATGATGCAATATTCAATTGGATGGAAATCAAGGTAAACCTGGATTTGGGAAAATATGCTTTGAATACAACATTTTTGTACCAACAACACCCATGTGAAAGTGTTCAAAAGCTGTATAATATGACCCCTTTAAGAGAACAGAACACAGAGAGACACAAGTACTGCAAATCTACAGCTGTTTGTATCTATGGCAAAAGTCACTGAAACCTCAATAATTCTTACTCAGATTATTTTTGTTCTTTGGAAAACACGACAGCTATAACAAAGTAAAAATATTCCACAGAAGAAGTCTAATTTAGCACAGGTAAAGTTTTTCACTTTTTGGTAAATATATACAATATATACAAATATACAATAATTCCTGACAAAGTTTAACAGTAGCAGTGATGCTCTATAATAAGTGAGGGGCTTGTTGAGTGAAAGTTTTGTGCCATCAGTTTGTGTGTGAGGTCAGATTAGAAACACAGAAACGTCTCCTGGTTTTAATCTTCAGCTCTCGCAGGAAGTTGGAGGCGGGCCGTCCACTTTTCTGAGTGTTTACAAGAGCTGAAGGGCCCATCAGGCTGTGACTGATGTGTGTTGAGCTGAGGAATACAAAATAAGATGTCCCCAAAGATAACCTCACAGTCTGATATTTATAAGCACTATCCATTTTTACTTAACCAACTATCACTGCACAGCATACTGAGCACTACAACCCTCCAGCAATCCATGAATTCAAGTCTGCAAAGAAAACTCATGGTGAGCGTTGGTTCAATAGATGATTCTCTTCAAACAAGTTTGTTTGTGTGCAGCGTCCCGGCAGATACTGCCATCAGATCAATAATAAATCACACGTCATTGCTTTAAACATTGCGGCCCCCCCGCCTCGCGCTCGTAACATGATGAAAGCTGCAGCGGTAGATCCAAGCGGCCATGACAGGTGAATGCTTCCTGGACCAAAAGCATGGCGGAGACTCTGTGCTCCTCAATAATGCAGAAACCCATCTGCTGAGTCTGAGCTGCTGTTTACACACACAGACACACACACACACACGCATACACAAGAACATAAGCACATCTATCAATTAGAATACAAGAACAACACGTTAAAGAGCTGTTTCCTTTCTGCCAGCAGCAGTGCACACATCACATGTGCTGTGCTTAAAGTTTCATGTCACATATTTTTCTTTCAGTGGCAGTAGAGAGTGAGTGGAGGAGCTCTGCTGCGTTTATGTGCCCAGAATTCAATCTGATACAATCAGCTCATGTGCCAGTTGTACAACTATTGATTTAGAGACAGAAGAGTGATTGAAACGACCACAAATAGAGTTAAATGGCTACAAAAGGACAATCATAAAGAGGTGCGAGAAGGTACCAGAAAACACAAAATAACCACAAAGAGATGCAGGATGACAACAAAAAGATATGAAACAAATACATATAGATAAACAATGTACTGAAAAACTGCAAAACAAATGTGTTAGATTACTCCATAATATCAATAAATCAAGACAAAAAGATGCAAAAGTGTTTTTAAAAAAAAAAGAAAAAATTACTAACGATGCCAAAGAGGAGAAGTATTCCCACAAAATAAAATGACAATGAAGAGAGAAAACAATGGCCATGAGAATACATAAAACATACTGTACACAATGATGTGAAAACTTATTTTAAATATACAAAACAACTAAAGAGGTGCAACACATGGACATGCAACAACAGTACATGCAAAATGATGGTGTGCAAAAGGGATATAAAACAAAAATAGACAATAAACAGGTGTATAATGACCACAAGAAAAAAGAAATTAAAGCGACACGAAGATAACTCAAGAAAAAAGTAAAACGACCACAAGGGACAAAAAGTGATGAGAGTAAAATGCAAGAAGACGTGAAAAATAGCAACAACAATGTCAACAAAAGTCTACAAAGGAGCACAAAATGACCACAGAGAAAGAAAAACTAAAGACACACAATGCTGCAAAACAGGTAAATAAATAACCACTAAAGATCCAAAATGACCACAAAAACCGAGTTAACTTGCAGGTGTGGTCGACTCCGACTAGAACCATCACTGTTGGACAGACGGTCTCAAATGAAGACTTTACCAGGAGTCCTGCCACTGCAGGTCATTTAGACTGCTGCTAATCTACAACAACATGCGGATTTAAACAGGAGCCACATTAAACTCTTCTGCGGACCTGAAGCGCGCCTCAAAGCGTGGCTGGTACAGTCGAGGCTGGCGAGGCGAGTTCAGCCCCGTGGTGCAGTGTGAGTGTGAGAGAGAGGGCAGCAGCTTGTGCCCCTGAGAGAAATGACAAATCATTAGCTCTGGTCCAGGGGTAAATGGGAGCCACACTCTTCCAAGGCCCACATTTCCATTTCAATTTTCTGCTCAACAGAGTTGATGTATGTGGCGAATCACATGGCAAGACCAGTCCCCACCTCGGACCGCTCCAGCCTCCTCTTATTCACTGGTTAGAGTGCGTCTGTGACCTTGTGTGTGTGTGTGTGTGTGTGTGTGTGTGTGTGTGTGTGTGTGTGTGTGTGTGTGTGTGTGTGTGTGTGTGTGTGTGTGTGTGTGTGTGTGTGTGTGTGTGTGTGTGTGTGAGTGTGTGTGTGTGTGTGTGTGTGGGTGTGTGTGTGTGTGTGTGTGTGTGTGTGTGTCAGAAACCAAGGAAAACAGACTTGTGAAGAGACAGACGAGCTTCTTCTACCTGAGGAATGAAATCGATCTGTCTGTCGAGCGGTTTCATAATCTGAACACACTATGAAAGAAGCATGCGGCGTGTGTGTGTGTGTGTGTGTTGAGTCTCAGCTCTGCATCGGTAAGCATTCAGGTGGAGATGGCAATAAACAGACATGTCAACATGAGATCTGCTCTCAGAAACAACGTGATTGCTCGAGTTCAGCAGGAAGCTGCCACTCGCACTCACAGTTCGCTAATGAGGAAAGAAGTCTCAAAACCACATAATGAAATAGTAAAATGTCAAATAACGTAGTTTGAAGGTTGCTGCTTGCTTCACTGTGGACGAGAGACGGAAATAATAGGACGCAGTGGGAGCGGAGACTGCAGCAAATTGAAACCTGAGGACCCCACATTCAAACCTGATCAGACCACTGATGAGGCTTCATGTTGAGGAAAACTGCAGGATTCATTCATTCATTTGCTCATCGTTTTCTCTAATGTTAGCTGATGTAGAGGCATCAAGCACAAGGATGTGGTTTTTTTGGGGGGTTTTTTGTTATTTAATTTCAATTTAACTTATTGAGTAACCTTTTATTTATTTATTTATATATTCGTACATCGCATGGTGTGGCACTGAAGTTATATTTTCTATTCTGTCTGGTTTTCTCAGTGTGCTTCTCTTGTGTTCCAGGTCTTGTCGTACAGGTCCTTGTTTTTTCATGTTTCACATCCGGTTTCATGTTTGAGTTAAAGTCCAAGGCCACTGATCTCATTTCTGGCTTGTTTGGTTTCCCTGGCGCATCTTTCCTTGTTGAGCTCATTCGCTTCAGTTCATTTGTGTTCGTGTAGCATCATTAACAACTCATCTCAAGGTACTTTTACGAGAAAAAAAATTCCTGGAGCTAAAAATTCAACATGAGGAATGGGAGAAAAAAAAATCCCTTTTAATGTAAAGAAACCTGCAGGATCAGACTCAGAGGTGGAAACCTTCTGCTGTCCATGGTGGGAATAGTGGATAGAAGGAGAGAAATGGATATGATAGAAACAGAAAGCAACAATAAACAAACAGGAATAATCTGGACGAGAAGCACGAGATTTAGACCTGGAAGTCTCAGTAAAGTACTGTTCAAAAGGCCCCAAGAAAGTTTGTTTTGTGAAGATGTACCGAGGAAAAGGTATCACAGGGGAAATCTCTGGTTTTCAGCTCAAAATGTATTTTGTATGTGGATCAGTGAGCTCGTACCAACTTAAGATTTATGGTATCATTGGACAGTTTTACCGGCTGAGCTCTAGTAAGAAGAATCTCGAGGTAAATTAATAACTCCACGTAATTGCTACAGCATCTCTTTGGTCCCCGGCTCGTCCCGATACACTGTAATTTAGTCTGAGGCAAAGCTAAGAGTCGGTGTGTGTGAGAGGAGTGCAGATAGGCTAAGTATGGAAAAGAAAGTGTCAAGAGGAGACACTGATTGAGCTTATCTGTGAGCTCAGGCCTTCCTTTGTCAAGACAGCTCCTTTCTGATGAAGACTCTTTGAACCTGGCAGAATAATTAAAATGAAGACGGAAAAAGAAAAAAAAAAAAAAAAGCTGACATTTGCAATTTGACCTTTTTGACTTACGTGGCAAAAAAATTGCCACCGTCTTGCATTAGGACACCGTCCCGTCTTGTGTGTGTGTGTGTGTGTGTGTGTGTGTGTGTGTGTGTGTGTGTGTGTGTGTGTGTGTGTGTGTGTGTGTGTGTGTGTGTGTGTGTGTGTGTGTGTGTGTGTGTGTGTGTGTGTGTGTGTGTGTGTGTTCAAGCAGCGCGTGCGGAGAGCTGCATTTAAGCAAGTGTTTAAGGCTGCACATGCGTCCGTGTACATAATGGCTCTATACGCATACAGGAAGTGTGTATTTATGAGTGTGTGGGAGAGAATAAAAGAGTAGGTTTATGGGCTATTACCCAGCCATCTCTTCATTAAGGAGCTGTTTTCCAGTAAGCGGGCTCTATTTGAATAGCTAAATTGTCCAAGCAGTGTGCAAACGAGGACTAATAGCCCGGTGCCCTTGTCACTGCCAAAGTCAAAGTGAGGATCCTCAGGCCTGAGTGTGTGTCTGCGGCTGTTTGACAGCATGGTCAGCTGCAATATCCCTGTGAATTTATGGAGTTTTGCCTTGTGTTTACTCTCTGCTCTGCAGCAGGGTTTTTTTGTGCAAAATAGCCTCATTATTTCTTTCCATGGCCATGATTACAGGTATGATGTGTGTGTCTCTACTTTGAGTAGTGCTTGTGTGACTGGAGGGCAACCTGAGGAATATATAATTCCTGGATCTTTTAAATCAGGACAGTATTCACTAATCAAAGTGTTGAGGGGCTACATATAGATTGACCTTTTATTGTTTGACCATCTTAATAGATGAACCGAGAAAAAGTTCTCCTTTTGTTTCAGTACAACGAAAATAAATAAATAATCATCCTAAAAACGTTTAAAATTCATGAGGACAACAGTGTTTCTTGCTGCAGAACCAGCCTCTGTGGTTCCCCTCAACATAATATCTGTAAAAGCCATTCTCTTTTCTTCACATCTACAGAATGCATGTTTTCTCCGACTCACGCTTGTGGTGAAGCCTTGATGATGTTTTACTAATGATGAGGTATTGCTCTTTTACCGCCGGGTCACTGATCTCTCAGATTTGAATATTATTATCATCTACTGCTTTTTTTTTTTTTAATTAAGCTTTGTGAATTATCCCCACTAATGGAGCAGTGTGTCCCTCTGGGCACAGATAGGAACAACAATGACTTTGATTTAAACATTACAATGTATGTCTTCTCAGGCCCTGTTTACATGACAATGCTTTCATGCAGAAACAGAAGACTTTCGTTGCGCTTTATGTGTCTGCTCACACGACAACGATGCACTGAGCCTCTGAAAACACAACTTTTTGAACACGGCTTCTGAGGTAGACCTTTTGGAAAATGCCATCCATCCACCCAATTCTCATCTCCGGTACTTCATGAGACTTCTTCCGCTCCTCAAATCTCAGCAACCCGATGTCGAAGTGTGTGCGGTCATACTGTATACGCTGTATTCTCTACTGCTTCTATTTATCTTATCTTATTCTATCTTGAACAAGACAGCCATAGCACATGATGCAATGTTGAACAGTTTGTTTTTAATTGCATCCAAATTATGTAACAAAATGTCAGTCCTCTATTTTCATTACAGGGCCCCGCTCCTTCACCTTTGTCTTAATGCCTCCTGTATAGTAAAGACACCGTTACAGAAATGATGTACCTTATTATGTAAAACCTTATAGTAAACGCTCCACATGGTAATTACAGAGTGTTTATAAAGCAGGACAGAAATGTGAAGGGTTCAGATTGTGCAGACTTTCTCAAATGCCTCGCAAATGTCGGCGGTAATTACCATAATAACCTCCACAGATTAATATGTACACTGGTTCCTGCAGCTGTTTGTACGGGCAGGAAAAGGGACTCATTAAAAGGCGGCAAAGGGGACCACAGAGGTCGTATCCATAGATTACACAGTGACAATCTCTCTTACACATAAATATACATACGAAGGCAGCGTGGTGTGTGGCAGATGAGTGTGTCTTTCTGTCACATTGTCCTTCAGTGTGTGTGTGTGTGTCTGAAGGAATGTGCCCTGTAATTTGACGTCAACGTCCCACACATAGACTCCCCAAGTCATTTCTTCAAGGTTAGCACTGAAACAGCAGAGCGGAGTGGTATTTTATAGTAAAATGAGACCTGCAGGCTTGTGGCGGATGTGGAACAACCTTGTGTTGGAGATATGTAACCTCGGGGAAGTTTCTGTATGTCTGCAGAGACCCACCATTCATAATTTCTGTGTGTGTGTGTGTGTGTGTGTGTGTGTGTGTGTGTGTGTGTGTGTGTGTGTGTGTGTGTGTGTGTGTGTGTGTGTGTGTGTGTGTGTGTGTGTGTGTGTGTGTGTGTGTGCGATCGCACATTAATTAGCAATATTTTCTCCAGGAATTTTTTTAATGTGATGAAGACATTCAGGGAGGAAAATGTTTAGTTTCATGCAAATATGATGGCTGTTTTTTTTTACAATTTGGTATTAATTACTGTATATTTTACATTAAAATGTTGATGAGTGTGGTTTTGAATAACTTGGTGGAAACACTTCAGTCATTTCTGTGAAAAAACCCAATGGATTTCACGGCTCTTTTCACACAGTGCAGTAATAATCTTGCAATTCAGTCAACTGCACTAGAATGATACAGTATCATTTACTGTGATTGACTATAAATATGTGAGGTCTACTGTGATTTTATTGCAGTCATGCAATATTTACTGTTATTTATTACAATAATGCAACTCTTATTGTGATTTCATTAATGTGATGTCAAGCAAATGTTTTTTTTATTTTTAATGATAGTGTGAGGTCTAATATGATTAAGTTACAATAATGTGCAGTTTATTATTCCCGAACAGAAATACAGATTTTACTGTAATTTATTTAAACAATTCTGAAGTTTAATTTTACTCACAGTAGTGCAAGGTTGATTACACTTTGTAATGAAGCAAAGCTTCGTGTGTTTTAACCACACTTTTGTGAAGTTTCATGTGGTTTAATTAAAGTACCGTGAAGGTAAGATTACTATGATTTAATCACATTAATGTGAAGTTCAATGAGATGAAACTACATTTTTGTAGAGTTTAATGTGATCAGAGTAGGTTTTTTTTTCCCAACAATCGTGTGAGTTTTCAAGATTTCCAACAATGAATACATTTTGGTAAATAGAACACATTTTGGTGTTTCAGTGGTCTCAGCACCCTGTAAAGTTGAATGTCTATTTGATGTGCATTTTATAATACAATGTTGGATTCTGTATTATCAGATCTATCTTATATTGTCAAAATAGGTAACGGCACATTAACTGTTAATTCAGACACTGTAAATGTCTGCACCAGTAGCATTGAAAAGTATCTATTCTCTAAAGTCACTTCATCATTAAAGCTCCTCTGTGAGTGAATTGCTTCCACCTAGCACAGGAACAGTGCTGCAAGGAGGGAATTTTTAAGTTCTGGGATGTTGGGAAGTCTGAGTAAAAAAAAAAACCACACACATTTGTTATGAGCGCAAGAGTGGAGGACCGTGTAAACCATTTCTGAAGAAAAGAAGCGAAGGAAAATATGTCAAGAAATGTCTCAGGAGTTCGCGATGAGTCACCCTGGGTTCATCGGAAAGATGGAAAACTAAAAAAACACAGAGGAAATGTAGACGCATGATAGTCTCAGATGTCTGTGGTGGGGATAGGGGAGATGCAACAAAGGTGTGAATAATTTAATCATTTTCTAGTGATCACTTCTTTCAGTAGAAAAAAAACCCATAAGGGCTAAGGTTTCAATTCAATTCTGCTCTGGATTTTCACCCTGATGCAAGCTTCCAAAATAGTCACTTCTGCTGGTGTTTGTTTTTACCTTAAATATGTAAAAGGAGCACAGTGGAACCATAACAATTAAAAACAGCTCATTTATACAAGCTCTGACAGTAGAAACTGCATATTTATGACCATGCATGCTCCCATTCTGTAGAAGCTTGAGGTATTTAATCTTTTTCTTTTTTAAACTTATATTGGAGCAGATTTGAACAACAGAACAGAGCTGCTGGGTGGATTTTAAACAGAATACACCTGCTTCAAGGATGGATACTCATCTTTTTACAAGAGACACTGTGGAACTAAATTTTACCCAAAAATACAGGTGGGATTGTTTTCTGATATTTATATAACTGCAATGTAAATATACATGTTGTAAATAGCCTCATGCTTTTACCCCCCTGAATCTCCCTGGTGTGTAACGTTCCCAATACACTGGTTATCAGAGGGGAAAGCGAGACGTGGAAGTTATTGAAAGCTGTATTATGCTGCCACCTTGTGGTATAAACATGCCACCATCAAGAGATAAAGCTACGGTAATTGTTAACATGCAGCATCAGGAGTGTGTAGACTCCTGATGAGCGTGTTTCAGTCCAGGCTTTGTGGGCCTGTCTGTGCAGAGTTTGTAAGTTCTTCAGAAGTATATTCCAAAAAATTTATATTCTATTTAAATTGTGTTTTGTGGGGAAACTGGGATGGTTTTGGATACTTGATAGTGAGAGGCTTAATAGCTGAAGATGCTTGTTGTGTTGGAGTTGAACGTGGTGGATGTCAACCTGTAGCTTTGAGCAATTTTAGAGACAATATTGCTCTGGATGACGCAGGTTATACCAGTTATCAGAAATGGTAAGTATAGGCATTTTTAGGGCAGCAGCTTTGCGGGTCAGGACTGTTTTCGGGGGCATTTTGAGGTGTCATTGGCCTAAAATAACTAAATCTCACAAAAAGAGGGAGCCTGCTTGGTAAAGAGGGTTCTTCTACTCACTTATTTTGTATGGTTTTCTTTGTGGTGCAACCTGGAAACACGTCGCAATTCACAACATGCTTCATCCAGACCAGGGTGCAGGAGTTGCAGTCGATCCCCACTGACATGAGACAGAAGGCAGGCTACACTCCCCCCCATCAGGTCCGATCCATCACAGGGTTCACATTAATCGTCAGTGCATGAGCACGCAGGCACACTTGTCAATTCATGGCACAAATACAGTGTGGCAACAAGTTAATTCTTTATTATATATGTGACTGGTGTTGCTTTTACAGAGTTACACTGCAAACAAGTCGGTGCAGCCGTGTGTGGCAGACGCAGAGACGTCAGATGTGTGTCACAGTTCATTGTGAAACAGAGCTTTGACTTTCTTCATGTTTTCAGCCACTGTTGAGAGAGAGGAAAAAGAATGAAAACATAATCAGAACGTCGGTAATTGTGCTGTTTCGGACTTTGTTTGTTGTCTGATCACATGTTGAGATGTGTTTATGTCACAAACTGGGTGATAGATGTTTTGTATTTATGAATGAAGGTCACATAAAAAGAGTTTAACTTGTGATTAGAACCAAAGTGAGAAAGGGGGCTACCTTCAAAACTATATTTTGACTATTTGTTTGAAGTTTTTGGCATATCTACCCCCCCCCCCCTGAAACTGTAATCATTTCTTCTTACAACCTTGTTTCTAAGTTGAACTTGTTCCAATTTGTGTAGCACTGCAGATAATATTGGTGATGTTATAGGGTTGTTTATTTAGTAGATTGTTGACTTTCTGTAGATTTGTTTTATTTGTTGGGGAAAAAAGATGCCTTTCATCTATTAAAATCAAGTTCAGATTCCGTCTCAGACTGCTCAATATTCAATATGTATGGACTAAAATGAAGGAAACAATTTGAGGGCAAAAACTGTCACAGTGCAGTTTATATTACTTACATAATTCCATGTCATCCGGAGAATAGGTGTACAACCTGCTACTGTACTTTCCTCTGATGTCTACGCGAACCTTTAATCCGGCATCTGTAAACAGTAGCACACATGGACCAGTGAGGGCAGAGATCATTACTGTAAGACCGATAAACAGTCATTACAAACAACTCATTTGAAAAAGAGTCAACAAATGATGAGATTTGCCAAACAAGGCAGCAAGTTCATCTTTTCCCAACACGTCCAACGTGCTCAGGTGACTAGTTGTTAGAGTTTCAACGTTGGACAGAATAGATGGAGAACAAAGCTGGTATTTACCAATAAAGAGGATTCTGGGAACATAGTAGCCGTCAGCAGCCAGATTTGCATCCCCAGTTTCCTCCTGCAAGTTAAAAAGATCACTTGATCAAATGTTTATTAAACTAAGTTAAAATTAAATAAAATTTGATTATATGAAAAACATGGACCTGTGGTTTAATTTAAAATATTCTGAACAATTTTTCTTACCACCACGTTGAGCATGATGAAACTGTCTTTGGCCATTTTCTGAATGGTTTCATCAGCAACAAACACCTTCTTCAGTGCTGTTAAAGCAAACAATCATATTTTTGTTTCAGTTTTCATTGTGGTCACATACAGTGGTGATGTAATAGTTTCATTAATGTGACATTGCTTTAAAAACTATGTGAAAGCTCTAGACCAGTGTGTGAATAGTGACAGCAGCACAAACCCATGAGGTCCAATATCATTCAAGGAAAAGAAAGGAATAAAAAAAACATCCCTGATAAGGAAATAAATAATTGTTTAGGTGAAGGGATATTTTAGTGTCATTCTATGATTATGATTTGGGTTCAAATCAGTTAAAATCAGTGAGAGGGTTAAATAACTCTTGTAGAGTTTGATATATGCATAGAGAAAATGTTACAAGAGAGTTTAGACATCTTTCACTTATGTCCAAGAAATTTGGTGGACATATGAAGCACATCAAGCTGAACAAAAATGTCACAGGAAGTCTGCCACTTTGCGTTATGCATGAAATGTGTGAAAATCTCCTTTGGGGTAAGTCCTGCAGGCCACAAATCTGGCCAATACGGATGAAAACGTATCAAAATGTAACTATAATCTCAAAGGGTGCGGCCATGGCTCTCCAATGAATACCTGATGATTCACCATGGAACAGGAAGTGATGTGTAACTCTGCTCTACATGCTGCAATGGACCTAAAAATATACATGTTTGATTAAAGATCTCCTTTGATCCAATGTATGCCGTTATCTGTTCACAGACAGAAAGAGCATGTTTTGACGGACAGCTGCAGGGCCTGCCTTGTGCAACAGACAGTCTACCTGTGGGGGAATTTCTGTCAAGTACTGTATGAGCCACAGAATTTGATATTTTTGACACCAAACCTCAACATGCACCACATTCCAATGTGCATTGCTGTGCCAGGACCCGTTCAACGCTGCTTGCAGCATTTATTATAGTTTTTTTTAAAATAAAACATTTTTTTATAAATAAATAAACTGAATTCATTCTGTAAGTGGACTGTCCTTTGAAAGACTAAACAAAAAGATCATGCAAGCTTCCAAAGAGTTTCGTCTTCAGACTCCAGCTGGGTGAGTTATGAGTGCGAGTTTTGTCTATTTCATTACCTGCTATGCAGGTACTGAGGAATGCAATCCTTCACTGCTCCCCATGAGGCCAAGCCCAAGTCAGAGTGAGAACAACATCACAGGGAGTGTAAGCCTATCCATTTACACTACATTTATTTAATAATTTTTTAACAAAGTTGCTGCGGTACCTTGGCTGTATGGGCAGCTGTCCAGATGATGAATGACCATCAGGGGTTTCAACCTGTGTGGCACAGAGCATAGAGAAACAACAAAACACATTCCTCAGCACAAAGAGCACACTGATGGGTGTGGATGAAGCGTCAAACAGACAAATCTCCGAGGAATCATGGTCTATATGCATGTTCCGAAAGGTATAACCATGAGTGACATCCCAAGAGTGAGTTTATTGAATACTAATACAAACTGCTCACGAAGAGTTGCTACAAAGTTCCAGTGCCTTACGTCTGCTTCAGTGCATCCAGCGCTACAGTATAATTCTTCATCCATTTAATATTTGGGCCCCATCCTATAGGAGTAGAAACAGTCAACTTTCACTCTGTGCTTTTGTTGAATGAATTTTGTTACATTTGTTACAGATGGCTCATTGTCTGAAGCTGTGCAACCGAACCAATGGAGGATGACCTACCTCTTGAAAACTGAGACTGATTTTTAACAGTCTTGTTTTCCTTTCCTCTATCAGCAGCATAGCTGGTGATGAACAAAGCCAGCAGGACCCAATAAAGCATTGTTGCCGGTCCTTTGGAAGACCTTCAGCACAGGAGGAAATTCAGGTAGATGTACATTTAAAATGGCTTTCTGACGCAAAATTACTTTCTGAGCATTTTTTAAAAGGTATTTGTAGTTGTGAAGTTACATGACAAACTACAGATTAAGTTACGTCCCTTTTCTTGAACTCTCCACATTACACGCCTCAGCCTTTTGTTCAGCTGACATTTTGTATATGGTGATAACAGGCTTATGCATGCGAATGATTACAATTTGTGATTCAACTCCAAATTACCACTGAAAAGTCCATGTCAAACAGTATGTTAAAAAAAACATTTTCTCAAAATTTCACAAATATCTTCTCACATTATACACTTTCAAGATGCAGATGGAACATTTTAAAGATTTTTGAATATTAAAAATTTTACCATAGTTCATATATTCCTGTCTTACAATATATGGCTAAATCTCTTACCTTGTCATGCTGTCTGTGCGGAGCAACAGGTATCTGCACTCAACAGCTTTTAAACTGGCTCTTTTGTTTGGATCCTGAACTCGCCAAACAGGTTTAGGGATTTAAAAAAGTATCATAGTTAAGAGTTCAGTTCAGTTTGTCATAGTTTGATGTGTTAAAACATCAAACCTTCCCTACTCAAAATAAAAAATAAGCAAAACTCAGTTAGACATGTTGATTTTCAGTACATATCCTATGTCCTCGTGCTGCTGGTAAGAAGCATTTAAAATCTGCTGGTGAACAATCACTTTGGGTGTGCAGGCTATTGGTACACCAATTTTTTTTTTATTGTGTTTACTTTTTTTTGCATGTGTTATGTAAGTAACACATTAATTTCAAATTTTTCTGATGCTGTTGATTCATTTATTTTAATCTGTAACATTTGAACACACATTCAAATGTTTGATTTGATGGGATTAATGTTCCTATGTACCGAAGATTTTTAGGGCCACTGAAGAAAAATAAAATTGGAAGCAAAAAAACAAACAGTCAAGTGTCGAAAAAAAGTCAAAAATCTAATTTGAGGGTTTTTTTTTTCAGAGGTAAGGGGAAAAAAAATGTTCATGCACTCCTGAAAAAGTTATGGGAAAATATTAAGTTTGATGGGAACTTTATTGTATTGCAGTGCATTGTTTGGTCTCTTCTCACATTATCTGCAAGAAAAACACGGTTTCACCATCATTTGGAATGAGAAACCACTCATGGCTAAATATTCATTGCATTTCATAGGAATGTTTGTTTTATTCCAAAGCCTTCGCTCAGTTTCTGGAGGAGGAGTTGATTCCAGGCACAATGTTCTGGATCTTCTCATCATTTTTCAGTACGTTGGCCTTCACAGCACAGCTCTTGTCCTGCTGGTCTTTGATCAGCTGCTCCAGCTCAGCCAGTTCTGCTTTCAGAGGGTCCAGCACCCGGTCTGTTTCTCTGGAGGTTAAACAAAAACACACGTAATTACAAACACACCAACTTCACTTGTGTGGAAGCTCGTGTGGGCGTCAATCCCCCAGTTATCACATAGTAGTTTATTCATCTTAGTTTCAAGTTAAGAACTGGGGGGGAAAAAACTTTGCAATTCTACCCAAAAACGTATGGAAAAGATTATTATTAATCAATGAAAAAAAATACTGTATGTCTCTAGCTTGAAGATTCATAAATCAACATAAAAACAAGGGAATGAAGGCCAGAACTACATAAATATTTTTCTTGATTTAACAACTGAAAGATCCAACCTCTGCTCCTGCAGCAGGGCCGGTGCATGGTCCTTGTTTTCCTGTCGCCACGACTGAAGCTCAGTCTGCATGGCGTCCATGTCCTCCTGGATGTAGTCTATGACCTTTCCCAGAGACAAGGAGCTCTGGCAAACCATCTGGAGGGATGTGCAAAGCCATTCAATCCCCCTTGTCACTATGTCCTGTTCTTTCTTCTGCGCCACCTCCGACACCAGGTTCTGGAAGAGAAACAGCAGGTGAAACTACGGCACAGGCTTGAGGGATGTAGGGTGATGACATGTAACACTGAAGATACAGCAGAATCAAAGCAGTAAGACATTCCCTATCCTAGAACTTTGATAGAGTGCAGATGTGGACCGAGTACAAAGTTCGTTCTGTGTTTTACATGTAAATGCAGGTAAAGGAACAATAAATCATTAAAACCTCTAAACCTCTAAAAACTCTTTTGGGCATTTTAAACATTTTAGCAAAAAGTTATCTATTTCAGAAAACATTTAAGCATTATATGTCTCACCTGCTTGAGGGAACACAGATAATATTATTATCATTATTTCTTGTAAAAATGTACAAGAGAAAGATTATTCCTCTGGACCCCACATTTTTCCTGCCTTTTACAGAACCACTGCAAAATCTCCCTGGAGCATCCTCGATTTACCAGATAGTCGATTTATTATATCTTCATCAACGTTATGGTGAGAGGTTGGATTGCTGGAGAATCCAGTTTTGAAACAATTTTATTCAGTATTGAGCTCATCCATCTATCTATCTATCTATCTATCTATCTATCTATCTATCTATCTATCTATCTATCTATCTATCTATCTATCTATCTATCTATCTATCTATCTATCTATCTATCTATCTATCTATCTATCTATCTATCTATCTATCTATCTATCTATCTATCTATCTATCTATGTTTTGTTGGCCGTTGTTATGGAGAGTGCCTAGCAACCGACACTCTTGGGCGCATGCGCCGTCTCCACTTGCAATGCACTGTGGGATTGCAGAATATTGACATAGCAACCAAAGCGACGGAGTCGCTGAGTTTTTCCACTTCGGATTGATTACTAGTGTTTTGTTAGCGTTTCAAAGCTTACAGGGCTTTACGTTTGACCGCAGCCATGAACGCGGCAGTCGTGAAGAAGACCCAGGACACGCTGGGGAAGGTGATAAAGAAGACACCCCTCACGGAGAAGTTGCTAAGCAAGCCGCCGTTTCGCTATCTTCATGATATCATCAGCGAGGTGAGACTCAGCTGTTGCTGTAACTGAACATAAAATGGCTATTATTTGATATGCACCTGAGCTAATTTCCCTCGAATTGGTGAAAATACTCACAGCAACGCTATTTAGAAACTGTGAACATTGGTTGGCGAGTGCAGTAACGTTAGCCTGGACTAAGCTAAGGGAGTTAGCAGACATAAAAGCAACCACTAAAGCCACTGCAGACTAAAATGATAGTATTGATCTGATTTGATGATGGACAAATAGTGGATTCACAAGTATATGTCCAGCCAAAGAGTTGATGGAAATGTAGGGTTTTCCCAAAAGCAGGCTAGCTCTTTAGCCAGCCATGCCAAAGGCGTCTGGTAGTTGCCAGGTACGACCTGAGCCCACGCAGGGATCAACAAACCGAATCTGTCCTCTGCTGGCTGGTGATAGGGAGATATTTGTGCCTGCCAGGCTGGCTATTTTAATCTGATCGTTCAAGTCCCGTCCACGTTGGGATCACGGATGTGGAGCAGCTTACGACAGCTAGACTGTTCGATAACTTACTACTCAGTCGAGTTACAACTGTGCACTGCACACTAGAATTAGAGATTGACTGGAATCCTACTGGCCTATACAACAAGCAACATGCACATTTTATTTCTTATCCTACGTCAAGCTTCTTATGAAGATGTTTCGAAGAGCCATCTGAAATATTGTGTTATAGGGAGTTTATTTTGCTCTCAGGTGAGGAGACAGCCCTGTGCAGACCGGGAGCATTCATCTCTCATCACAAGCATTTGGTTTCACCCTTTTAGTTTGCATCATAAAGACAGAAGCTCTTAGGAATTGAACCAGTCACATGGGGAAAAGTGACATTCAAAGTCAGGAACTTATTATCTGGAGGTTCACCTGATCTTACGGTAATACCTCAATGCTGCTTTAATATTAGTTGATACGAAATTTCAGACATTAGTGATTGCATTTTATTTGGAAACACTAACACAGTGTAGACAGTCTAAATAGTGAGATGCTGTTTCTGTTAATGTTATTAAATGAAAGCAAACAAGATTTACAAGTCTTTGTTACCAGCCATAATGTATAATGTCCATACTCATGAATGTTCTATTCTTGGTGTTATTATTATTTGATTGTTACTGTAATTGTTATTTTGCCAGCTGTAGACTTTCTACAGATTTTATTTTTTTAGAACAAAACCTGATCTTTATTGGTTTGAATTATATTACTTTTTTCCAAATAGAAATCCCTCCTTTGTCATTGCTAATGTGTGTAATGTGTAACGCATAGCAGGGTACATTGACTGAGGTGTCAAGCGGAGCAAAATCTGTTTTGCCTTTTTAAAGAAGAGGTGAGACCTCATTTCCACTCTCCACCTGTTTGGTAGTCTTATATTACACTGAAGGCTCATGTATATTTGATAAAGCCGAGTGTATTGGTATGTGTGACTCCTGTACTCAAATTAGTTGTAGCTTTTCAGTCTGTCCTAACAAATTACATTGTTCAATACTTGATTTTTTGTTTTCAAAGTGCATTTTCAAGTCTCAAGAACCTGATTGTGGGAATGATCCGATATCTTTCAACCCCCTTCCTTTTCTTCTCACTGTGTTTAGGTCATCAGGACAACAGGTTTTCTGAAGGGCCTGTATGAAGAAAATGAAATGAAGTCCGACTGTGTAAAAGTGAGTTGACAGTTTTCTGCCTTTTTATTGCTATTTTCTTTTAGCTTGAGCCTACTCCACCAGCTGTCTGATGTTGATTGTGTTTCATGTATATTAAGCTGATTTTGCATCAATTCATAGGAAACTCTTATTGATTATGACAACATCAATGCTTTAAGTGCTCTCTGTGTGTGTAATCCCACACGTTAGCTATCTAACACTCTGAGTGAGAGGTTCTGGCAATATGTGTGACCTATGAGGGCTCACCGAGGTGTCTGCTGCCCATAAGCTGACCCCTGGTTAATACTGCATGGCAAGATGTTATACCGGGAAGAGAAAAGCCTTCACATTTACTCACTGCTGCTCGATAACCTCATGGCCTTAAACCTTAGATTAATATTAAACTGCTGTTTTTAGCTCTTGTATCCGTTTTAAATCTTAGCTGCATTTGTTTTGAGGTTGTTCAGGAAGCTTGTGGAGAACGTCACAGTACTGAAGTCTGCTGGTGGGATATTATTCTACAATTACCTCCACACTATCTGTCTAATGCCTTGTATCAATTATGTATTTCATTATTGGCCTGGAGAGCTTCTGTGCAGGCGTGTGTTACTGAATAGAGATTTCATAAAGAGCTCGGTGGTTGTAAAGCGTTGGCCTATTATCAGGTGTTCCAGAGAGGGCCAGGTGGTTGCAGCAGATACAAGTCCTTATGTTACACAGTTGGCAGGCTTCTTACATGCAGCGGTCTGGCAGGTTGCAGGCGGCACTTAACAGGGTCACTATTGTATTCAGAATGGACAGTTTTATTACTACAGCTCAAGAGGAATTATTATTTGTTTGTTAGTGTTCTATCTTTGGCGGCCCCTCTGTGTTATTAATCCAGATTTTCACTTTTGTTTTTTTTATCCCTGATGTAAACAATGATGTATGATGAAGTCAAGAAATCAGATCAAATCAAGTCAATTCAGACGAGGAATCACAATTAAAGGGTCCAAATATTAGGAGTAGTTGAGTCAAATGTAGTAAGCAGTTGTTTGTTTGCATAGATTAGTCTATTGTATCAGTGTGTTATGTGCCATATAACTATGTAGGTTGCATGCTAAGAAAATCCTCCAATGCAGTTCTTTTATTTATGTAATCAGTTCTGTTTTGTATGCAGCTGTTTCCATCACGTTTTTTTTTTCCCCTCTAGGATAAGGACTCGAAAATGGCCTTCCTTCAGAAAGCCATAGACGTGGTGATGCTGTTGACTGGCGAGCCCCTGGCAGCGAAGCCCTCGCGCATCGTGGCCGGACACGAGCCTGAGAAGACCAACGAGCTTCTGCAGGCCATCGCCAAGTGCTGCGTCAACAAGGTCCATCTCACTGAGACTTTTACACTGAACAGCTGCATCAAGATTAATTCTTGATGTTTACGTTGTTGTAATCATAATCCATACCCGAAGGCAGCTTTGGCAGTGCATAAAATACATGCTGGTTTTTGGTTTTCGCATTAAGGTTAGTAATAATCATGGGAAAACTGCCCAGGATCTTTGAGATATTTTAATTGGACTCGGGAGTCTATGTGTGTCTGTGTGTGTGACAGTGTGTAAACCCATGAGCTAATGCTTGGGGGACAGCTGGGCAAATAATATGTCACTTCAGAGCTTTTTAAATGTTTTATTTAGCTTACACAGTATGACTTTTCTTTTTAGAAAACATGTGGTTATAGTCACAAGAGCGTGCTTTATTGAATATGAGGATATCAGTTAAGTGTGTTGATGATGTTGAGTGAAATTGTTAATCACTAGTTGTGAGCTTTAAGCTAACAGAGTTAGTAATCACATTTTGGGCCCTTTTTTCCCCCCCGAAGCTACCGCTTCCTTCTCAAACGAACATGTAACACTGAATGTACAGTTGTTGTCTCAGTATTATTTTCTGCCTCAGTAGTGAATCCTTTTATCGGCCCCCTTCAGTTTCGTCTCCTTTACACACTCCGTTACCCTTTTTGATGACTTTTCACACTCGGTTAATTGTAATTTTTCACACTTGTAGATGTCCAGTGATGAAGCAGTGAAGCGAGTGCTGTCGGGAGACAAATTGGACATGAAAATTAAGGCCAGCAACCCCAAGTCCCAGGACAAGGAGAACAGGGAAGGACGGGAACGGCACCCAGACAGAGAGGTGAAACTCATTTTCTTTCATCACTAAATCGCATACCATTTGGATGTGTCAGCATTCAGTCTCTTGATACGATGCTCATTTAACTGGTGCGTCACCATCTCTGTCCTCGAATTCTCGTGTTGGAATCAACGATTTCAGGAAACGAAAAAGATCACGGAACGCAGCGGCAGCCGGGACCAGAAAGACCCCGATCAGCCCAAAGAGCAGGACCGGCGCCATAGAGATGGCGACAAAGAGCACCACCGTGACAGGGATCGGTCTGACAAGCACCAGCGCAGCGAGCAGGACCGCCACGCTAAGAGCCGGGACCGGGAGCGAGATAAAGAACGGGACAGAGACCGTGACAAAGGACGGCCCAGGGACAAGGATCAGGGGGAAAGGGAAAAAGACAAGGAGAGGGACAAAGACCGGGGCAAGAGACAAGAGAAAGACAGAGATGCTCACAAAGACCGTGACGGAGACAAAAGGAGAGACAGAGACGGAGAGCGTGAGAGAGAACGACGCAAAGACGGAGAGGAGCGGCAAAAAAGCGGAGAGAGCAGCGATATCAAGGTATAGACCGCGTCACCCAACTCATTGTATTAAGTGCTGGCAGCAGATGTGTCATTCACATTCGCCGTGTATGTTTTTGCTCAGGCCAGAGTATCAGAGCCGCAGAGAAAAAACAACTCTGAAGAACCCAGCAAAACCGCCAAAACTGTGCCAGCGGTGAGTTGACTCAGAACATATTATTGTTCTTTCCCAGAGATTTGTCAATTCAACAAGGAGAGAGTTGCTAGTTTGTGCTAGTTTGTCAACTTAATGAGTCTCACTATCATTTCATGTAGGTGTTCATGAATGTATCATATTCTAATGTGGTGCCTCTTCTTTTTGCAAGCAGTCAAACCCATCCGAAGAGGTATTTAATAACTGTGGGAGCTATCAGAAGCTTATAGTCTGGTGTATGGCTGACAATATGTGCTTGGCTGTCGTGACTTGTGTCGGTGTTTGGGGAAATTATCGCTTTAGTTTAGGTTTAGATTTTGTTTTAGTGATAAAACAGTAGTGTGTCCTCTTATGGGCAGATTTAAGTGTGTGACACAATGCTGTGTTTTTTTGCCTGTACAGCCCACAGAAGCATGTGAAAACCAGGTAAGAACATGAGGAGATGACTCTGTAGCAATTAGCTTTTATGCGGCCGATCATGTATTCTTCGGCTGACAGAGGATCGTATCTGACCTGCATGATGACGCTGCAAAGCTTCAATCTTACAAAATGGAGAATAGCCCTAATCTTTCCAATAAAATTAGCTTCTGTTAGTCACACTGACAAATCGAGTTGTAAAGGAGATTGCAGCAAGATGTAACAATGAATGCTCAGCCACTTTTTACTGAAGAATTTCCCTCAGCATCAAATCCATACACTTGAGTTTGTGTTTTCAAAGCCCTTTTCTGAAATTACTCATATTTATTTGTGCTAAAAGCAAGATAGAATTCAGAATCGTCAATATGTAAAGAATGGGGCTGTATTCTTTGACTAAGGTGATCATGACACCCATCTTGAGTCATTGAACTCGGAGACTCACCAATGATGTGAGCCTTTTTGTTGAAGTTTCAAATGTCAGCCATGAAGCACCTGATTTTTATAACTCGCCTGCTCAGATGTGGAGCAGACGTGTCGACCATGTATAGTTGCTATTGGCAGCGTGCACCATGACGCTCGCCATCTTTCTCCCACTGACAGAAACACAAAAATTGTCTTTCTTCTGAGCTCTGCTTTGCTCCTGCTGCTATTTTTAGCGTGAGACCTTATTATTCTGTTTGATGTTGTGGCCCTCTTGTCTTTGTGCCTCATTGTTTTCTTTTGCCTGACGCCTTCTGAAAACGAGCATCTGATGTTGAAGCCTCAAGTGGATATTCTGCACCTGTAAACAGTCAATTTGCATTCTGGGAATTCAAGCGAAGCTTCTCTCATTAGTGTGTTCTGTTGGAATGATGCGACATCAAAACTTTGCAGCCTTAAATAATTGATTATTAATTTGATGTTATGAACTGGATAGGGAACCTGAGCTTCTTGGTTACCAGAGTTTCCCCAACCTGGGGGCTGCGACCCTCTTGGGGGCAGCAGAGACCACAGAAAGGACCCGGGGCTTTTCCTGCTCTGTCGTCCAGAATTTTTGATGTGTCTGTGGGTGTTTGGCTTCATTGTAATACTTTTGGCCAATCAGAGTTCAGAGAATGGCTCTGCAGCCTTTCTTAAATGGGGGAGCTCCAAGAAAAACGAGCATAGAACCACTGCTCTTAACTATCCTATAAATCACTGGTTTGTACATAAAGTGGTAGCAAACTTATGTTGCTTTTCAGAGTTTATAATACTGAAGTTGTATTGTTCTTGTTCCATGTACAGTCCGACAGTCCTGCTAGAATACCTCGGCCTTCATCTGCCAAAGGGCAGAGAAGAAGACCCAAAATTGGAGGTCAAGGTAATTTCCCTCTATGTTCTCCCAACAACATCTCATTTTAATCAGCTACACCAGCAATGCACATTACACAGAATAAACAACTGACTATTGTAGAATACACCTGTAGTACTCTGCACTGACAGAAACTCTCATTTAAGTACTTCCACATTGATTTTTACACTCAATTGCTTTGCACTCACAAAGAAACCAGTGACTATTTCCCCTCAGTGGGAAGGAAAAGTGACTCATCACAAAGCTTCACGGATCTGGCATTAATACGCTGTTTTCTACTAAGTCACTCTCTTGTAAATAGTTTAAAGATTTACAGTCACTCATCTGTTTTCAGACTTGCTCCACACTTAGAGGGTAGGGTCACACTGCTCTGGGATGATGTTTCTGTATTTAGATACCATTGTGCTTTTTCCCCCTCAACAGATGAGTCTGACAGTGAAGGAGGTGAGAGTTCTCTCTTTTTCTTTGGACCCAGTTCAATGCAACAAAAGGCATTTTGAGGATTTTAGAAAGAAAAAAAATCTATATCAGCAAACATTGAAACATTATGTGCCTCACCTGTTTGAGGCAACACAGATAATATAATGCAGACCAGAAACTTTTGTGATAATGATGCACCTTAAGTGTGTTTAAAGAGCACCTTTTGCACACAAACTCATTCACTGATTTACAAAGAAATAAAAGAAATACATTAAAGCACAGCTATTAGGAATCATTAGTGATCAATTTTATAAAAAACATCAAAAAGCTACGTCAGCTCTCTCAGCACACGACTCGTGTGACCTGCCACAGAGAAAAAGAGGAAAAAAAGTATTTCCTCAAAATGTCAGAATGCTCTGCCCTGAGTCCCATTGTGAGTGTGTAATAACTTACTTTTCATCACTTACTTCAGTCACTCTGTGATTAAGAACAATTATTTTATTGTTCATTGATGCTTTTGAGTGAGTCGGTCCATTTTCTCCTGACTCACGGCCTCTTGATGGGGTCAAGAGGTCCCCACTACTGAGGCCCTTTGATGCAATCCAGAGTCACTTGGGTATGAAATAGAACAGCACACACACACTCACATAGCAGTAAAGATAGTCACAGGAGTACAGCAGAAGAATTCACATGGATTATATCAATGTGTTTCCAAGAATTAGCTTCACATGCTTCGTGTGATTGTAAATAAAGGAGCTTTAAAGCTACCAGCAATGGTAAAATATCATTATGATATCATAAAGCTCTGTCTGCTATACTGCTATATCAAAAAAGCTCTCTTACTTGTTGCTGTTCAGTCCTACAAACCACACGCGATTAGTCTGACACACAAGTAATAGTGTTGCTTAAATGTAGGCGGGTGGTTTTCACCTTATACAATGTAATTTTTGGGCTTTGGCTCTGGATGTATTGGCAATGAAAATATAACTCTTTTTGCGTGAGGTAGTCGCTTTAAAGTCTTATATATAGTCTGCAATATTGCAGTTTATCTCTACTAGTAATTCATTGTATACCTTCCTTTTATGTCTTTATTATTGTCATTAATTCTTGTAAAAATGTACAAGAAGAGAAAGATTATTCCCCTGGACCCCACATTTTTCCTGCCTATTAGAGAACCACTGCGAAATCTTCCGAGACCATCCAGATACGTGATTTATGCAATAAGAAGCCAACCTTACCCCTTCATTAATGATGTTATGGGGTGGTGAGCGGTTAGGTTGCAGGAGAATCCAGTTGTGAAACACTTTTATTCGGCATTGAGCTCATGTTTCAAGCTCATGAATGATAACATTATAGAGTTTCCGCTGCAGCCTTGTTGAATCCATCCAGTTCAACTTTCAATTCAATTTAACTTTATTTATATAGCACCAAATACAACACAATCATTTCTAGGATGCTGCTTTCTTCCACAAACTAACCAAAGCTCTTTTTTTTTTTTCCTCACCAGATGGAGATGCCCAGTCAGCCCAGAGACATGTCCTCCATGAAAATGGAGAAACTGAGGAGTCCTCTGTGCCATCAGACATGGCGTCCAGGTCAGTGTTGCAGACTCCTCCACCCTCGTTCACTTCGCTCACGGTTTCCTGAGACAGCATAGGGAGCTCAAAACCAAAGCAGAAATTCCAGCTCTGTGTCTCTGTGTCTATGTTGCGGTTGCATTCTTCTGTTGGACACACACTGCAATGCGAAACCGAAGAGCAATGATGATATGGCATAGTATTATGGAAGGCTGTATGTCCGAAGATGTCCATCAGTCTTTGTTCTTTCATGATGGTGATTATAGAAATATCCTGGAAGAAACCAGGCTGAAGGGTGAAGTGGAAGCTTAACTCAGTAAAATTGAGTATGCGCAGAGTGAAGCAGTTGTTCTTTAGAAATATTTGTTAGTTGGCTGCTCCGGTTCCTGAAGCGCTCAATTAATGTTTGTTTTTAATGTATCTCCAAGTTCTTGTGAAGCACTTTGAATTGGCTCGAGTTTAAGTGGTGCCCAGTATTATCAATATTATTCACGTTAATCCTCAAATCCTGTATATTTTCTCTTCATTGGTCAGTGTTATTGTGTTGAATTGTCACGGTCCTGTGGCATTTTTACACTTGATCAAAGGATGTAAACAAAACACAAGCTGTATAGTATGTGACAGACCTGACATAACTTTCACAACTATACATTGGCTGCGGTGCTGCTGTTGTTGGATTTATATAATCTCTTTTTTTTTCTGCTTTAGCAGTCTAAACATATTTTGAAAGGCTCTGCCACCTTCACCCACGCATACAAACACATACACCAGTAATAACAGCTGTTGTGCAACGTGCTGGCACATGAGTGGAGCAATTTGGAGTTCAGTGTCTTGCTCAATGTCAATTAAAAGGGAGGAAAGGGCAAGATGAGGGCTCGAATCCCGAACCGTCGGGTTGATATTTGTTTTATTCAGACACACGAGAACAGTGCTGCAGCTTTAATTATAATTTTTAAGCCTGTTTAAGCACATCATACTTTGTGCATGACCCATAAATTTAGATCTGAGTGATGTTCCACTCCCCAAAAATTAGAATAAATCATGTATTTGTCTCTGATTGTGCAGGTTGTGTTGGTAGTTTAACAGAAAGAATGCTACTGAAGGTAAAAGGGCAGCTCCTGGGCTATTATATTGTATTGTGCTGTTTTGTTCCTCAAACTTCATTCTGGGCCCGATCCAACATCAGCTCGACAGCTCTGTTTATCGAGTGATGAAAGTTGAGTTGTTCAAGCTGACTGATTGCCAGGATTGCTCGGTTTGGGACGTTGTAATACAGCAGCTGTTTTTAATGTTCTGAACGTTGTCCAGAGAAACAATTATGCTCCCGACAGCTGACTGACTCTGTGAGGCTCTCACCGTACCAAAACGTAGCAAATGTTTGAAGTCAGGTGCAGAGTCTTTGTTTCGCAAGTGAAAACATCATCTTGTAGAACATGCTTTGGGTTTTTTTGTATTAAAAAAAAAAAAATCTAAAGTGAGCGGTGATGTTGAGAGAATTTATTATATGCATCCTTTTTTATTCCACAGCAGCAGACCGATACGGCGACCGAGCAGCGCTCGCCCAGCGCCTCCCCGAGTCAAGAGACAGGAAAGCAATAATGACACAAATCCAGCTGAGAGGTGACGTGATTCATTTAAATTCTCCATAAATCAGAATACTTTTTACAATTTAATTTACAATTTACTATGAAACTTCCATTTGATTTAGATTTATTGTTTATAAAAATGTAAACATACAATAATCTTTAGCATTTCCTTTAACGAGAGGCCATAATGAGTGTCGTGCTTGGTTTATCTTCCAGGCAGTCTAGTGCCAAGCTCGCAGCACAGGTCATCATGGACGGGAAGAAGCTTTCTGAGGATGAAGAGGATGATGAGCAGTTTCTCGTGGAGGAGGCAGCCCCTCCCCCCTCAGATGCTCCTGAAATACAGGCAGTGAGTATCTAAAGAGGAATTTCCTTTAAAAACACAAGCCTTGGATAGTTATCTTGTAATTGCCTGTATTACAGGAACATGCAGCAGAACTGGATAGTGAGGAGAAACACGGTATGGTTTATTGAATCTTTTTAGCCTTTATTCCAAAAGCAAAAAGTCTTCTGATTGTTTCTTCTGCTGAATCACTGGTCTTTGCTCACTGTAGGTGGACTTGTGAAAAAGATCCTCGAGACAAAGAAAGAATATGAATCTTTGACCTCATCTCCAAAAGTGAAAGGGCAGGTATGTGCCGTACGTGACAGTCCTCTTTCCCACCACTCGAGGGCAGCGTAAGCATTGTTCTTGAAAAATCATCAGTATCAGCGACTTCACACCCAAAGTTAAATAGCTCATTGAGTTCTCTGAGCCCTTCCTTGTGGGAGAGTCTCCTCTTTGGGAGCACAGTTTGACCATACCGAAAACCCCACTGCAACTCTGGTTATTATCAAAAGAAAGACATAAACAAAAAGGAACAGGGACATGTAATTGCGCTGCCTCGCAACCGCAAAAATGTTTCCCTTCAGTGAAGCTGAAGGGCTAATAACCACACAAGCAAGCTTTTAACAGACCACACACACTATTGTTGCACATATCGAGATGTCTGGTGCAAAATGAGCTTGTTTTCATGGCTGGCTCAAATATCTTAGGTATGTTTAATTATTATTACGTCGTGGCTTATGAACTTCTATGTTTTGCTCACGGTTAAAAAAGATCTGTCAGCTTTGCAGAAAGCTTTCAAAACTTTGATTTAAATTTTTATAATCAACACTTTCTTTTCTTGTGCGGTGAAATGAATATAAATGTCTTCTCAGAGAGATGACATGCACATAATAATCAGGTTCTCTGGAAAGTTTCTTTTTCCTGTAACCTCTTTCATTTATATAAGGAGTTTTCCTTTTGTGGAAAAAAGTTTGAAGTGTGTTGTGCCTCTTGTTTTGACATAATGAGATGTAATCATCAACCAGATCCAAAAATGTACATAACTGCAGATACTTTTAATTAGAGACTCCTGGTGAGTCTTCGTATATAGTTTGCAGTAGTCATAACTGAACCAAAAGCTCGTTTTATTGGTTTAATTGTTTCTTTTTACACTTAAAAGGAAGAATGAATGCTGGGGAAAAGGCATAATCTTCAACCTCACTGTATTCCATCAGAATCTGTTAAAACCAGTCATTTTGACTCATCTGCTCATGGGTTTCATCTCAAGTCAGCCTGTTTCTCAGCCGAGAGCACACTCTTCCATCAATATTTGCAGTCTGAACTAGTGTGACGTTTGGTCTGCACTCTGTGGTGTGAGGCGGCGTATGGTATCTGCTTTGGGTGGTCCACCTCACCGAGGCGTCCCTTCCTGGTCGGCCTCCCCGGCTCTGATGGATGCTCTGTTTTGGACAGTTGCTCGTGCAGAAACGCCCCTGATCTATCTCTTTCTAACCGCGGCTTCAGACATCATCCCTTACACCTGAAGTCATCCAACCTCGACCGGCAGTGAAGCCAAACAGCTCGGCAGGAATTTGCAGGCCCAGCTTTTTTTTTAGCAAGCTTTTACGTGCGTTTTGTAACACACATACACATTCGCACACAAGAAAAACCTCCAAAACAGAAGAGCTCTTCGTGTAACTTGAGCACAACCTTGTGGAGTTTATCCCAATTTTCTTAATGCAGCCTCCTCCCCAGTTTTCAGGGAATCTGTGTGATCAGTGAGACGGCTTTAATGCAGGTATGCCTGTGCAACTGTGAGCCGCCCGGCCCAGCCCTCCATCATTATTGGCCTTGCCTCGTCAGCTGTATAAAGAACTATAATGACTTCCTTCCTGACATGAAAGGGTGCAGAGGTCAGTTTAATGGAGTCTTTTTTTCTTCGTCTTCTTGTAATTGTAATCACGGTAAAACACGAAGGGACAAGAATGTAAATATTGAGCTTCCTCATTCTATGTGGTTTGAAATTACAGCTGTTGCAGTCCTTTAAAAAAAAAAAAAAAAAAAAAGAAATTGTGATGTTTGTCAAAACAGATCACTCTTAAGTCTGAATTTGTTCTTTGCCATTACTTTGTTGATCTATAGCGCTTGCAGTATTGATGTAAATAAAAAGAACAGTTGCAGAGCAAAGTGTATTTTACCATGTCCCACCACCGCGTGCGAGCAAAGTATTTGCTGTATATTTATGGGGGTAACCTTCCTCATGACCCCTCCGCAGATTTGTATATTATTTTGAGATACTTCTCTTTTTATTTAGACAGAATCTGCCCTCTTGCAACAGCTGCGTTTTCACAAGATTTTTTTTTTTTTTACTGTGTGCTCTTTTCCCCATCAAATTAGCCTTGATGAAGGTTTGTAATGAATAAATAAACTCTGTGGCACACAAATGGATGGCTGTTGAGTGAGAGTCATGGAGGAGAAGGGCCAGAATAGTCTCTGCAGGATTGTCAAGAAAATAAATACTCCTCTCTGCAGACCTCTGTCTTCATAAACATTTAGTGTTTTTTTTTTTTTTCCTTCGTTTTTTTTGTGGAAAGCATAGGGAAATGACCCTGTGGCATTCCATTAGTCATTTTACTTTTGTAGGGGTCGTATTGCCGTATTGGAGGAGTTGGGTTGGGCCTAGCTGAAGGCTGCCAAAATCCACTACCTGACCTGACCTTCAATTTAACTGCACATTTTCATCCTGAGCTGTGCTTGAAATCTTTTAAAAGTGCTGTTTTGAAGACAAAATTTATAGTTTCGTTATTTGTCACTGGTACACTGCCAGTGGCCCCTTGGAAGCATCCTCTCACTCCCCCTCGTATCCCCGGCTGGTGATCACAATGGTCTCTCCCAAGGGACTACAGTGACCCTGTAACAACATCCTGTAACCTTCTGGCTTTTCTCCTCACCTCACTGACTCCTAGCTATTTTTATGATCTAACTAGCATTTTTGAATAGGCCCTTTTTTTTTAAATAAGAAAAATGGCAGGCACGCTCATAAACAACCAACGGAGCCAATTTCCAGTCGAGGCTTTGCTCCCTGGCTCACCTCTCAGATCTTCTACAGAAACGCACCGTAAAAACCTGCAGGACATGCATTGGCGTCTCCAAACCGACGCCAGTAGTCAGGAGGAGGATTGTTCCCAGACACACGAATGCTGTTAAATGTGGTTATGAATAATCTACTTTAACAAAAGCACATTTTTCCATTTGGTGTTGGTGATGATCTGAGTCATTTTCCCTCCAGGTCATAAAGATCAATGGTCTTCAACAACTAACATTTTTAGATCGCTGTGTCACAGCCTGCTGTAGCCGCCCTCATTCAACTGGATTTTGGGTGTAGCAGTTTTTATGAAAGGCTTTCACATTTGTCTGCGTTCCCCCCGCTTTGACCAATTTAATCTGATGAATGAACAGCACTGAATGAGGCTGATCTCTCATCAACTCGACAGCTAGTGTCTAAATGCTTGTTTTCCAAGTTAATGATACCCTAAAGGTTGCCATGACACTGCCAGCTCCTATGCTTACGAGCCATTTTTCTTGTCAGAGGATACTTTGAAGAGTGTTTTCCTGTTACCCCAGGAAATCCCCATAAGAGCTCCATGAATCACATTTTTGCACGCATTTTTCTAATTAAGCTGATTAGGCTGTGTGCGATGCCTGGGTGGATTTCACATTGCACTACTGTACCCTGCAGTGTTATAATAGGTGGACTGAAACTTTCATTTGATTATCTGTCCTTTGAAAGAGACCCAAGCACAGATATTTTAGTCAAAGTTGAAGAAGAATTAGCAATTTCCTGTCCATTAAGAAATAATACAACCATGAATCAAAATGAGAATTTCAGACCTGCACTTTTATGTGGATAAAAGATGATTGGATTGATGTCAACTTCCGATAGTTTAGAAATTCCTCAAGGGTTTACCATGCTTTTCACCCCAATTTCAGGCAGGTTGGATTCAGCTCACGTGACCATACTCTTGTAATAATCAATACAAGATGAATCGATGAAGCCATCCATGTGCTGGGTGACAGGGCGCTAGAGCCAATTCCAGCTCACTATGAGCGAGGGATAGGTTACAAGGGTGCTTTTTTTTTTTTTTTTTTTACATTCCTCTGACATTTTGCCCCAAAGATTAAGAACATTATCTTAATTTTCAGATTTTAGAATTTTGGCTCTTGCTTTCAGTTAAGATGGAGCCAATTCTAGCTGACTATGGACAAACACAGGGTGCATCCTGGACAAGTTGCCAGTCACAGGACGAACATAGAGACACACCTTCTAATTCACATGCACTCTGTGTGGACACTGGAAAACACCTTCACACACGTGCCAACTTGACACGTAAAGATCCTTATTTGAACCCACAACCTTCTCGCTGTGAGGTGAGAGCACTAACCATTGCACCATCAGAAGAGATCCGACGAGTTAATGTGAGCATTGTCATGCAAGAGAGAGGAATGTGAATTTTTTTTGTCAAGAATGGATGCAATACAAGTTCTGATGTTTTGAAATGTTTCATCAGCTTAGATTTTTCAGGTCTTGTTTTTTGAGTTCTGCTATTGCACTGGGAGCAACATTGTGGTTATAAAAAAAGGAAAGATGATAATTCTACTTATTAGTCCCCTTGCACTCTCCTTGCGCCAGCCGCAGGCTGTGTCTTCCTCACAGCCTCGGGCTTTCATCACTGTCTGAGATAATGGGAAAACCTGCCCCCCTTTCCTCCTCTCTCACCTCTCACTCCTCTGGTCGCCATGTCCAAATATTGTTCTGTGATCTGGGTGAGAAAAAGGAAAACTCGGAGCACACAGGTCTCATAGACCCCGGCAGAGACCTCCATAAAGCTGTGATTTATATCTGCCCAGACAGAGTGCACACGAACAAGGGGTCATGTTTTCACGCCAAGTTTATTTTCCAACAGAAAGAGAGAGAGTAAGGGAGGGGCTCACTGAGGTAGCGACGGAACGGCAAATAGAATGAAGCTCCGGGTCCTGTCTGGGCTGCGCGGGCCAGACCGCAGCCCAGCAGGCCGAATGAGCCTTACAGTATTTGTCTAGCTGCAGGGTTCATAGCGCCTAGTGGAAAGCCACCCACCTTGTTGAGGGACCACTGGGCCAAGGCATTTCAAGCCTCACACTCTTGAGCGGCCGCAGAGGGGATAGCCGAGTGAGGCTGTCAGAAATCTGTGCCGCCTTCCTGACGAGAAATGGTGGCAAACGACAATGTTTGATGTCATTTCTGCCGTGTGGTCTCGTCCAGTCAAACTGCAATTAGTTAGCTGCTCGGTTTGTTTGGAGATGGTCCGATAAAGCAAACGCCGTACGCGCCAGCAATGCCAAGCACATGTGCCCCGCTGCCCTGTGACAGATTGTGTGTTTTTAAGAGGAAGCTGTCATTTGGTATACGCACGAGTATGAGTTTATGCTGCCTGGTGAAGGCAGGTGCTCCCATCTGTGGAGCCAAAGAGCGTAATTTAGACCCAGCGTGGAACTTGAAAGGAGGCATAAGTGTAGTAGTTGTTACTCAATACTGTAGCAAAATAACCTTGCTGCCACAGCCTGTTACTAAAATAAACAAGACTTAAAGACCAAGAGTGCGGGCGGCGGTGATGTGTGTTCACTGTATGCTTCCATTGATCCTTTGGTGTGTGTGTGTGCGTGTGTGTGTATGTGCGTGTGTGCGTGGGGAGGGTGGGGGGTGAGTGCTTTCATGCACACATACGCACGCGGGCCTTGCGAAACCCAGCTGAGCAAACATCCTTGGGTTTGCTCCCTGCCAAGGGAGGTCCTTCTCTGATAGCCTCCCCTCCTTTTCACCATCAAGGGACCGAGTGTAATTGGGATACAACGAACTTCCACCCTCCTCCTCCTCCTCATCTTCCTCCTCCTTCCCTTCAGCCACACACCATACACTGGAAGCCTTCAGCAGGCCGTCTATAAGCCAACACAATTCAGCAGCACGTTTGATCTTTATATATACAGCTAATGTCGGTGGAATTCCTGCCCAACATTTTCAGCCACGAAATCCTAAACCGCTAAATGCTGCTTCACTCTGGGAACTTGAGCCCTTTGCTGGCAAAGGTGGAATTCCTAAAGAGAAGTTGTTATGTTTTGGTCTGGGGACACATGATTTTTGTTTGTGTTTTGTGTCCGCTCTTGGCTAAAACCTTGATAGGAAAGAAACAGGCGGTTTCTTTTAATCACAAACTTTGCGTGCAAGTATTTATGTAAACAAAAAGTAAAACATAAAAGTGCTGGCAAAGTATGAAAAAAAAAGCGATGAAAAGATATATTTGACAGTGTTTTGTTTCAGTCCCGAAACTACAGCTTTTCACCTGTTCATTTTTTTTAAAGTGTATTTGGAAAGATCCCGAACCCTAATTCACTCTCAATGAAGACCTTGTCCGTTGGTTAATGTGTGAATGTGAGTGAACCAAGAAGGTTGTGAACAGGGTAAAGAGGGACTATGCATCTAAAGCCCATTTACCTTTGAACCAGGAAAAAAAACCCAAACCAATAAGCATGACAGCCAACAACGGACGTGTATAAATATATTTTGTAACTTTTTATGCTTCACTGAAACACTGAGGATACAAATGTAATGAACATACAGTATATCCTTAAACATGATGTAGAATTTGTTATTAGAGTGTTCAGTACCCGTATTGCACTTGGATAAAACGTAAACCTGGTGGTGCGTGCCTGCATTGATCTGTACCTCTTTCCTGAGGGCAACAGTGAGGATAAGTTGTGTCCCCGGAGTGTCAGAGGTGATGCTTCTGGCCCAGATGTCTGACAGAGAAGACAGCTGTACTCCTACGATGTCCTGGGCCCATTTCCTGACTCTTTCCTTTTTGTCAGCCTGTGAGCTGCCGCTGTACCACACCAGGATGTTGTAAGTGAGGATGCTTTCGACAGAACATCTGTAGAAGGGCGGCAGCAGTTCCTGGGACATGTTGCTCCTCCTCAGTGACCTTGAGATTGTAGTCACTTTCAGTAGTAATTGTTTTGTTTTGTGAACATATAGACATCATGAAAGAGTTCAGGTTTTAATGATTTATTGTTCCTTTACCTGCATTTACATGTAAAACACAGAACAAACGTTGTACTCGGTCCACCTCTGCACTCTGTCAAAGTTCTAGGATAAGGAATGTCTTACTGCTTTGATTCTGCTGTATCTTCAGTGTTACATGTCATCACCCTACATCCCTCAAGCCTGTGCCGTAGTTTCACCTGCCGTTTCTCTTCCAGAACCTGGTGTCGGAGGTGGCGCAGAAGAAAGAACGGGACATGGTGACAAGTGAGATCGAGCGGCTTTGCACATCCCTCCAGATGGTTTGCCAGAGCTCCTTGTCTCTGGGAAAGGTCATAGACTACATCCAGGAGGACATGGACGCCATGCAGGCTGAGCTTCAGTCGTGGCGGCAGGAAAACAAGGACCATGCACAGGCCCTGCTGCAGGAGCAGAGGTTGGATCTTTCAGTTGTTAAATCAAGAAAAATGTGTACATAGTTCTGGCCTTCATTCCCTTGTTTTTATGTTAATTTATGAATCTTCAAGCTAGAGACATACAGTATTATTTTTCATTGACTTAATAATAATCTTTTCCATACGTTTCTGGGTAGAATTCCAAAGATTTTTTCCCCCCCCAGTTCTTAACTTCAAACTAAGATGAATAAACTACTATGTGATAACTGGGGGATTGACGCCCACACAAGTGAAGTTGGTGCGTTTGTAATTACGTGTTTTTGTTTCACCTCCAGAGAAACAGACCGGGTGCTGGACCCTCTGAAAGCAGAACTGGCTGAGCTGGAGCAGCTGATCAAAGACCAGCAGGACAAGAACTGTGCTGTGAAGGCCAACGTACTGAAAAATGATGAGAAGATCCAGAAGATGGTGACTGGAATCAACTCCTCCTCCAGAAACTGAGTGAAGGTTTTTGGAGTAAAAGAAACATTCCTATGAAATGCACTGAATATTTAGCCACAAGCGGTTTCTCATTCCAAATGATGGTGAAACCGTGTTTTTCTTGCAGATGATGTGAGAAGAGACCAAACAATGCACTTCGAGGTTCTCCCGTGAAAGCTGGAGATAAACTCAAATCCCTCACAGTGAGAGCAGGAAATAGGGCTACTCAGTGGTTTAGAGCTCCAAAGTTAATCCAATAACAATATTAGGAATTAAAAACAGAATGGATAGTGGCATTGGAGATGTACCAACTGGAAATTGGTCTTTCTGCTCTCCACACTCGCCTAATCCCATCACTGGCTCTGGTCTTCATGGTGCCTTTGTGGAATGAGCGCATGCACGGCTCATGACTCAGAAATTAGAGTAGCTAGGTTGTTTTGAATGACGCACATTCGGAAAAACAATAGACCAGCTTTAAATGGTACATTGTGGTGTGCACCTGGAGGGTTGTTCTTGTTCTTTCTTGTTGAAGTCCATTTTTCAGTGTGGTGTCGTTTTACTTTTGGGGATTTTAAAGGGGTCCTAATATGCAACAATTCACTTTCTCGTGGTTTTCCAACATTGATATGTGTCCCTGTACCTGGAATGATGCCCCAAAAGTGAAGAAGGTCTGTCATCTCTCCCCTTGACTTATTTAATGTTTTATGAAGTGCGTGCGCCCAACGAGCAAATCCGAAATCATACCCTGTATTGAGGGTTTTCACCCACGTGACAAAGATACATCATGAATTGTGCCGCCATTTTGAACATCCGCGGTAGCTGTAAGCACAATTAATCATAAGTAAACACTATCATGAAACCGCAGTGAGCAGGAGTGTAACATCGAGGACGGGGGACCCAGTGGTACCGCTAGACCTCTGACATCATGTGAAAAACCTCAATAGTGTCATCGCGGGTTTAGGCAATCCCAATCAAGGTAGGCCTTCCCTTTGACCCTCCCACAAAGAGGCAGCTCTGCTCTGGCACATGGCACCACCGGAGGAAGTACTTTCTGTTTTACATTCTCTCATCTGCTGAAAGTGTAAAGGACTACCTACATAGTAAGAAATAAAGGTGGTCCTGGTGCATTTGGCAGGTTGAGCATGTGATATTTCTTTTTCAAGCTTTTGCACAGAGGACACTGACCCTGTCAGTGTGATTGTTTCTTTTGCTTGACTTCCTTCTCATTTAACACGTCATACTAGTTTTTTTTCCTTCTTCCAAACCATTTATTTCTAGTGTTTTTCTTCAAGCTATTCTTCCTTCAAATTGGGGTTTGACACTGCTTTCAGAAAGCTTTTCTTTGCTTCCTACCGCTGTGTGAAATCCAAAACTCGTAGTTTATTGCTGTTACTTCAGTCAATCTTCCATGTTTGACGCACTGCTGCACTTTGAAGTACCACAGGAGGGAAAAGCTCCAGAAAATCGTTGGGGTTTTTTTGGGTTGAGAATTCCTTTTTTTTTCTTCCTCGCCTATTCAGAAAAGCACATATTCATCTTATGTATTTTCAATAATAAAAATGTGTTCAACCTTACATTATCATGCAGTGTAGCTCGTATCCTGAATGTCCTTCTTATCTGTTTGTACTGTAGAATCTTTCCAAGCAGTTCCACTTTTAGGATGGACACTCTTGGGACTGATTGAAATTTGTGCAAACTTTATCTAAAAATAACAGTTAAATGAATAAATGAAAATCTAGCTATTTTTACAACTTAAATAAATGTGCTTTCCAAGTCTAGCTGCTTTAAAAAACCAAAACAAAGCAATACCAGGATAACACCAGATAAGATGTGAGGCTGTCATTATTACAGTTTTCTTGAAACTCCATTCCAATGAATATACGTTGAAGTGGAATACGGATTTCGTCTTGAGTTTTTACTCACACTCACATGGTTGCTACCTCTGTTAGATCTACTGCACTCACTGGTCACATCCTTCATTTCACTTTATTTGTCCCTAAGTTGACCAGTGACTGCAGTTTTGTGAGATTTCCTTCAATTATGTCTGATGTGAATGTGACGACTGTACGCCGATATCAGACTACGCTCTCTTAAAAGCTATTTGTTGATTTTACTAAAGTCGAGGCTTAAGAAATCTGTAGGTTGAATAGTCATCCATTTAAAACCAGTTGGGGGGTGGGGGGGCACGTAAAATGTATCATTTGCAACATTTTGTGTTTATCAGTATTATACTCAGCCCATCAAATACAAATGAAATGTGGAAAAGCCCCCAGCTAGTAAAAGTGGAAATGAAGTGAAACCTGTCTGTCTGATCCATGTAAAGACGACTCGCGCTGTACGCTACTTGTATCATATCGTCAGTCGCTTTATAAGATGTACATTATGTATATGTGGAGATTGTATAATAGCTCAGATAATTCTATAATTTTGTAGTGGAGTGAAATAAATGGCTACCTTGAAATAATTCTTTGTCTGCTTTTCCCTTTTTTTTCCGCTGCAGTGACTTTCAGAGTGCAGCAGCACAGAGGAAGGCTTAAAGTCGGGTTAGCTGCACAATAGTGCCTTAATGAGAGGTCTTGATTGCTCCTGTTACATTGTGAAGTGAAAGAAGAAATGAGCACTCTTTGTTTGAATTCACGACTTCATATGGAGGCCTCATGGCGAGCGGCACGGTTGAGTCACACTCCTAAACTTGCGGCTCTGAGCCTGATCTGACATGACAGAAGTAAAAACATTTAAGCTCCTTTTGAAGACCCTCGAGGGACACGAGCACCCAACTATGTTTTTTTTTTTTTTTTTACCTGCAAGAGCTGTAAAGCAGCTGCAACATGCACAAAACGTATTAGCAAGCCGCCATATCAGCTGTTGATGGGAGCGCTAGTGATGCAAAATGCAGCTTTGGTCTGGAGGCCCTCGCTGGAGACCTGCTCCGGGCCCCCAGTCTCAACAGGTGGATTAGTCCAAAGAAAGGAGAGCTCAGTGTCCGTCTGCTTTTACCTTTTTTTTTTCTCTCTCTGTGTGCTTTCACAAGGCAGAAGTGACCTCCCCGACATGACTTCATCTTTACTATTAGCTGATTCGGCTGCTAATGAGTAACTCTGTGGTCTGGAGTTACTCACTAATCCCCAAATGAGGCCGTCCTGAAAGCTTCAGCCACTGTTGCAGCTTTAATCTGGTAAATTAACCACACTCTATTTGAATAAAGTCCATCTCCACATATCCAGCTTACTATAAGTTAATACTGAATAGGTATTGAGATTATCTAGAAGTAGATTGGGGAAACTCTGCATTGTGTATCCTGATTTGCAATATTGTTTGTATCCCATTCAGTTGGACGTCTGTGAGTAACCTACGTGCACTCGTGGGAACACATGGCTCCGTTGACCTGTCAGTTTATTTTTAGAGCACCACCAGGATGTCACTGTCTGTCAGCAGGCAGAACAGCACCAAGGCTCTGTCCCTCAGAATTTTTTTTTTTTTTTTTATAATTATGATACATCCCATAAAGTATGAGCCAATGTTTTTGATGATTTCATGAACTTGTTAAGTACAAGTAGTTATATTTAAATTCAATTTCATGCATCTTCATAGATGTATTGGACAATTTAAAAAAAGATATGTCGTAATGATAATATTTTTGAGAAATAATTTGTACAATCATTTTGAATAATTGTTTTGAATTTTTATAAAGGTATTTTTTTAACTATCAGTTTTATTCCCCCATGTTTCGTGCCGGTAAAGTCCTCTACCGACCCGGTGTCGGTGGTGTTGACATGGAGAGCGCACGCTGCGCACTCGGCGCAACGTTTCCCCTTTAAGTGAGTCCGGAGGCGCGCAGTCAGGAAGTAGCGCTGCGCACCGAGAGATGAGACGCGCTCCGCTCACCAAACCAAACACAGTCACGTTTGTTTATTTTGATGCCTCCTGTCTGATCGATCCCGGGACAGGCCTCCGTCCTCTCTGACTCCCGTGGCTCTGCGGACGCGGTGTGGTATCGGCTGCAGCGCCGCGTCGTGCGTCGTTGGTGGACGGTGTTGTGACATTTGTGCAGCATGGCCGACGGTCAGGAGGCTGATGTGGACGACCCGCCCAGTATCAATTTCCCACCGCTCATCACTGTGTCCGATCTGCCCAGCGCCACCGCTGCAGGTAACCGTGGATGTGAGGATACACACACACTCCGTGTGTGTTTGCGTGTGCGTGAGTCCCTGTGTGTGCGTGTGTCATGGTGCGGCACATCCATACAGCCTTTAATACGCACGACATACAGATGTGCTGTGGATGATAACACAAGGTGTGGCTTATGTTATTATATTCAAGAAGTACTCTCATCGTCATCTGTATTATATATATACTCATATACAACTTCATCACCAGAAGCAGTATTTGTATATATGTGTGTGTGTGTGTGTGTGTGTGTGTGTGTGTGTGTGTGTGTGTGTGTGTGTGTGTGTGTGTGTGTGTGTGTGTGTGTGTGTGTGTGTGTGTGTGTGTGTGTGTGTGTGCTTATGTCAATTCTTTATTCAAACATTTCTTTATTTTTGATGTCTGCCGTTATCTTGAATCGTCACCATTGCCTCCTCGTGCATTCTGGGTAAAATATATGCTGGTAATATCTGCATGGTGGGGATGGGGTTGTTGTTGTTGTTGTTGCATGCAGGGGTAGTCATCCTGCCCAGCCCGGCTTGGACTGGTTCCCCTCGTACCTAATAAGGGCAGCATCTGACAAACGTTCAGTATATTCCTCTGCTATTCGTACATCTTAGAAGCAGTTCTTTTTTTAAAGGTGTACAGCTCAGTGTCAGCTGTGACTCATCCGAGCTGGAGCTGCAGGAGCTCCACAAAATGACTCTTCCCTCTTCATCCTCAATGAGCGATGGGCCTTCATTTGTTTTTCAGCAATTTACATGATGCAAACACTGGAGATGCGGCTCTGAAGGATCTGATGTGTTTACTGAAACGTAATCTGATTTATTCCATCTTCATACATATTGAGATGACGATGTATCGGGAGACTTCGTCAAGGTGGCAGCCTCTCCTAACTACAGCAAGGACCAGTTAATAAAATGCACCAAATTCGGCAGATAAACACTTTTATAAGTGTACAGTGGTCAGCTCCATTTTGATTCTCCTCGCCAGGTCGTAACCTGAAGGAATGGCTGCAGGAGCAGTTCTGCGACAAGCCCCTGGAGCAGGATGACATGCGGCTCCACAATGCAGCCTACGTAGGAGATCTGGACACACTGCGGAACCTTCTGCAGGAGGACAGCTTCAGACGGTGAGGCCTGCAAAGCCACTGCAAAGCACTTCAGTTTACCAACATTCTTGGAAAATAGTGAAGCAAACTATAAAAGACTTCAGAAAAAAAATCCCTAAAGCACCGGGAAGCAAAACCACAAAGACAAACAGTCTACTGGATGAAGGTGGGATCGAAAGAGACGACAAGGTCAAAAAGGAAGGGTGGGTTTTCTAGGTTTAAGAGCCAGAGCCACAAGAGGTTTTGATACCTAGGAATATGAAAAGATTATCCATGACAGACACTATGTGAACTAAACCGTCCCAAAAGTGGATGAGCAACATGTATTTTTCTCAATAAAAATAACTAAGTACATTGAGGGTAGATAAACAGAGGTGGTCATTTAGTCTCATCTGATTTACAAGCTCACACAAAGTTGACAAATTGAACAAAATGTAATAGACACTAGTGCTATGCCATTCCATCAGAGATGCAGGCTTTAAAAGTGCCCGCTGTTAACAAACTGGCGGGTCCTGCTCCTCTTTAATCCACTGGTTTCCATAAAGAATTTCAAATTTGTATTCACCTGACCCCAGAAGTGTTTCTCAAAATATCTCTGACCATTTTAAATTAACTTTGGCTGCAAGAAGACGGCCGTCACAGATGGCGTCTTCTTTGCATAATGCATTCAGTGACAACATCCCTGTTTTCAGTTTGATCCATCCCACTGCGCAGCCGCCAGCCTTTTGGTCTCCTTCATGTTCATGTGTGGCACTCTGGTGTTTATGGTTTCTCTGTTTAGTGTTTCTCTCTGAGTGACAGCTCATGTTGTGCAGAGTAAGTCCATACACACTGTAACCACCGAACAGGCTTAGTCGCACCAGTGGGTACTTGAAGTGCCACGATGGAGGTGAACAGCACTATATCATATCCACAGGGGAGCTCTCAGTGGCGGCACGTACCCATACGGACAGAGTCTGAGCCGGGGCTCAACCGGTTGAGACACTCGGGAGGACTTGCTCATAGTGGTCAGCACATGTGTAAATCCCTGTCCCACAGCGGTTGTATGCAGCCATCATGCTTGCTCGCAGTGTCCACACCCAGCCAACCCATTATTACTGCCTTGGGCCAGTTCATCGTTTGGTTTACAACATGCTGTTATTTCAATTTAACAGTTTTTTACCTCATTGGGTTTGTCCAACCCTGCCCATCATATCTCAGCCAAGGCAGGAAGGGGGGAAAGCAGGTTATTTTAGAAGGTACTCGTAAATATTTTATTTGTGTTGACCGTGTAGCATGATATTTTTAAGACCTCTGCAGTTTTATTGTTTTTGTGTGTTTTTGTGGCCTATATTTGCTCAACAGGAATTCATGGCAAATGTAATAAGGATGACAAAACCTGAATCGAAGACCATCTCCGTTTTGTTTCCAGGCGTATCAATGAGAAGTCGGTGTGGTGCTGTGGCTGTCTTCCCTGCACGCCTCTGCGGATCGCGGCCACCGCGGGACACGCCGCCAGCGTGGCCTATCTGATCGCTCAGGGAGCCGAGGTGGACCTTGTCGACGTCAAGGGCCAGACGGCTCTCTATGTCGCGGTGGTCAATGGCCACCTGGACTGCGTCCGGATTCTTCTCGAAGCCGGTGCCGACCCCAACGGGAGCCGACACCATCGCAGTACCCCGCTGTACCACGCTGCACGGGTGGGGAGGGTGGACATACTGCAGGAGCTGATCAGGTCTGGGAGCTGGATGTGCTCAACCCTTTAATGTACCAATAAATCACTTGTTTAGAGGGTCTGGTTAAAAAAAAAAAAATGCAGGTGAATTTCAAAGAGTAAGTTTAAAGAGGTTCAGTTTTTGTTTGTGTCTCCATAGTGTTGCAGCAAAGTATCAAATATAAAGACTGCACAGCATAATAGACAACATCAGTAGCAGCAAATAAATAGAATTGTAGTATCTGGGTCTATTTCGAGAAGTGTAGGTCCAGTGTAAATGGCAAATGGAATTTCGTTTTTACAGGGTTTAGTCTGAAGGATCAGCATTAAAAGGTTCTGGACCAAGAAGATGAGGTCTGTTAAAAAAAATTAAATAAAAAAATCATTGTATAGTTTTATGAATCTAGCAGTTATAAACAGTCCTTTTCAAGTAAAAAAAAAAAAAAAATTCAGGTGTACTGTGAAGAATGTGTTTATGAGTTCTGTGATGTAAGAAAAAATGGACATTGTTGATTGGGTCATCAACAGTTTGACACTGAAAAAATAAATCATTGCTTGTGTTCAAATGAAAGCAGTGCCTCACATGGTGTATCAGGAATAATACTTAGTTTACTTCCTATATAACTACCAAATGCTGGGGACAGATCTTGACCTGGTTCTTCCATGACACCAGTCAACTATTTACTTTTTTAATTGTACAGTATTAAGTGGATGGTTTTGATGTTATAATTGAGATAAGAGTGCAATATTTATATATCCTGCGGTAGAATCCACATCAGTGTCATCTGGTTTCCTAGATAAATAAATTGTGTTCCATCGGCATTGCAATGGAAGTCAATAGAGTATTTTCTAATAATATCCTACAGCAAGCATGTATAATGTGAAAAGTATAGGTCCTAACACAGAACCCTGTGGAACTCCATGGCTCACTATCATCTGAAAGCTGTTTTCTGTTGTTATCCTTTCCCGTCTTACTCCTATTTCTTTCTTCCAGGTTTCACGCTGATGTTGACATGGACCACCAGCTGGGTCCCCGGCTCCTGCTCAGTGCTCGCACCCTCAACACCCTGGTGGTGTGTCCTCTCTACATCAGCGCGGCGTACCACCACCTGCACTGTTTCCGCCTCCTGCTCCAGGCCGGAGCGCAGCCCGACTTCAACTACACGGGGCCCGTCTGCCAGGAGGCGCTGACGCGTGGCCTGGCCTCCTGCCTGCTGGACGCCGTGCTGCGCCATGGATGTGAGGTGAACTTCGTACACCTGCTGCTGGACCACGGAGCCAACCCGGCCCTCGTGCCCTGGGACGGGTCAGAGCTGGAGGCCCCCAACCGGAGGAAGGTGGATCCAGACGCACTCGGGGTCTTCCTGGAGGCGAGGAGTGAGTAGAATTCCGTTGCATGAGGCTTCTGTGAGAGACGAGTGAGTTCCTCATTAGGATGGACCCCCATCCTATTATTTGCCAGGGCATTAAACACAACAAACGGCAATTTTATAAACTTTGAGGTGAAATCTCTTCATTGAGTTGCTTCAACTTAACAGAAAGTGACTCAAAGTGACACGTGGTGTCATGCAATTCTCACCAGCTCCACATAAAACACCATAACATCCACTCTCCAATTCAATACTTTCTGCAGAGGGAAGTACTGCTGCTGCAGTGACATGGAGTGATACAGTGACCAAGGAAGTTTGTTGTGACAGTCCATACCACAGCACACTTATGATGAAGTCATCCTTCAAGTTATTAGCTACGCCAGTGTTTCTCCTCTGACAGGTCAGAATGTGCGCCTTGGAAAAACACTGGCCCCCGCTACCACTAGTTGTTGACTTTTGCTCTTTACTGCCTTTCAGTTTTAGAATTTCAACTCGTAAATTTTCATAGTAAAACTGTTTTCTCAAACTGAAGCATAAGCGGCTCCACACGCCACAGGCACCCCTCTGTTTGTGTTGGATTAACATAGTCATTGTTTCTGAGCAATAAAAGCCGATTACATAAATTACAAGGAAAATGTGAAAAGGTTTGGACTTTGTTATCCTAACTGACCTAAATCTGTAGATTGATCCATTTACAGCGTCCCTTTTCCTCCCCTCCTCTCAGGACAGCCTCGCAGACTGACACACTTCTGTCGCATCAGGATCCGCCGGACGATGGGAAAAAACAGGCTGAACCACATATCCTTGCTCCCACTACCAGAACCAATCAAGAGCTTCCTGCTTCACCAAAACTGACTGCCGTCCACCTCCACTCCTCTCCCTCCTCCGCTGTGCTTGTTCAACCCCAATCCTTCGAAACAAACCTCAGTCAGTCCCAAAGGCGAGCCACGGGGCGTCAAATCAATTTCTTTTCTGACCATTAACAGAGTCAGTAACGTGGTTTTACAACTACACCCAACACTCTTATCTTTCTGCCACTTTAAAGGTGATTTAAATACTTCATCAGAGAATCTGTCATGGACTTGTAGAAGCTGTGTTAGGTGTTCTCCTCGTATTCTGCACGGAGCGTTCTGGTCCTGCGTCACGGAGCACTTCTCTGGCTTTAGAAGAATGTTTGGTCTGAAGGAAGTACTCAAACACGCCGTGTAATAATGGAGGAGTCGAGGCTTTTTTAGGCTTTTCTGTTTGGAGTTTGCATGTTCTCCCCGTGTGTGTGTGTGCGTGTGCGTGTGCGTGCGTGCGTGCGTGCGTGCGTGTGTCTCCTCTGGAAAGAACATGCACGTCAGCTTAATTGGTGACTAACTTGTCCTGTGTTTGTCTGTGATGGACTGACAGGTGTGGCCCCGTTCATTGTCAGCTCAGATCTGCTCCAGTGATCCTGAGTTGGATGAAGCAGTATAGGAGGAGGATAGGTAGAGAGACACTGTCCAGATCCAACTCCTTGAATTGCTCACTCATGTTCCAGGTAAACATGGGTTTAAGGGGTTTTTTTCTGCAGCAAAACTGGAGAAACCCAGAATGTTCGCTTTAGGAATACATATGTATTGTCATTATGAGGAGCAAGCAGGTGGTAGAATTCCCCTGAATCTGTTATGGTTCAAGTTTAGTTTGTCATATTGTTTTGAGATTTTAACCGTCTCTGGTTTCAGGCTCCTTGACTTCCGTTCCTCGTGTCTGATTGCTTCTCCCCACTTGATGTCTGTCACCTGTGCCTGAGTGTGTGATTGTCATCGCCTGGTGGCTTTGGTTTGAACTGGACTTTTCTTGTGTCTTGCTGGTTTGTCTGAGGGATTGCTGAAGGACTCGTTTTGCCTGACTCCACCATTTTTAGTTACAGGAGCGTGTTTTATTAGAATCCCTGGGGAAAGGGGAGGTGGAGCAAGAAGTCAATAAAGACATGCTGTTGAGACCAAAATCCCAAAAGTCCACAAACCCAAACAGAGAGAAAATCCTGGAGCACAAATAACATAGAGATCACAGGGACACAACTGATGCTGAAACACAGTTAAACCAGCAAACAAGACACACAAGAAAAATCCAACATAACCCAAATCACCAGGTGCAGGTAATCACACACTCAGACACAGGTGAAACACAGCAGGGCAGCGAGCGGCAATCAGACACGAGGAGGGGAAGTCAAGGAGCCTGATGCCGCATTTGCACTTCCCCGGGTTTTTACAAAAACTGAAATTTCCCCCCTCTATTTAAAAATAAATAAATAAATGACCCCCCCCCTTTAGATACAGAGTTTTTCCAAATCTCCACTGTGGCCGGAGTTTTCAGGAATCCTTGTTTACGGTGAGCCGTAGCTGCGCTTATGTGTAAAAGCGAAGCCCAAATGCAGAGAAATCTCACCATTTTTTTAAAAACTACCCGGGTACGTGTAAACGTGGCCTGAAACCAGAGACAAGAGTCAAAAACTACAAATAACACAAGATACTAAATGTGCGACAAGCAAAGTTGTCACCATTTATTAAAAAATATCTATCTTGATTCTATGTTCTTCTTCACATTGTACTACATTGACCGTACTATTAGTGTGAATGTTAGCGTATCTGATCTAGTTTGTTAACAGTGTTCATGCTGCTTTCAAGTTTCCTCGGACCTCGGAATTCAGAGCTGTTGTAGTCAAAAGTCCTTAAAGACCTCCTGAGGTCTGTATCCTGGGGGTACGCTTTGTGGACCTTAAGTTTCATTGTTGAGATGGCTGTGTGTAGTGTATAACTGTTACAGCACAATGAAGATTTTCACCTGTTTCTGTAACATACGGTTTCTCCTCGAGGTGTCCGTATAACGTCATTATTAGTGGATTTTGCAACAGAAAGTCTGGTAGTTTAAGTCCAAGGCAGCCGGAAAGCAGCATACATCCTGATATTATGCTGTACACTGGAAATACAAATGCAAAACGTTGATTGTAGACAGACTATTAATGTCTCGTGAACTCTCTCAGCTTTGAGTAGGAACCTCAGAAATGGAAACCTCTAAATCTAAACGTATACGTAGATTAAAAGTGGTGAAATGCAGTGATGAAAAGTGCATCTATATTTAGTTGAATAGAAAGTACTTTGTTTGCCTTCACTTTTCTTTTTATATCTACTGAAGATAAATCAGGAATTAAAAAAAAATAAATACTTTGAGCAATTTAAGGTCGTGGATCCAGGGTGGAACATGATTAGCAGGAGAAAAGTTTACATTTTAAGTGACATTGTTTTGTATTGTTTATGGCAGGGTGAACAAAATAACGATCTATAGAGAAACTTAGTAGTGTTTAATAATCAAAAGTAATGAATCACTGTCAATAATCTGCTTTCTGGTCATCATAAAGGTATGTGCTCTCTATTAATGTTACATTTTATTTCCCTCTAATAGTAAGATGGCAATGAAGAACATATTGAAATGTGTGTTTTTGCTTTGTATATTTAAAATTTATTTGCACCCAGTAAATATATTGTTATTCTGTTCTATCTCCTGTGTGTTGTTTTTTTTAATGGTCTTAAACTAAATGAGAGAGCTGAGAAATTCTTCAAAGATAAGATCATCACGCTTCCTCTTCTGTTAGTCATCTTCCCAAAATGAGAACATAATTTCTTCTTTACAAGCTTTTCCAAGATCTGTCACAGTCCGAAATATCTGGAGTTTGGGTTTGGTTAAATCCAGAGAGACAAATTTTTCGAATCAGGACTGGAAATTATGACACGGTGAAGCACTTGAGGGAAGTTCCCTTCATATTATCACTTTAAACATTCATCCTGGTGATCGTCGGGTAATAAACGTATTCTGCCACTGAAACCAGATGACTGCTGAGCTGCTTCCTCTGTTTTCACTGTTTCTGTTATAATAAATCAAGATCAACAAAAATAAGCCAGCTGGGTCTTTGAAAATGTTCAAGATGTGGATTTAGTATTGAAAAAAACTAAACCAGAATTTCACACAACCGCTTCACAGATACATGAAGGCAGATAAAGGAGAAAAACTTCCTGTAAAGTTGGCTTTTGTTTTTAGCACTGAAGAAAGAGCATGCAAAAAAAAAAAGATCCAAGTTAGAGGACTTGGACACGCTTTAAAGGACCAATTCGAAGAGTGCGATCCCACGCTGGAGGCTTGCTTCTTCTTGGAAAGATCTTTTCTGGTGAATGTACTGTTGATATCACTCGCCTTTCATAAATTGCAAAATCTCAAAACAGCCGCTTGGGTTTTTAGATTTATTCACGTGCAAATCCTCAAAAAGGCCTCACTTGAGTTTGGAATATTTTCAACAGATTTGCATGACTTTTTAAATAAATTGTGTCAAAGTATAGCTAATGTCTGAAACCCATCTGAAGGACTTTAGTTTCCAACTTTCTGCACGTCAGTGTGGTCTTCAACCAGATTTAGTAGTGACCAATAATGTAATAAAGCCAATACAGTCTTAAAATGATGACAAAAACCAGCACACCCATCAGTGGAAGCGAATGAATATGCCAACCATATGATAAATTATTGAAATAAAAACTGGATGGCAAAAGTATATTTAATTTCCAAGAAATCTAGTAGTATTCATGTGTTAATACATTATTGGTTGCAGTTCTTACATTTTCAAATAGTTTTAATGCTTCTGTACTGTAGCAACTTCTAGAAGCAAGTTGTCACATTTTTGGCTTCACCATATTTCAAATAGTATAAATTGCTATGTTAGCGGTGGTTACTCCTGATTTTAGGCAGCGAGCCGTTCAGCCTTCATTTGAACGGTCAATCTTTGGAAAAGACGGCCGAATAAATAGCAAACGTTTGGCTCAAAGTGCTCAAAGTTGTCTAAAATATGTGTATAATGGCCATCACTACTTGTCACCATTGAATTTTGCCTAAATTCGTCTTTTTTCGCCAAAATAATTTAGCAAATTATCAGCTCGAGCAATTTGCAACTGACTTCCAATTTGTTACAAGCAACACGACTGGTCAATTCATACCATGTGGTATACACGTTTTGACACATCGGGATTTGTCATGAGGAATTATATCTTCAGAATCCACACAGGCGGTACTAATTCTATTGCTTTAATCAATCTTATTTTTAATTTCCAAAATGTGACATGTTTGGATAACTGCACATCATTCATGCTTTTCATTGAAGAATAAAATATTCTTTCCTGTGAAAATGATGATTTTGATTTAAGTACTGACAATCATACTTGCTCCATCACCAATTTATATGTGACTGTGACATAATAAGGCCTTGGGACCTCGCTATCAGTCGCTTGCAGATAACAAATAAGCATCTAATATTAAATTAAAAACTAATAAGAGGATAATAGAAACTATTTCAGAGTTCAGAGTTTACAGTTGCACAGTTTATGGGTGCAGATAGAAGCAATGTCCCGGCTACAAGTGGCATAAACAAGAACATGTAGTGAAGTTTGGAGTGAGGTGAGTCAGGAACAGGTACAGGTACAAGTGAAAACGATTACCAGTGAAAAGAAGCTATTACCTTAAAAGAAAAAAGGCAACCTTTTAACAAAACAAGAAAGGATGAAGGATGAATCAGCCGAACTGTCAAGGAGAAAATGAAATATATTACTGTTAAGAAGCAAAATCTAGTCCAGAATACTTTTGAATGCACTGTTTAAGGTCTATCTCTATCCATCTTATTTTAAAATAGACATCAAGAGGGGAAGCTAATTGACAAATTAGTTGGGCAGACAAAATGTGTGATCATCTCAGCAAAAGTGAAGCCTTCAATCTAATCTAATCTCATTCTCAATTTGAAGCTCTGCTTCTCAAAGCCTTGACGTGCCTTTATTGGTCTGTCGAGTATAGTGCTATAAAAATTTAATGTTGACATTTACAGTCCTCTCAAAGCGACGGTCTGTTGTGACCCTGACCTTTCACTACTGTCACCGTGAGATTGCAATTTGGGCTTTTAGCTCTGCAACAGTGACATATTACATTAGCATGAAATCTGGCGCCGATACCTTGTTTAGCATGTACTGTGACAACTAGGAACATTCTCACATTGGGACTGTTGTCATGGTAACATACAAATCCAACGCTGGTGGACATGTTCAGCATTATCTGTACTGTTATCTGTATCTGCTGCCTTGTGAATTGTGATATCTGAGGATGCAATAAAATATATTACAGGGTGACACCGTCCTAGAGGGGAACATTTAGCATTGCTCTGCGGCTAATAAATAAGCCAGGATGTCATGATGTTCGAGGAAACTGGCCCACAGGAAAACGCACAGCCTGGGAACCCTGAGTGGACGCAGCAGGAGCACAACAGCAGAGGAAGACGAGGGACCTCAATCCCACCCCAAGTCTGGCAAAGACCTGAGAAGATGAAGTCTGACAGTTTTCTGAAAGAGCAATGCTGTCTTTGGAAATAATGAAAACTAGTTGAATATATGAACACATTCAAGAAGTTTCTGTTCCTGCTGAGGAGAACTGTTGGTTGAGGTCTCTAGATGGCACTGTCTTCCTTTCAAGCATGGCAGAGATGTTCAGCGTCTCCCTCCCTCCTTCCTCCCCGCTTCTCATTTGTCTTTTCCTCTCTCATCCCTGCCTTTGTACGTCTTTCTGTCATTTTCCTTGGATCCCTCTCCATCTCTCTGTTGTTTGTCGTCCTCTCCCGGCTGAGCGGGCCCACTGAGGGTTGAGCTGCAGACCTCAGCATGTGTCCTTAAGAGCCTCATCCTTTCAGATCTCATTAAAGCAAGTCTTTCATTAACAGAACACACACAGAGACGCAGAATGAGGCCTTTTCGCCGAGTGACGAGGAGCCCTGACAGTTTGGTAAACCACTATCTTCCTCTTGGGGAGTTTCCATTGCAGGAGTCGTCGCTTTCAAGTCAAACTTAGAGTTTATTCCATAAGACATAGCTTAGCTCCTTTCGAAAATGACAGCAAAAAAGCCAAAGATCAGGTCTTTTTTCTTTTCCTTTTTTTTTTTTGTGAAGGCCAAACGCTACACACTAGGAAATTACATTTTCTGCGTGACCACTTAATACATGAAACCCTCAAATCATGATGAGCATTAGCAGCATTTGAACACCAAACCGAGTTCTTTGTGAAGCAGCCACACGGTGAATTATTTTTATTTTCTCAGAAAATCACTGGAAGCCTGGAAAAGCTGAATGGTGTTGTTCATTCCTCAGTTTATTTGTACCACAAACTGCAATCAAATCTTCAACAGCCTCCGCTAATATCACCGCAGTGCTCTGCTTTCACTGGGGGGGGGGGTTGAGACCAGCATGCAAGGCGATGCTTAATCCAGCGCCGACCGCAGCCCTTAGATATGGATTAAATGCTGTTTTCCGTGGATTTTGGTGTTTCCACATAAAATTCATTACGTTTGCGTGCGCTCAAGTGCATTGTGAAACTGTGATTAGCATAAATGAACCGTCTGTGTAAAAGAGAGAAGCAGGCGGGGCAGCAACGCTGTTGAGTTCACTTGTGACTTGTTTAGCAGCTACACCACCATTTCTTTGTGTTCACCTTCCTGGGCTCCACTGGTGCACTTGCTCTGGCAAGTTACCAGTTGGTAATAGTCTCAAGCTTTTCTCAAGAGTTTTTTTTTTTTTTTTCCTTGAATGACCACATCACTGGATGTTTACAAACATATACAGATACACAGCTATTCTAATCCGTATGACTCTCTACACATTTACCAGGACACAGTGAAGAAATCATAACCTTCAAGAATGTGATTCCCAAAACAATAAACCTTTATTCAGTTTTCGCTCCTCTCTGTGGTGCGGATTAACAAGCTTCAAGATATTGATTATTTTTTATTGTTTATGTCACATGGTAGCACAGCACATATGGGCTGCGACTGCTGCGTGTCCGGAAGTGCTGCGCTCTTCGTCTTGACGCTCTATAAAGCTCTCAATCGTTTCTCGAGCAGGGCACATGTAAGGAATTCTTCCAGCTTTATAGATGTAATTAAACAGTATATGGTTAGAAATATTGAAGGAATCTCTTCTAATGAAGAGTAGTGCGTTTCAATGAAAAACCTCAGACAGGCTTAATGAGTCTTAATTTGACTGCTTTCCAGAAGAGCCGGTAGTTGTGAAATGTGGCGAGGGCAGGAAGGATGTGAAGTGTAATTATTGTCACAGTCTGTAACTTCAGTCTCGTACTTCATTAGTTGCTTCTCATTTGGGTGATGCTTGTTTGTGGGTTCCAGTTTGTCTGTCTCGCAGAAGCAATGTCAAACTGTAGGAAAAAAGTCTGCAACTAAAAACATCTTTTTTTGAGGTGAAGATGGAGAGATTACACTCTATAGGCCCAAACTGGCAGAATAGCAGACTAATCAAGAAATTAACACCAGCATTTAAAAAATAAATAAAGCTATCTTTCCTTCTAAAAACAACATTTATTTTTGCTATCAGAGTTAATGCAGACATACCAGTTGGTCCATGACTTTGGTCGAGACTAAAATATCTCAGGAACTCTTGGTGGAAATTGTCCTGAAACCTGAAAGTCACTCTTTCACCCAAGTCAACTTGTAATAACTTGACAATTATGCAATGTTTCTTCTTTGCATACATGCAAAATACATAAATCCTGTAGGTTGGCCAGCTCAATTTAACAACAGGCTATTAAAACAAGGTCAACCTCACTAAACGGCACATTGACTTCACCTAAATAGTTCATATCCCGGCTTTAGTAATCTGAATTGTGTCTCGCATGTTCAGTCACATTCACACACTTGGTAAAGGTTGCCATGAAAGGTGCACAAACACTATTAAGAGAAACTTGGGGTGTAATTAGGCCCACAAAATATATGCGAGTTTAATCTTTGTTCCATATTGGTATGTAGGAACTTTCTACATATGAAAAGGCCAACAATTATCAGGTGCTTCTGAATACTTTGATGCACACATTAGTAAAAAGCATCTTTTTTGCACGCAAAAAACATTTCTTAATTAATGTAAGCTGCAAGTTGGATAACACAAGTTATTTTTTGGTGTTTTTTATTCATTTGTTCAACCTAAAAGCTCTAAACTCTGGAGAAGGTCATTTGAAAATGTGAAGAGTGTGCGAAATATTTTAGATTTTAGAATATTATAGAAAGACATTGTGCACTGCTACAGATTTAAACGTAAGGTTTAAGAAAGAACTGCCTTTTTTTTTTTTTGCTCATCTGAGCTGATAATATGGGTATCTGAGTAGAAGAGCCTGGGGATCACTTAATGGCAGCATGACAATGTCCATTACGCCAAACTACCCATGTTTAATTACTTCCGCTGTCCCGCGCTGCTCATGGGAAGGATTTTCCACCACTAAGACGATCCCGTGGCTTGGACGTTGGAGGAGTGGGTGTTGGATCGGGAACAAAGCTGCGGAGCTGTCATGGATGGTAGGGCCGGAGGGTCTGTGGTAGGGGGCGGGGGCGGGGGTGGGTGAGAAGCGTGGTCCCCCTCCCCGTTGCAAAATGAACCAGCAACCAGTGGGCAGCGTCCCAAACCGCGAGCTGACAACAACATGGGCAAGAAGAAACCCCAGTCAAAGTGAAAGAGGGGAGACGAGAGGAAGAGAGTCATTCGGTGGCCACCACTGTGGGAACGTTCTAAACTGTGCTTTCCTGAGGCCTTGGGAATCCCACACCAGAGCTGGAACCTGCGGGCATGGAAAACGGGCCCTGCATCCCCTGAGAGGGACGATGTCAGATGACAACAACATCGCTGGACGTCTTGGTGTGGGGGAGCTGGCAGTGACGCACAGTCTTTACTGTGGATTTGCGGCTCAGGCTGACAGAATAGAAAATCTAAATAGTACAATGCTGAGGTTCAACATAAATAGAATGTAGAACACTGGGGATTGGCCTTCTGCTCAAATAGCCACTTTGCTGTGCATTGAAGTGACTTGCAATTCCACTTGTGAAACCATAAATACTTATGTCAACTTTGGCCCTTAGTTTACCTTTTTAATTTTAGATTTTAGGACCAAAGGAAGAAGTTCAGCTTGAGACTGAGCAGTTGTGTTATTTTCAGTGTAGCCACGTAACTTTCAGCCACTTTACCACTAGTTATCTTATATTCAAATAGAATAGAATAGAATAGAATAGAATGGAATAGAATAGAATAGAATAGAGCTCATGCAAGTGACCTTTTTGGAAATTACTAGTGAAGTAGCGACACATGCTTTTGGTGAAGTTATGTAATTTTCACTTATTTGCACAAGACTGCATTACACATATATTTCAACAAATTGAAAAGCTGTCTTTAGCTGCATACAAATTCTTTGTGATATTATTGTGATAGAAATGATTATTGTAGGACTGCAAGGTGGTTATCCCTCTCACCTCATAATGAGAAGGCTGTGAACCAGGACGTTTTTTTCTGTATGTTCTTCAAGTTCAAGAAGCCTAAAAGTTCAAAAACCACATGTTTGAGGTTAAATAGTGGCTGTAAATTGCCTGGAATGGTAGATATGTGTGTCTATGTGTTTGCCTGAATGGGATGAAGCAGTATGGAAAATGAATGGATGCTTGATAACTGAGTTGTTGAGAAAACTCGAAGGTATGTTGAAAGTCACTGAAAATCACAAGTGTTTCGACTTCAATATCAGCGTGCATTTTGTCTTCGCCTGCACGTGTTGCAGTTTCAGCTGCGATGAGGCCGCTGTGGAGCACCACATCAAATCAACCATTTCCTCCTCTGCTTCCCAGACCTGCGACAAAGACCGAGAAGAGTCAGGGAGACAGAAAAAGAAGAAGAAAAAAGACCTTTAACAGAAAGGATTTTGGTGATTCCCACTGTTGTTGAAACAAAAAACACCAAAAAAATCTGGTTTCAGTCAAAATAAGTAAAAATACTTTCAATACACAAAATGTATTTGAATTTCAAAGGATTTCTGATGATCACAAATGCTCCAATAGTTTTTGAAAGGTCATATTGAAACAAATCTTCAGAAACTGTTCACGTCGATGACTGCTGTTTCAATCATATGAAATATTGAAATTCTTCATGATCAGCTAAATGAAACAGACTGGATCTATCAAACTGTTTTCACGTGGAACTGGGAAAGCTCCAACTTTTGACTGGGAATGATTTGGGACATTTCATATTTTAAAATTTGGTGAAATTAGTGGGCTGCTTCCTTTCAAGTAGAACAAGAGTAGTTGACAACAACTTTACAAGCATTGTTTGTTTGTTTATGTGTGTTTATGAAGGAAATGGCCGTAGTTTCTCATTTATCAGGAGATGTTTTGAGACTTTGATGACACCATTCACAACTTGGAAGTGGGAATTCCCCAAACGGGTAACTTTCTGAGTGACTTCATGATTACACCAATAACACCAACAATCACCAGTTTGACTTTCTGATCTGAGCTTGTTTTGTGGACAATTCATGGCTGATTTGAAGGATTCTTTTTTTGGTCTTCTTTCCTCACCATTTTGTAATATCATATGCAGTGAATCAACATTTAGTCTGAGGCTATTTTTGTTTTCCCAGAAGAAATTCACAGACATGGATGAAAAGCTCACAGTCACACATGAGCAACACTCGCTCCAAACAGAACTCACAGTCGCACTGCCTTTTACACAAAATACTGTAATCGAAATCAAAATCAGCACTGTGGTTAAGATTATGTCAGCCCTGCTCCACAATGGACTTATTATTAGACACACTTGAAGTTCTGATTGCAATAACAAGGTCTTGATCCGCTCTGGCAGCGATCGAATCGGCACTTGATGCAGATGCATGATGATACAATGTGTGGTGGGAATAAGGAGATGAGTGCAGCATTGCGTGACCGTGAAGCCAACATCCTGTCCTCAGTGAATTCCAGGAGGAGTGTGCGGCTCCTTTGGTTTTCTAACTCCCATTGCACACTGTGTGTATGCGTGCATGCATGTGTGTGTGTGTGTGTGTGTGTGCGTGTGTGTGTGTTAAGATGAGCCTGACTCCACTCGATTTTTCATAAACTGTTTTTTGCACCATAATGCATCACATACGCTGACTTTTTTACCTCATAAGTTTTTAAGTCACCTGTTTGAACTGAAGCAGCCGTCAAAGATTGATGAAGGCCAGCACTTCCAGACTATTAAACAGTTTTTGTTTTAATCCATGAGATATTCCAAACATTAGTATTTTAGTCTCCATCTATGCAATTCTGTTCATACTTTATTTTCATATTTGTATTATGTGTACAATTTGTCCAATTTTTATATTGATGTACTAAAGGAGCAGCACTTGTAATGTCAGTACATGTGCCACACAATGACAATAAAGCTATTACATTCTAAACCTGAAACTCCATAAAGTCAGCACTAATGCAAAAGCGAAATTGACATGTTTTGGAAATCATCGCATAGGTAGAAGTCAGTGTTCTTAGTTTAGTTTCCATTCCTGAGAACTCTTTATGTGCAAAATTAAAAATTTTCATCCAACACACTGTAAAAACAATAGATAAATAATAAAATAAAATGTCACTTGCTTATTAAAATTCCACATAGTTTAGATTCCACATAAACTGAAATGTGTTATCCATTAAATTGACTCTTCATTGTTTTAACTAATCAGTCTATATTTAGCAGAGGCTATAACAATCATGATTAATATTTCAAAATGTTTAAAACTCTATAGTTGAATAAATGCCAAAACAATCAATTACTCTTCATTAGTTTTTGAGATGTACCTGTAATTAATGTTGATCACTGATGCATTTTTGGTGAAACCTCCAAAAATGTGATGAACACTGAACTGATGATGTTTGAAAAATGTCTCCAATGATTACAATGTGATTGTGCCAATAAATCATTACAATAAAGGAATTAAAAAGAATTAAAGGAGAAGACAATGTGATTGATGATTTCAAACTTTTATTGTAAATCATTGAACACATTGGATTGTGTTAATATGCCAGAAAAATGTAATCTTCAGCATTCATGATCTGATGCTATTTCGGTTTCATGATTACAGATATTTTACACAATTAAAACCAAACCACAAAAGTGGCGAAACTGTCATTTTCAGTAGTAAATGAAAATAATGTATTAAACACTCCAAAATCCAGTCACTTTTTATTTGTGGAATTAAAATATCAACAGAAATAAAGACAAACACATTTCAATATGTATCAATCGTGTGCGTATTATATATTATCACTTCATTCTGACACGTATGAATTTCGAAGGAAAATGACTCCTGATGAAACTCTGCATCTGAAACACTGATCCCAAAACAAGTCTTGAAAATATAAGTTTAGACAGAGTTATCTGTGTTCTCTCCTGTGGTCGCAGAGCCAGGCCACCATTTAGCACAGGCCGTCTCTTTAATCAGCCCACTGGAGGAGGAACTAAAGGATGCTCTGCCGACCGCAGGAGAGGCCTCCTCTTTGATTTTCTCACCCACCGGCACGCCCCGCTCTGTGGGAGAGTCCTGCGGTCTGCTGAAGCCCGGCCGACTCAGTGACAGGTGGACAGGTGGTCGCTGCAGAGCACAGTGGCTAAAAATATGTGAGGAGCCACCTCTTAATTTAAGACAACGGACTGAAAATGCACAAAAAAGAACCATTACATTACATCAGTGCTGTAGGATTTCATTTATAAGACCATATATTTGCAGGTTTTCCATCAGTTTTCCTTCAGGCTTGTAGCACAATCACAAAGAGAAATGACACAAAAGACTTTATCTCAGGTTCCTGCATGTTGTGGAACACTCACAGAATGGCTTAAATGTGAGCACAGAAATAACTTTCAAAACCCAGGTGAGACATTTTACTTATACGACGAATGCTTAAGATTGATTATTTAACATTTTATTGCAAAAATGTAGCTTGACATTTTAAGACAATGTGTGAAGCAGGTTTGGATTTGTGAGAGATTCTCTTGCTCGTCCGCTGTATAAAGTAAAATAAACCAGTAAAAAGCCTGCGACCAGCATTTCTGAACAGATAAAAAAAAAAAAAAAAACAGCTCTTCCCTCCAGCTGTGCTGAGATACAGCAAGTCAGATGTGGTCCGCTTATTTTCTTCAATCAGTTCCTCCCAAACCATAAACTTCATTGTGTCCAAGACGAACTAATCTCTGAAATGTTGCTGGATGCTTTGGAAAAATTCAACAAGATAATATCATTTAAGCAGCTTCAGACAGAAACACCAGGTGTGAGTCGATCGCAAGCAAAAAAATGAATTTGAACAACATGCGACTCCTCTTTGATCAAATTTGAAATGCGGTGTTTTTCCACCCCCGTCCTCGGCTCTATGTATTTCTCAAACTTCAAGATGTTGTTTTAAGCTGAGTGATGACTGTCCTGTGTGGCAATGTGTGTGAGTGGAGGTTGACATCCACAGGAAATATACATGATATAGTGAACTAGCTGTTCTTTAAGCCTCTGTAGCCTATGCAGCCCATAACCTACACACCTGTTACGTTTATAACACAACTTAATTAATGGCAATGTTACATTTTCCATTTCACCGCTAAGTCTTTGTGTTGTGATCAAACACATACTATTTATATTTACCTATTTATTTAGAGAGTTAAAAAAAAAAGTTTTTTTTTTAAGTCCTGCATGCCTCTTAAGGATTGCAGAAGACCTTTTCAAAAACACCTCCCCTCACTGACAAATTGCCCCCCAATGGACAATACTTCAGTTGGAGTCAAACATTCTGAAGCCATTCAGGCATTTTTTTTTAAGTATTTCGTGTTGAACAAGCTTGTTCAGTTTAGCAGCTAACACATCAATGTTGCAAAAGAGATTTTTCAATGGCTGAACATCAACTTTTTTATTATTTCAAGAGTTATTTGCCAAAACTGGAATGTCCAATGATATGAAGGATTAAAACAAATAAGAAAAGACATGACTGGTCACAGGTTGTGCGTGTGTGTGTGTGTGTGTGTGTGTGTGTGTGTGTGTGTGTGTGTGTGTGTGTGTGTGTGTGTGTGTGTGTGTGTGTGTGTGTGTGTGTGTGTGTGTGTGTGTGTGTGTGTGTGTGTGTGGTAATCAACCCTCCACACAGAGTGTTGCCGCTGATTGTTTTTATGGCTATTTCTTTGGACTCCGATGGAAGAGAGAAGCAGAAAACAGGCCTGCTCTGGTTTCTTTTTTCTAACACACCAGATAAACATTTCACATTCTGATCCTGTTTTATTTATCACAGCTCACATCCTATGGCCACATTTCCACCATGAAAGCGGTCTGGTTGGGTTTGCGTGTGCGCACGGAGCTGCTGATAACCCAAAACCGTGTGTAGGTCTACTCACACCGAAATATGAAGGGTATCAGTTTTAGTGTGTATACAGAGAGTGTATATAGTGCTATATGTGTGTCTGACCATCTGTGCCTAAACAGGTTGTTTGTATGTATAACTGTATAATGTATGTGTTTTGGTTCGTGCTTACACATGTGGGTGGATCTTTTTTTTCCCTCTTCTTCTTCTTTCTAATGTTTGATGGACAGTAGTGCTGCCAAGCATATGTATGAGTGCATGCATGTACTTGTGTGTTTACTCTGTGAAATGTGTCCCACATGTGGACTCAGGTTGAAGCTCATGCACACTTCCTCTCCTCTCTACTTATGCGTGCCACCACAGTGAAATAACCTACGCTGAATATGTATGTGTATGTATATTTCTGTAATTTGTGCATTTAAAAATTCATAACAAAAAGGGATTGTAAGCAATGGTACATTTTTGTGACTATTCTGCTGAAAGAAATGATATTGTTAGGATATAATTATAATTTTCACAATTTCTGCTGTTTCCGTGTAAACGGACATTGTTTTCACAATGTTGCTGTGTAAATGTAAAACTTTTTTGGGAAATAAAACACACACACACACACACACACACACACACACACACACACACACACACACACACACACACACACACACACACACACACACACTCACACACACACTAAATTGCATGCGATTGCAAACAGACTGTGTGCATCTTGCTTGTATCTAAAAATAACGCCATGAGTATCACCACTGTGTTCCACTGGGTATATTTAAATGATGATTTTGCATCCACTACATCAATCTGCTGAAAACTGTATCTCTTCCATGTTTGTCATCGTGTATTAATTGGATAGAGCTCCCACAAACAGGACAGAAATGATGCTGTGCAGTTGGAGAAGTAAATCTGATTTTGTCAAAAAAAAAAAAAAAAAAAAGATAAATAACTAAATATAATTAGTGGGAGATAATCAGTTACAAAGTCACAATTTAATGTATGAGTAAATTACTCTCCTCACAATAACAGCAGCATTTGTCCATTATGTGTAATATTGTGCTTGCACCCATCAGTAGCTCAGGCCCACAGTAAAAGTCTAATGTGGGAAGAATTGAGGACATATTGAGGCAGAAAGTAGATTCAAGACCAAGCCTTTGACCGGTCTTTCCTCTCTTTTTCAGTCCTGTGAAACTAAGTAAGTATTTTAAGCTTTTACCCCCTGCTTGCAATTAATACAAGAAGACAAACAAAGTAATCAATGTTGTTTTCCTAAATCTAATAATGCAGTTTTGGCCTTTAAACCCCCAAAACAACAACTACACAACAACATCATGACTTTATTATTGTTGTAATGGCACCAAGTAAATGCACCACCTGTTTTTTTAATATAAATTTAATAGTTCTGATGATACTTTTTGTCCTAACTCAAACTGCTGCCTGAATTAACCAAAGCCTAGGTTTAAGTTTTTAGTTTGAGTGATGCATCTTGTCTCTTGCATCCATTTATATGAATGACAGTGAAAAACATTAACTATAACTTTATATTTATGTATTTATGTATTTATTTATTTATTTATTCCTGATAAAAACATACAAATCAGCTAAGACAAGGTGACACATTCAACCCTCAACGAATAGCGACATGAGTCTGTCACATAGTTCTTACAGTTTACTGTCTTCTCTATCTCAACATTATGGTTTTGTACTTCCTCGTGATTACACGTAGTAAAGTGGTTTTTGTTGCTTTTTACAGGAAAATATAAGCAACATCACCATGAAAAATGTCAGTCTTTGTAGCAATCATAGCCATAAACAAAAGAAAGCCAAATCCACATAGCATTACAAAGCCGTAATCATCACTTGGCTGGAAACCCGCATTGTGCTGTGGCTTGTTGACGTAAACTTTCTGTCCTGTCTGCGCTCAGTTGCACTAGATCACCAACGACAAACTCAAACAACGGCCTCGCTTTCAGCCCACTGGTCTAATTTAGTGACCCCGAGGCCATCCGGGCTGAGATATTCTCACAGTGAGCCCTGTGGCTTCTCACATACAAATCACACATGATACTGGTTCACAGATTATTTTTCTTAGTTACAGAATATTTGCAATTTTTTTTCTGCAGAAATGTCTTTACTGTACTTGATTTATCTCGTGGTTTTACCATCCCAGCAGAGCAAATATATGTCAGTCCAAAGCAAACCAATGAAAATCATATTGGCCAAACTCAAAGAGTTCACGGACCACAGATTTTAAGTGTGTCGTAAACCTGAGCCTCATGAGAAGTTCAACACACAGCAGGTGAGTATGAAAGGAGACGCGATGACGTCCTGTAATTGCTCCAATTTATGTTATTAACCCACTATACATGTAATGCATCATGTACATATCCAGCGACAAATGCACACATAAGACCCTCGATAAACTGATGATCAAATGTACAGGACAAAACAATATCCCAATGGTAACTAGAATCTTGACTATATGAATATTTGTCCAGACCAACAACATGTAAACACAAATTTAGGTCACAACATCGTCTCTCAAAGACTGAGACTTGGGTTATCAGTCTTTTACAAATGACCAATAAAAAGAACAGCAGTTCTTTGACCGTTTCATTACAGACAAAATTCACCTGAACACTTCGGGTCGTAGACCAGGTCGTCTATCAATCCAAAGACTGGTGGTTTGATTCCCAAATCCAACCCTGTCCATCTGTTGGAAGTGTCCATGAACAAGATACGCCACATGTGGTTGACACTGTGAAGCTCTTTGAGATTGCTGAGGTGAAAACCTGGTACATTAGTGAAGTCCGTTTGCCATTGACGAGTTGTTGACTGCCAGAATCAAGTGTCTTCGATCACATTCATGATGTCATGATGATAGTGAAATTAAACATGTGTGTAACTCAGTGAAATAATCTGTTTGGTTCATTTTTACAATGACTACATTAGTTATGGCAGTTAAAAAGGTTCCATTTTAATGGTCATAAACCACATGCTCCAGTACATTTGGGCCAGTTCAAGTCGATTGTTACTTTTTTATTGTTTCTGCTCAAAGTCCTTTGCATGGTTCAAAAGGAATGTGTTTATTGTTTTTATTACTTATAGTTGTGCTTTGGTTTTGCATTGACCAAACCAATCAAATTGTCAATAACTCAGTGCTGCTAAATCACCAAAGCATCACCAAGCCACCTAACGTCAGTTCATTTTAAAACCAGCACAGATATGTTACAGTGATACAGTGATGCTGCACTTTGCAGCAAGCCTGAGCCTATAGTGTTATACAAGCAAACATGGCACAAGTGTCATATTAGGTTAAATAGATTTTCAAACTCACATGACTTCTGTCAGTCCTTCCTGGTGTAATCCCCGTTTGAGATTAAAATTACTCAACTTAAAAATTCAGGCATATTAAAACTACAGTGGTCACCTGTCACAGGGTCACCGTCTGCAACCTCGCCTGGTTATAATACAAGCGTAAGTTGGAAGGAAGTGGGATATCAGAGCTTAAAGAGTGACAGGGCGAACCAGAACTCTGCTCGCTTTTGTCTGTATAAAAACAAAGTTATAACCAGGATTTCCTTTTTAAAATTGGGCTAATTTGTTCAACAAAAGTTTGTGAAGTAAATTAGAACCAAAATAACAATAGTTTCAGTTCAAAACACGATTGTTACCTAAACCTGAGAAACGTAGCATGACTGCCAAAGCTCGAATGGCTTCACAATCCGAACCACAAGTTGTTGCAGCTACAACAAAGGTCCAATGAGCCTGTTGCCGCACAGATCGATGTTAAGTGAAAACAAAAATCAAAGACACACTACATGGTTTCAACAAGCTCAAGTCCAACTAACACCTCAAGCTAAACTCTAAACAAATATCAGAAGACATTTGGACTACCGCTGTGTCTCATCCCTCACCTTTTCAAACGAATTTGCATTAAAGACCTCCAGGACTCGATGTGAGGATCACTCTCTCCCTCCCCACATCCTCTCCTCCCCTACCATCCTATCCTCGGGCCTAATTCAAAGCATCTTGTTGAGCGACTGCAGCAGAAAGAAGGATGTGGCTGAGGCAAATAAAAGAATCATAACAACGGGATCAAAGCAGCGCTGCAAATCTGTTCCTTCTGGACACGCCGGCTTTTGCATAAAACAAAGAAAGTCAAAGACAAGACAGACAGGGCGATGCTCTGAGAGGGAAAGAAGGGATAAAAGAAAAGGGGAGAGGATAGGGGGGGGGGGAGAAAGGCTGATCCCTGAACTCTGTAACTCACGGAGAGGGTCATCGGCACCGTCATGTATGATTGATATCCAGCACTTCAATTCCAGCTTTTATTTTTATGTGCCTTTCGCTCGTCCGCATGTTGATAGCACCCATTCTTTTCTGTGTGCACACGATCAAACGGTTGTGTCAGTTCCTATCCTTGACTCAGACTGGTGATGCTGCCTTCAAAGTCTTATTTTACACTTCACACAATTACTCAGGGTTTTCTCAAAGATAGAACGATAAAACGGAACAGTGAAAATGTTCTGATGGACTAAAAATACTGAATGTCTGATGTTCCAGTAATGACCTAATGTCAGTGTGCGTTACATTCATTGTCGATACTTGCTGTTCTGTTGCAATCTTGCACTTATTTTGCTTGCTCATATTGGCATGCTGGTCCGATTTCTGTAAGATATTCCGCGATGTAAATTAAATTCTAGGTGATTTTAATATGACCTTGTAGTCATAGTTCTCCCCCCCATCCGACATGCACCATATAATATTGCTACAACTACAAATCTGTATCAGCAACAATAATACAAATGTCACACAAATTTCGAGTCACCAATTAACGTAAGATGCAGAAGATGTGTACACCAACAAACTCCAAACAGAAAGTTCCTGAGGTTGGATTTATACTGGGGTCTTCTCATTGTGAGGCAACAGTGCAAATCACTGCACCACTGTGTGGCGCTTGACACCTATATGTCAGAAAGACATATAGGTGTCAAGAATAAAATTGAATAAAATTGAAGCATAATTTGTTGTAAATTACCTTTAACTGGAGCTCTTGTCTCTATGACCTGAATGCATTAACATTGAAGTTGCTGAAGCTAAAACAGAGCCCAGTTAACTGATATTGGAGGATAACTTGAACAATTAGTGCCAATACACAACTGAAAGATTTTATGGCACCTGTCCGCTCCTTGTTTTTCATTCCACTCATACAGTATGCGGGAATGAAGTAGAATTAACAAAACCACATTGCTTTTAGGAAAACACAAAGGTTCATTCAATCAGGTGCTCATCTGCTGCAAATTTTTGCATTGAATAAGCAAACTAATCATCACCAATATAAAGCTCAAATGAAGTGATAAATGCAACAATACTGTTGCTCTTTCTCTGTTTCATCTCTGAGTAAAAAAAAAAAGAAAGAAAGCTGAGCAAGCCAACTCTGCTTTCTGCACGGACTGCATATTTATATCATGATGCATCAATCCTCATAATTCACATGGTTCTGTCATTTTACACTCAATTTACAACATGTTACTGCTTAAGAATCCGCAACACATTTTCTAAGACATAAAAGAAAAAGGGGAAATTATGGACAGACGTGGGGCAAAATCAAACAAGCGGAGCAGCTCGGATTGGGCACTGGCACTTGGACTGCACAGTCTGTTTCGAAACATATCAAAGAAAACCATGATTTTGCATGAAAAACCACAACATGACTAGTATTCCTCTCGCTCCCCTGGCTTTGCAGTTCCCTTGAGGAGAGGAAAATGCAGATTCTCAGAAAAATATACACACTTCGAACAAGAGTGAGAAATACATATCCCAGACCCAGAACAGAAAAAGCCTTATGTTTAGGTCCAGGAATTTATTGTTTGACTCTGTCAGGATGCCACGGGGGTCTGCAGGGATTGGCAGGTTTACAGTTGGAGGGGGTAAAGTGGGGTTGTTGGGAGATTTCAGTGTTTGCTATGTAAAGAGTTGCCTCCTGGAGGTTTCTCTGAAACAAAAGAGTCGCTGTGTGACAGTGTGGTGGAAGCTTCCCAGTCACTGTATAGGCCTTTGTAATCACCACAAAAGAACATAGCAGGAGAGTAAGTCCATAACTCATCCACACAAACAAACTCTGATGTCGGTAAATGAGGCTGAACCCCAATCCACCCCCTTAAAGGGTGAGTCTTGGCTTGTGTGGGACAGCTTGATGAAGTCAAACATGGGACCGAGAAAACATCCAAAACTGCAACTTCCTGGTGTGAAACATTTTCCTCGTTTTACAATACTCAATCATCATCATCATGTCATCCCCAGGCCAATACAGGTTGATGGAGGAATCAATATGACCTGGCAACAGTGACAAATAAAACATTAATGAGAACAAACCGAATCCTGAATATCTGAGAGATCAATGTCCGAGGGACCTTGGTGCTCATAAACTAGTTTAGTAGACTATCAAAGTCATACCATAACAATGACTTGGAGGAAAATATGCACCCGAGAGGCTACAATCTGAGAAGCAACAGGCTTTTACCCGCATTTGGAGTTAACTTGGTTGGTAAAGTGACCTTGGGTATTTTAAAGGCACTTACAAAATAATAATAGAAACACAAGCAAATTGCCGACACAATTTAGAACAATTTATACAGGATCTTAAAAAGTCATCAGGACATTAAAGAGTTGCCAGGTCAGTGTGAAAATGCTTTTAGTGACGAGAAAATTTCCCATAGCTGCTAATGTGAGTGCGTGGGATTGTCTCTTTCTGTTTGCCTGTGACGTATAATAGTGATTTTTTTTTTAAAGAAATAGATCATTGACCGAATGACAATGAAAAGAAGCGGCAATAAAACTGTAAAACGCAGCTTGTGTAGAGATAGTGGCTATAGAAGTGGCCTTGGGATTAAAAAGTTGAAGGTTTGAATCCCACAGCGGATGTGTTGCGTCTGTTGGTCCCTGAGCATGACCCCTGACCCCCATCAGCTCCCAGGAGTGCCGTAACGTGGCTGCACTGCATCGTAGAAATAGGATGTTTAAATGCAGGAAAAGCAATTTCCTCAAGAGGATTAATAAAGTATGTTTAGTTTGTTAAAGCAAACCATTAATTTAAAGCTGAATGACAAGTACAAAAGTAACAATTAACTCAAGGAAACTTCAAACAGTTGTAATTGTGTTATTAATTATTTCATTTTATACAACATCACTGCCAAAAGTAATAATATTACATCAATGTGCAGCCTTGTAAACACTGTACGTACTGTATGTAGCGTGGCAAAGTCTGTTTTGAGGCGATGTTTGAGGAACCCACAAAAAAATAGCTGAGGCAATGGTGATGTGATGGGAATAAACCTTAAACCTTAAACCTTCAGCGCTCAATTAATTCTAAATCTGTTGAGAAGTTTACTTCATAGTAATTCTTTCTGGTTATATTCCATTTGCACCACTGCATATTTGTGCAGTGACTTTGATATAGTTAGCATGGCATGGTAGTACTATGAATCGATGAATCCGCTGGATGTTATTCCAGATCGCTCGGCTTCATCCTTGGGCTTCTTACAGTCCACAGAGCATATCTGGTAATAATAAAGTCAGGAATGTTATTTCCTCAGTGATCAGTTTTGAGAATTATTTCATAATGTGTATCATCTCCTGACATCTGTGAGATAAGGTTTTTCTCATCTCACTCGTTCGGGCACGGACAGCGATTCCTGGGTGGCTGTCAGATGAACCTTTACGTCGACGTTGCGAGAAACGCTCAGCGGCGAGGGGCTCCTGTTCTCGCTCTAAACTTATCAGTGTGCGGTTCGACGCAGCTGCCGAAGACCTCACAGATTGCACTTGTAAGGACTCAAACACACAGAGGCCCGAAGAAAACCTTTGGCCAAGGCCGCCCGTGACAGCTGGCATGCCACGCGGCCTAAAACAATACACAATCTGTCCCTCCTGACGGCCATCAGTACACACTCGTATGGTCACGGCAGGGGAAGAACACACGCTCGCCCTGACATCTCCAGACAGCGAAAAATAAACGGACAGATGGAAAATGATGATACATAATGAATACCAGTGGTCTGGGAGAGAGGGAAGCCGATCTTCTTCTCTCGGCCGTACGCAGGGAACAGGCTGGGTGTCTCGGCGCAATAAAGCTCCGGCAGGCCGCTTCAGTCGAGGCCCTTTCACATCCGTGCTCCCTCGAATGTCGTTGGAGAGTTAGCGCCGGAGCCATGAAAACGCTCGCCGCGGGTCATTAAAATACCTCTGAGAATATGGGATGCTTATCAAATAATACAAACCACATTGCTCCACTCTCTTCCTGTGTGATGTGGGGCTTGTGTAGATATCTCCACCTTTTCGAGTGCTCTTTGAAGTCTGGGCCTTTCAAACAAGTGCCTGGGAAAGTGGAAAACCTCATACATAAGTACAGCGAGGAGTGGTGGCTTCTGTAAAGGTCCTGACCTCACTGGATTTTATGACTTTTTTTCTCTGCATCATTTAAGAGTGGATATTATCTTGTTCATTATTGAATACACACGTTAATGCATGTTTAAAGCATAGGGAAATTATTAAATCTACTTTCCTATGTTAAAGAAAAAAAAGATGATTATCAAATTGGAATCTTTAGTTCATTTTTTGTTTGAGGATTATAGTGTGGTCTCCAGCTGATATGGACCGTAAATATCTCTATTAATACACAGGAACAGGCACTGAAAAGGACAAGGACTTTCCATCCGAGGTTATTTTCCAAACTTTGTATCTGATTAGACAAGAAGAGAACAGCAGGAAAAGAAGTAATTGTAATGCAGATGATGGAAACTGTCAATGTGACTTAGTCTAATATTAGTCAACGGGGAATTTTTCTCTTTTTGCTTGAACTGGAAGTTGGTCTTCATCAAGTACAAGGTGAAATCACACATAAAATATTAAAACAAGAATAAAAACAAACAGTACCTTCAGTGTGAATAATTTATCAATAACCTTCAACAATCACAGTAATAGATTACTAGTAATTGAATTGAGCCAGAAGCTAAAACTACATCCAAGATCTGAACACGAAAAGGGATTTTTTTTTTTAACAAGTGCCACATAAATATCAATCACTTGTATGCTGTGTGTAGTGAAAATTACCTCCATGTTTTGATTTTGTCTGCATTTATCTCAATTGGTAAATTAAATGAAGCTTAGCGTTGATTCAAGCAGAACTCGGAAATTACCTTTGATTGGTTGACCATCATCCGCTGCTTGGCTATGAGCTGATCATTAATGTCCAGTCATACGATGTCTCCTATACAAGCACAGGTCCCCAACCACTGGTATGTCGACCAATATGTGGCCATAGATCAATCGGAGTTTGTTTACACTGAAATTAACTCACTTTAATCATTTGTGATTCCCCCCCCCCCCTCCATATAATCAGAAAGCTCAAAATATGCACATGACTGGAGAGCTTCTGTGAAAAGTGTCACCGAGTGCCAACAAAATCAGCAACTGGTGAATCATATGTTCTGCACCCATCACCTCTGTATTTTATGTGGTGAAAAGCGAATTACTAAAGCTGGAACCATATCAACCAATCAGCCTTCATCAAAAGACAAGTCCTTGGTTTATTCCCAAAAGAGAAGAAGTGCAATATTTGTATTATTTCAAATTACACAACTATCCTGCTGACTGGTCTCCATAAGAATTAAAACTGTACCATGGACCAGTTTCATCGTAAAAATAAAAAAAGGATGTTGTAAAGGTTTACCAGCTGGTACTATGCTAATATACTATGCAGTGTGAATAATGCTGAATGTGCTGTTTCAATAACATATGATCATAATAGCATTATACATTATATGTACACCAGTAAGCAAAGTGTCTGTAGTATTGTTTGGTTGTGCTTTAGAAATATTGAGGCTGTCAATTAAAAAATAAATAAATAAATAAATAAATAAATAAATAAATAAATAAATAAATAAATAAATAAATAAATAAATAAATAAATAAATAAATAAATAAATAAATAAATAAATAAATAAATAAATAAATATATATACTGCCTCTTATTAGTAGATGAGAAGTTTGCAGAATAGGAATAAAAGCTTTATTATGGTGGCTACTAATAATGATTTTGAACTATTAGCTCTTGAGCTGTATCATCTGATGTACACACTCCTGGAGTACCTTTGTACACTTGCATTCTGCCCTCCTTCAACGACGCAGCAGAAGTGAAACGTCTGCATGGCACATTACAAACGTCATGCCTGCTGTTTGACTCATTCTCCGCTCTGGAGGTTGAGTTCCTTCACTGTGCGGTTTAATCAGGCGTAGAATAAACAGGTCCAAGCTACAGCAGCCTGACGCCGCCGTCTGTCTTTGACATTTCCCTCTGACGTTCTCAGTCACCCCGCCTTGGAATTCCTCCTGTATGGCTCACGCTTCTCTTTCTTCGGGCCAAAGCCAGATCCCCCTCTGGGGCCCCATCTTTGGGAGGAAATTATTTTTCATTGCCCCCAAAACACTGTGACTCCTGCCAGTTTGGCCTCATGCGAGCCTCTAACTTGTAAAGCTGGGATTCCTCCTGCCCACTAGGGGGCAGGTCTGAGGTCAGGCCTTCTAGGAAGACACCTCACACCTCTAATTTCCATCACTTGGCACCCTCGTGGCCACCGATAGCCTCATAGTACTCTCCCAATAGCACGAACACATGCTGTATTATCAGCACAAGCTTCCCCAAGTGCCTTTTAATTATAATTTTACTTCACTTTCCCTTTAGGCCAGATATGCCACAGTTTCATTGTCAGACATGGGTTTTAATGTATTGTTATTAAACTTTTTGTTTTCTGTGGTTTGCCTTTAGAGTTAGCCTCACCAAAAATATTTCACTGGAACATAAAATAGTTTTTTTTTTCCGTTGTTATTGTTGTGGCTCCTCTTATGAGCCATACAGAACATTTAAAACATTTGTTTTTGACTATTTCTGCTGTCTCTGCCTTATATTGCGTTTGATGTCGAGGCAGTAATTTGAAGATTCAGTATTTATCGTATTTCACTGTGTTATGACTGTTTCTTTGAGAATGCAGTGACTCATCTGAGAGTGACCGGCTGGATGTCTCCACATTTCAGGTGATTCAGCGGGAAGTCCAGAGACACCACTGATCACAGAGGCTGTTTGTAGTCCAAAGTGTTCTACTCATGTCCACACGACACCGAGAGCTAAGTTATGACCACAAGACAGGGAAGGGAGTAGAGACAAGGACAAGGAGGAGACAAGGGGTTGAGTGGAGGTTCTGTCAGTCTGAGTTATTATCATAAAAGCATCAGCCTCAAACACTGGTTTTCACATACTGTATCTTTACAGCACATATATAAAGACACTGCCAGGTGCTGTCAAGCTTAGCTTGGGTTTCCCAGGACATTCAGATCAGTTCCGTTCAGTTCGTACAATGTTATTCATTCCAAATGGGTTTTAAATGTGCTGATTTGTTTTTGCATGTATAAAAACAACAATCATTCAATCAATGAATTAATATATAGTAAATGTTAAAAAAGTATATGGGTCCAATAGAAGACATTTTAAAGGACTTAATGCAGCAGTTTGTCTTTCTATGAGGAACATTATCGCAAGTCATACTAGAAGGCAGCGGTAGAAACTTAGTCAACGCACTGAGGACTGGTTGATGAAGAATAATTTTTTCTCCCAGATTTTGCTCAAATTCTTTTGCTGAACACTGTGATCCTTCAATGCACGTTAACAATAGTGTTTTCAGCTGTTATTCTCCTTCACAAACGTGCAAATGTTTTTAGTGGGAAACAAAATAAACAGCCTCTTACAATAGAAGAACATTGCTTTTGAATTAAGTAGATTCTTTGTTGTTTCCTTTTTTTACAATCATCTCAACATTTTCTTTCAATGTGAGTTATGAATAAAACAGTGCCAATACATTTGTTGAATTTCCAATTGTTGAATTTGAGATTTTTCATTGAGGATGGTGCTTGCTTTTAGGAGCCTCCTTGATTTAAGTCAATAAACAATTGCTTAGTATTTGACACATTAAGTTCAAAGAAATTGTCATCGCAACAGTTAATGAAAACAGATTAGTCCTCAATATAATTTAAAATATGACTCTTAAGAAGACTCAGAAAAACGAAGTCATCACAAAATACTCTGTCTGTTATAGGAATAAAATCAGCAGATTGTCTCAGATTTCCTCTTTTAAACACGGCACACAAAAGAGATGCCTTAGCTATATGTAGTGTGCAGCAGCACACAGACATGCAATAACTTTGATCATTATAATAGCAAACCCTCCCAGGTGGAAGCACAGCTGGTTTTTGAAAAGTGTAGAAGATGGTTTGATTGGTTCCCTACATCCCAAAACATATTTCCAATCAGATACAGTATACTGTAGACAAAGTGCTTCAACCTGGCACTGTGGACTTCTTTTCTCTGATTATTCTAGTTAAAATAGCAGAAGGGGATGTTTGTATAGTCGGCGTGAACTGAAATAGAATCCAAGACGTGGTTTTATCACGGAAACCTTTGAGGTGATGACAAGATGAGATGATTAGGCTCCAAAGAGGATCTGCTTGTACTAAAAGAGTTAGCTCATAACATTAAGCTGTTTTATGGGGGGGGGGGGTTTCTGCCTCCCAAGATATTTCTTTTCAGTCTCTATATTAAACTGAACTACTTCAGTCAAACAAAGAAGTGGCATTAATATGCTCATACAAGTGGACAACAAGTGCAGGTTTCTAAAGTATATAAGTATTCCTATGAGAATTGTACATATTTACAAAGACAGACAGCCACTAATCACCTCAAGACAAATCTTAGATTGAAGAAAGCACCAGACAAAACCAATGCATGCACAGCTCGTCTCGTAGAGGAAAGATTGTTAGCCACGACACAACCACATGGCACTCAAATCATACAATTAAAATTGAAGAAACTGAAGGTATTACCCGAGAGGACAGTCAGAATCAAATCTGAACACTTTGGTTATATGACATATATACTTATAGAGAAGAAAGACTGAGGTGTATTTAAAGAGTGGAAGGCAGATTTTTCACCTCAGAACAGAAGGAAGAAATTAACTGAGCAGAGTGATTTTCTTGAATTGTTCCAATGTAATGGAGGACAGATTGTGACAGTTGAACAGACAACAATCAGACATCTGACTCAGAGCACTTCTCAAAAGCAAATTGAATATTGAGTCTTCTTTTCAGTCAGACAGACGCTACTGCTCAAACTTCAGTTTACAATTTTATACACGTCTACAGTTTTTTCCCAAACCCCATGTTGGGTCAAAATGTTCTTGGTGAAATCAGTGACCCTGAAGTTGCTCAAAATGGTGTATGATATGACCAATGGTGTGTGTGTGCGTGTGTGAATGGGCGAATGTGACAGATCGTGTTGAAAATGCTCACATGCATTATATAATCAAAGTCCATTTGCCATTTCTGTTGGTTCTTCTCCTCTCCTCTTTCTGACAACCTTTATTTACTTCATTATTTCATTAGCCCTTTGTTTCACGCACACCCTTTTAAGTCCAGCTGAGAACCAGAATGATCTTGGTACTCATTTTTCTCTGGTGGATGCGTTTTGTAGCTCCTGGGAATCTGATTTCCTGTTTCTGCTCCTGTCAACTGATTGGTGTTTATGTTTAGCAATCTGTTTCTTATAACCCTTTTGTTTTCCGGTCTTTATTCCGTCTATCCTCTACCCCGCCACTTTCTCTACATCATTTTATTTCAAGGTTGCTTGTTATTGTCTCGTTAAGTGTTCCAAGATTAAGGCCTACTCCAGGATCAGGGGGTTTAGTTACTGGCAGAAGTTAAACCAGTTATGAAATGGCAACACCTACAGCATGAGACATTTTGTCCAGTGTGTGTGTGTGTGTGCGTGCGTGTGTGTGTGTGTGTGTGTGTGTGTGTGGAAGGGGTGGGGCTATGTTTTTGCAGTTTCCTCGCTGGAGCTTGTAAGTTTTGTTAGATGAGCTGTTATTTAGTTGTCATGAGCAAATCCCCACTGCGCCAATTATCCTTATTTGGCACCCGATTAAAAAGTGAACGCACATTTAACTCAAAGAGGGGAAGGACTCTTGGAAGTGAATAAAAACAAACAAACAAACAAACAAGACATAAATTTTAACACGCCACAAAATAGGAGCATCATTTAGTTCATGATGTGCTGGTTTTCCTCTTGAAAACTTTTGCTCAAGTTTGTTTCATCGAGGCATCGAGTCATAAGTTTTAGGGTGGAGGTTTGTTGTCGTCGCAAGTCAACTTTACGTGCAGTAGATTTTCTGTTGTTTTGCCGAGCACAGGAGAGATTCCTGTTAAGCAATAAACCGTGAACATGCAAGAAATCAGGTGATATGTGCATAGGGATCATTCAGTTAACACTCAAGAATGCCATCCATCCATCCATCCATCCATCCATCCATGGTCTGTTGTCAGTCAACAATGTCTCTACTAATTCTTCTTTCTGAGGTTGATGTCTTCAGGATTTCAGCAACACCTTGCTTCACATATGTACAGTAAAAAGACGATCACACCTGGGAGTTGCACAGTGTGACCACAACGTGCTGCTATGGATTGCCAAAGTTGTTCCACTGGAGAAACCGGTGATTAAGCACAGCAGGCTATATGCACCATGGTTGTTTGGGAAAATGTTGGCATTTGACTTTTTGCAAACTAATTTGACTAAGCTGGCCTTTGTACTTATTAAAGCTTGTATGTACACTGAAGTAGCAAAAGAAACATGTGGGTTTAGCTAGAGAGACAATGATAGACCCGCTGTTGTGTACACAAATAGCCTAAAAGTATTGCACGACGTTGCAAGTAAATGTGAGGAAACAACAATCATGATGAGCTGATATCCATGTATTGTTGGGTAAATGGTCCTGTGATGCCTACAGCAACCAGGGTTGTCTTTGGCCTTCATTAACATATTTTGTGTTGAAACGTCAAAACGACACAGTCCAACCAATGAAGACAGCTGTTAAAGAATGGAGGATGAACTAAATACTGCACTTGCATTTAATTTACTTTTTTTTTTTTAAACATCCTTTTATTAGGGGCTTTATTAGGGGTTAACAGCTACTAATTATATTTTAATTGTAGTATTTGTTAAAAGAAGCAGCATTTTGAAATTCAAACTGATTTTTCGGATGGATAAATGTATAAAATAACTTACATACACAATAAAATCAGGTTTATTTATACAGTTTTTGTCTGACAAACATCCAATGTTGATAGTTGTACGTTGTTTCAGTTCACTAGGAACAACCTGAACATTATTTCAGGCGTCGTGCTCACGGCTACATGTTTAGCATTGAGGCGATATCAAAAATTTTAATGAATTGGTGAAACATCGATTGTTTTGCATGCTCACGCTCAGATCTACAGCTTTTCAAGCTAAAACTTTCCATCATCCAGACCTTCATCAGATTCATGCTTCACATCCTAATACCTGCTGCTGTTTTCAGCAGCTTTCCAATGCAGGTTTGTTTCTGATGGTTCAAAAGGATCTTTTGAAAGAGGCTCTGAAAAACACTCCATGTTGGAGTGCAAACTAAATCATCATGCAATATGGATTTTATTAACGCCTCTTCTTTTTTAATGTACGTATTTAATCAAAATGAATGTGATAAAATCTCAGCCTCTTGCAGGGTCATGATGTTTAAAATTTTTTATTTTATAGATATCAACAGCCATTAACAAAATATGACAATACAGGAAGTTCCTTCATTTGTCAAAATGAAGGAACATGCTGCATGCACTTTTTCTTATGTAAAGTGGTCACTTTACATAAGAAAAAGTGCATGCAGCATGTCAGTCTCTGGGAAGTCCATCTGAGTTTTACTATCAGTAGCAAAACTATTCCTAAATTTAAAAATTTTTTGTCGGGTACTTTCTTGAAATAGTTTTTGTTAATATGAATTTATGAAGGTTAACTCAATATCATCCCTGCTCCTGCAGTAAGAAATATTGAGCGCAATTTGGGAATGCATACACAAGTGGGACTTATCATCTGCTCCAGCTAATCTCACCTTGGCAATAATAGAAATTAGGTCATTGTAGGGGGTAAAAAAGAAGAACTTTATTGATTTTATTCTATATGTCTGGTGAAAAGAAGCGAAGTCTTTATATTCCTAGTTCTCGTGAACTGTTCCTCCAAAGGGTACACTCACGGTGTGATAGATTTGAATGTTTTATGAAACAGATTTACCCTGCAAAGGAGGAGTCTTCCTCATACGTCTATTTCTTATAAATTGTTCGTGGACGAGAGACAATAAATGAGGAGGATTGCACAACGGCAAATTCAGAAAGTGATTACTTTAATTACATGGCCAGCTCAGTGGGATTGTGTGTTAATAATAATACTTTGCCACAAAAGCATCTGAACTTGTTCGGAGAGACAAAGCTTTACTCCTCAGTGCTGTTCTGAAACAAATGTGGTGTGGAAGTTGGCACCACAGGAGAGACGCACTTCTCAGGCATACAAGTGGAGGTGTTTCTCTTATTTTCCAACTTTTGCTTTATTTGATTTTGTGATTTGAAAATTGTTCAGACCTGGTTGGGAATGCTTGCTGGTGGTATTGGTCAGGCGGGGCACTCTGGGAGTGAGTATCCCCCCACACCCTCCCTTCGCCAGCCCGCTCCTTCTGAAACTGTCAACCAGCAAATCAGCCTTTTCATGGAAACCAGACCTTTAATTATTTTCAGATGCCGGCGCTTTTGGTGTGAGCCGCAATGTGTGACTTTGCTCTGTTCTGAGGCTGCATTAATCCAGCGCGATGATTAAAAAAAGCTTGCACGCCTCGCAGGCTTGCTGTGTGCTGGTAGATCAGTCCGAGGTCAAAGAGTCATCGCAAAGAGTGGTTGGAAAGGGTTTCTACCACAGAGCAGTCAACAAATTCATTAGATTTGCTTCATTAGGCAGCGCCGTTTTTCTCTGTCAGTCAGATTAAACTTGGTGAAATAGGCTTTCAAACATTTTACATATTAATGTGAAATACAATTCCGTTGTCTGCGTCGGATAAAAACCCTTCAGAAACTTCCTTGTTGCAGTTGATCAATGGCGTGTTTTATAAAGCTGAAAGGATGTATAATGGTGTGGAAACAAACAATTAGGAGTTTTACTGCAAAGGCTTTGTAAAATCACCAAGCACAAAACACCTCATCTGCTGACATTTCCACCGCTCCATCTGGTTCCTGCTTATTTTTAAATGTATTGTTAGGATTTTCACATCAAATCCGCAATACACAGAGACAATGAGTAATGATTATGTAATGATTTCCACAGAAAGCCGCCTCTGTGTTTCAGAAAAGAACATGTTCCAGTTTCCAGCTTTTGGACAGTGGATGAGAACGCTCTCCCGTGCACTTTGTCTCACATGGCAAGCTTCTGTGGATCGTGTCGGCCTCGGCTGGACAAAGCCAGAGTTTGGTACACAAAGCAAAGTTACAAAGCCAAGAGAAATAAATGCGTGATGTCTCATCTCCCTGTGTGATGTGAAACCCCATCACCAGCTCCCTTCTTGCTTTCAGAGTATGATTTGGAATTCAGTCAATCATTTTCTGGATGATTCCCCGGTAGGATTCTCTCCTTACCTCAGAGCCGTCGTGGTCTTCTAGCATTACGCTAGGGCCAGTGAAGGACCAGCTGTATCCTCGGGAGTGTGTCGAAGCAGGTGTGATTCCACTCTGATTTGTGTCAAACATGCCAAAAATAAGAGAAAAAAATAGATTAGTTATTCCTTTTTTCTTCTTCTTTTTTTTTTCCAGTCAGGTCCTCATAGGAAAAGCTTTGTATATGTTTAACAGCCTGTCAGTCTGCCTTTATGTAGCCACTATTCTCTAAACAGAATCGTGTGTCTGTGTTAGCTACATGTCATCAGATTTTACTGCATATTGTATCTGGCAGGCGCTGCATCTACTACAGTGGCAACTATCGCAACTTATGTGTTTTGTAGGAAATCTTTTTTTTTTTTTTTTCAAAAGCAAAAATACTGTCCAGCGTGTATATAATTTAAAATCATCTTGCCATTAGCTGAGGAGCTGTACATGACAAGAGAATCTACAGTGTCCCTTCCTGATTTAATCAGTCTTTTAGCCCGTATACCTAGTTTTCCCAGATTATCCCTATAGTGAACTGATGCAGCAATAATGGGACTTCTTGCTTGACTATTCCATTCAAGTATCAGCCCCATCACAGACATATATGACACAATTTTGCATATTCACTCGGAAAAAAAAAGGCATTCATCCCAGTAGAAGAAGCAGATAATTATATGATCAGTTAATCATTACATTAACTTTAGAGTGACAGAAGCCCTTTTTGTATTTTCTACTTCGTGTCATCTGCAAGTCTTCAACAACATTTAATTCCTCTGTGGACCTTTTTCCCTTCACCATCATGCTTTGGACACAAAATAAAACAAAACTAATAATACTTTATGAAGATCCTTGGGAAAATTTAATTTTTTTTCTGCATTGAACAATCTTATTTCTAGGAATCGGAGGTGGAGTCACATTATGGCTTTCTGGGGAGCTGATGGGGGTCAATGGTCTTACTCATGGACCCACAGTGGTGTCGTGACAGCTGTGGGTTTCAAACCTGCAAACTTGCAATCCCAAGTCTGTTTCGTTAACCTCCAGGCCACTGCTGCCAAACTAACAGACATGGCTGCCACATGTATGGGGCTCAGTCCACTCACTGGGAGCAGTTTGGGGTCCAGTGTACAATTCAGCATATAAAGAGTGGAGATTGGGAATTGAACCTACCGTCTTCCAGTTGAACGATGACCACCCTACCAACTGAGCCATGGCCGCTCCGAATCTGTTGCTTGATTGGTGCGAACGTGACTGTCTTTAATCACAGCATCTCTTCGCAGCATTAAACGAAGTTCAAAGACCCTGAATCATCGGGCAGAAAAAGCTGAATGAGCACACTTTTCTCTCATTTTAATCAAGGTTGGAAAACATGCAACACCTGGCTGACCGGGCCAACAGGGTCAGCCCAAAGAGCAAGGAAGACCACTGGTGTTTAACATAGCTGCCGGTCTAGGGGCAGAGTGTCCACCAGCATGGCCCTGCACTGACCTAAGACGCCCCCGTGCCTGTTAAGATCATCTCCTGAGTATCAGGCGCGCGCGCGTGTGCGTGTGTGTCTCATTGGACCTGATAGTGTTTTGCTCCAAGGAGATGGAGTTGGTGAGGGAAACATATTCACATCTGGTTTGAGCGAAAGTGTCCCAGAATGTTATACCACTAGATTGTGCAACAAAATCATCCAGTCGGATTATAAAACACTTGTTTGCTCATTTTACTCACAAGGATTTTGACAATTGTCAATAATTAAGTAAAAAAGTGGCATAGCCAATCAGACGTTACTGAAGCGATTGTCCCAAACCAGGTTAGACTTCCATGGTTATCGCAATTACTGTGTAGTATGTTTACATGTGGGACAGGCCTGGTGTTGTTTTCTTTTATTAATTCCCATTTGGTTTGTAGGTGTTGACCAAGGCTAATTCATCTTTTTTGCAGGAAGGAGATGTTAATATGACGTGTGCTGTACTGCAGGTGTCTTTTTCCTTATATTGGTCCTGTCCTGTGGGCTTTATGGCCTTGCACTGATTCCAGAGAGGCCCACAACAAATCAAACGCTTCATAATAACTCCACATATTGGGATTAATGAATGTCATAGAGCAGCACAGGGGAGGCTGTACAAATGCGCACACATATGAAGTCATATTATTTAAATACCACCTGTTGTCATTCAGTGTATACACATTCCTTAACAGTTAAAAAAAAAAGAAGGTGTTTTTTATCAAATTTGAGAGCGAAGGTCCAGCTTGAGGCTCCTGCCGGTCCAGGCAGAGGGGTGGTGCCCCCGGAGGGTGTTTGCTTTAGGCCCACTTTACGACTATGATGCTTTTTCCAGATCTCCGTCTGAAATGGAGACAGGAATGGCTCCAAGCCAGTAAACTGCTTCTTAACTTGAAGATCAGACCCATTTTTGGCAGGTTTGACAGAGGTATCTGAGCTTGTCTTGACAGCACGGTTCACATAGATGACTCAGAATCCACACATTCTGCCCCAGCCATTGCCCCAAAAATGCCCTAGAAAAATGCAGGAAATGAATATCACCCCAAATCCACAAATGCCTCACATGCAAGAGAGATTTGCATGCAATCAAGGCATTTCCTGTGTTATTTTCTTTCAGCTGACTGGCATTCCCTTTGATGCCCAGCACATACTGCTCATTGCATTAATGTTGATTGTAGCTTACCTTTAAAGGTAAAGGCCCCAGGCTATCTGAAACCTAATCTGTGGTCAAGGCTAACTTCTGCTCTGAGCTATCACTGCAATGTGCCGTGACAGTCTAATGGCCCAGCCCCAGTGTGGATCAAAGGGCTGTTTGTGGCCCACGCTGAAGATTACACTTGGCTGCTGTGCCATTCTCTCATAGCAGCCAAGACAGATCCCAGAGGCTCTCAGAACCAAGATGTTTATCGGGCCTGTACTCTAACAAACAAGATGTGCGTCACCGGCTACAACCATGTAATGTTAATGTTCCTTTTTTGTTTTTGCAATGATGGTGACTGGTCCCATGTCTGCTGTTCACAGCTGTAATTGTGTGTGCGTGTGTGTGTGTGTGTGTGTGTGTGTGTGTGTGTGTGTGTGTGTGTGTGTGTGTGTGTGTGTGTGCGCGCGTGTGCGTGTGCGTGTCCGTGCGTGCATGCGTGCATGTACTTGAATATGCTGTAAGGACTTCAGACTGTTTACACAGTCACACTTTGGGGATCCAAATACCCGCGATCCAAATGTAATGCAAGACATTTTCAAAAGAAGGTGCGCATTAGTGTTGTGTGAGGGAAAGTTAGTGTAATCTCTGAGGAGATTAAAAACATAGGCACTCAGCCTTCACACATAGGGGTCATCTAGACTCCACAATTAACCTCAAATGCAGGGTTTTTGTTTTTATTACATATAGTAAACCCACACATGCACAAGAAGAACATGCAAATTTGACACGGCCATGATGTGGGCTCGGAGCCCATGACCTTTCAGTGATGCAACATTTTGAAATTAAAAGACACTGTTCAGGCCGCATGGTGGAGCTGTCAGTGGTTTTGCCTCACAGTGAGAGTGAACTCATTAATAGCATTAAATGTAACCTATGGAAATCTCACATATTCTGATATTTTATTCTTCACAATATAGTTAGGCGACACAATAGCTCTTTCCTGAACATTTCTCTTAACTACAGAAATGACTCAATCCGGAACATCCCTGCAACTCAGAAAGGCTTTATCTCAAAGCTCAATGCATTGATGTGATTGACTACATTAAAAGAATCACAGATATTACTTAAAAAATATGCACACTTTGTTAGAATGACAACCTAATTTCAATAGATTATTTAAAAAACAAAAACAAAAAAACATTCAAGTAAGGTTGATTTGTCACTCTAAATTGCCCCTGAAGATGTCAATGGACTCGGGACCTGGTGTATCTTGTCCAGTTGCGGTGCCAGAGATTTTTTTTTTTTTTTTTTGCGGGTGCTATGGGGGAGTTTGATCTTTCAGTGACGATGCTGGGGAATTTAGAGATCTCTAGTTTATTTTCTACTGCAGCACCGACAATATGCGCGCGCCACACCGCGCACGGAACAGTCGCGCAAACACAGTAAAAGCTCAGCCATTTCAAACAATATTGTGCGACACAAAACGCAAGATATTTATCTAAAGTAATAAAGATGAAAGGTTTACAAGCTTGCCACTTAAACACACCACTGAATGTAAACTTTAACACAAGAATGTCACTGATGGAGCCTCAACAGCAGCAGGGACTAAAACACACAGCAAGTTTTCATTTCGGCCACACAGACAAAGACACTACCTCCTGCTGCCAGTCACCAAAACCTCAACGGAAAGAAAGATATTTGGTTCGATGGATATAATGACATATTAATAAACACTGCATGGAGAGAACCAAGAGTCAGAGTTCAAATCTCAAACCCCAAATACGCAATAATCATCACTCGCCATGAAATGTCAGAATAAAAAGATACGTCGGTCGTTGTGGTTCAGGGCAAAGACGTCAGTGATTTTGTCCTCACCCCCCTACCCACCTCCCTTTTTTTTTTTTTTTTTTGCAAAAAGCGCTCCACGTTTCATTACTATTAGTAAGTTACCACTCACCAGGAAAAATGCGCTCTTAATAACAGGAAGTAGTAAGTTCAAAGGTTAAAGCAGCACTGTAGAGATTGGCTGAATCACATCACACTGCTTTTTAGTAAAAAAAAAATACAAATAAAAAAACGTTTTATTGGTGTATTTATTAATTAACCAGGCCTACAAATTAGAATCTTGGCACAAAAAATCTAAATAAACCACTGGAAAAAAATAACATTTCTTGGGGATGCTATGGGGGCGCTCTGGCTATCCTAGGGGGAGCTGCAGAGTTTAAAGAGAATTGAATAAGAAGAACGCTAACACAAAAGAGAGAAAGCTTTCAAAGCCTTTTGGCCCCGACTTGAAGGGAAAAAAAAAACCTTCAAGTTAAAGCAAACAGATCAATTGTCTGATATGACACTGTGTGGGTTGCAGTGTCCACATTAACCCCTCGAAACGTGTCAGTGATTAAAAAGCATAAAAATATGAGGAACATAAAAGAGCAGGTGCGGATCAATGCCGATTTGCCGTTTCATTAACCTCCTTGTAACTCCCAGGTGGGAACTCGAAACAGCTCCAAACCGCAGTCCTAATTGTGAGCATGTGGCCGTGCGCACTGCGCTGCGTCCAAAGGTGCACTTGACTTTTCCAGCCTGCCCGGTCCTCTGCGCTCAAAGCTCTGGATGGGAGGGATATTTACGGCTGTGGTCTTTTGGAGAGAACACACTGATTGTGTCTTGTCTGCAGATGCGTGAATCGACGTATAACTTAGAGAACAAAAGTTTGAACAAGTGTTTGGCGAGGGAAATTCACGTCTTTCTCAGCTCCCGCAACATGCATAAGTAGTCGGATTGATTGGGTTTTTTTTCTTCCAGTTTTCTTTAAAGAAGTGGCATCGTTTGTTAACCAACCCTTCAGACCTTTTGAATCCGTGAAGCTGTAAAGAATGAGATGGGTCTGAATGTGACAGGCGCGGCTCTTCAGCCGGAGAACCGAGAGCGTCATCTGGTAGAGAGATGCTGCTGGCAGGACGACATACGGTCCTGACAGGGTCTCTCTCTCTCTCTCTCTCTCTCTCTCTCTCTCTCTCTCTCTCTCTCTCTCTCTCACACACACGCACACACACGCACACGCACACGCACACACACACGCACACACACACTTTTCTACTCAACTATCAATGTAAAATGTATTTTTCCTCGTGGAAACTTGTTTTGTTTTTACAAGCAGACCTTGTCCACAAAGTGAAAGTCTGTTAACCCCCCACAACAGTAACAAACACAAAGATAAATGCACTCACACGCGCAATGCCACATGCGCCTTTTTTCCCTTTTGGAATCGGCCTGGTTTTGCTTTGGAGGAAAGCTGTAGCTTAAAAGAAAGAAAAAAAAAACTATAAATGAAAAGGAAAAAAAAACATCGAAGCTATAAAAATAACTCTTGAATTATAAATCTTTTTTTTTATGGATAGTTTTACATATTCGTTACTTTTTATATTCTAGGGGAGAAAAACGACAAAAGCGACAAACAGTTTGTGCTTTAAAAACACCCGCTAATATATGCACTATCTACCCCAGATTTTTTTTTTTTAATTGTTCCCCTTTTCTTTGGGGTTTCAATTTTTGTATTGAAACCCCAAAGTGCATATTTTGTATCACTGTGCCTCGCCAGGCCTCCTGTTTTCAATTACTTCTGGCATCACTCATTTGTTTACAGAGCTCTGAGCCACAGAGTGTGATTAAAGTTTCTCTCATCATTCCCCAGATATATGATTATTCGTTATTTTTGGTAAGTGTAAAAACATAAAAAAGGTTGATACACAATCAAGAAATGATTCCAGACGATGTTTGGAGGAAATAAACTGAAGATTTCTTCAAAAGCTGTCTTAAATGGGTCTACAAATAATAAATAGTGGCAATATTTGTTTAGGTGTGCTTGTATTTTACACTTTTACGCATGAACCCAAATTAGTCAAACATTATTTCAAGGCATAATTATTATTATTTTTTATTTCAAATGACTTCATACTGTAGAATAGATGGAATTGGCACACGATTCTTGAAGAAGAAACGTTAATTCTTAAAAGAAAGCCCCCAACTAAATTTAAACGCAACGAAATTGAACTTTTTTTTTTTTTTTTTTTTTACAGACGATTAAACGGCCTCTTTATAACCTGTCATTAAAAGAAAACTGTAACTTTTTTCATGCAAAAAACAAAACATTTCTAAGTTAAAGAGCTCGGGTAAATGGAGTGAGATTCGTAATTAAAATCAAAGTAATTCGGTGATGATCAGAAATGAATTATTGGTTTATAATCGTGTTGTGGCCCCACAGCTTCTTTTCCTGGACGCTTTAGTGTTGATTGAGATACATTTGTCACCTGTCAGGCAAAAACATCTTCTGTCTGTCAACAACTGCCCGTTACAGGCTTCAGCTGTTGTATTGTTGGTTTGGTTGATTTTGGTTAAATCAGCTGCCGCCTCCTGATCGACTCCTCCTCTGTGTGGAGAAGCCTCGAGCCGCCTGTGTTTACTGCAACAAGTAGATTCTCTTTAAATTAGCATCCTGGAGGACTTCGTCAAATCAAAAACACGTGTTAGCAAACATACAGCTTTGTTGAATTAGAGTCCATCCCCAAGCTGCCCTCCAACCAACCTCTGAGAAAGAACGCGCTTATTTGATGAACCCGAGCGTAATTACAGCGCGCGTCCTCTCCAAAGCTCACCCTTTAGTCACTCATATCATTTGCACATTAGGAGTTTATTAATGTGGCCAGTAGACCCACATTTTGTGGGACAAGTTGCGGTGACACTGTTGGGAATATTTGACATAGTTTAGGTCTGTTTGGGATTAAAACTTTAGTGCGTAAAAAATATGTAAGCACGAGAATTAACCCGTGGGGCAGAGGATAACAAAACATTAAAATGTTGTTTGTATCTTAACAAAAAGCTTCTACGTGTTTCTGGGAGTAGTGTTTGTTGTCAGAAGAGCTTTAATAAGTATAACAGCCCCATTCAGAGGCCACCGGGTTTGCGCGGCCCGCCGCGCCATAGTGGTCGCCCGGCACAAGCCCTCCAACAACTGCTAAATACTGAGTGTTTTGTCAATATTAGCCGAGCTACTTGGGGGGGTGGAGGGTGGGGGAGATTTATAATTGGACACGTGTTTTGGCCGCTTTCTGTCGTTTGGAGATCCACTGATCCTTTTGTAATTCGTTTTTAAAGCAATGGGCGATACACAAGGAGGGGTAAGGAGTTCTTAAGAGGTCCCTTTCAGGCTTTAGAATTAGACCCAGCGACCCACCGAGAAGCTCGGAGGCCCTGAAGTATTTAATCCAGGAGATGTGCCCGTGAAGCAGTCGCACGGCACAGTCTCGGCCAGGTAGGTTTACCTTCTGTCTCTGGGGAACTGCTGGACCGCCTGCCTCCGCCGTAAACTTTGTCCTGCACTGCAGCGAAGACATGGAGGACATGCTGTTTGACTTCGACCAGGATGGCGCAGCGGATTTTGCACTGTGGGGTCAGATGGAACAAAACATGCCGTTTCAGAGCCAGCTGGACACCTTCCTGCTGGACTGCACGGCGGCCACCGGCCAGCTGTCCCCCTGGTCCTCTTTCGGCTGTCAGTCCATGTTCCCGGACGCACAGTTGACCTTCACCGACCTCGACGTGCAGTCTCCGGGGGCGCAGGGCGCGTGCCTGGATGAGGGTGAGGGCTCGTCCGTGGACGAAGCCCTGGAGGAGAGCAAGATCAGCAGAGCGCGCAGACTGGTGCCGCATCATCCCTACAAGGTGCAGCGGCACGCCGCCAACATCCGGGAGAGGAAGAGGATGCTGAGCATCAATTCCGCCTTCGAGGAGCTGCGCTGCCACGTGCCCACGTTTCCCTACGAGAAGCGGCTGTCCAAGATAGACACGCTGCGGCTGGCCATCGCCTACATCGCCCTGCTGAGGGAGATCCTCGTGTCGGGCTGCGATCCCAAGTCCTACGTGGATGAATGCATGAAGAACGGCTACAAGAATCAAACCAACGCCATTTGGAACACGAGTGGTGAGCTGATTGCAAACTTTGCGCTGTCTTAAAGCTGCCCCTTATAAATACACTGTGATTTCAGTAATTCCCTGCAAATTCCCTGCAAATTAGGCAAGGTCAGTTCAATTGTTAGGGAAATATAAAGTGAATACAACTTATGAATGTAAATTATTAACTCTAGACTGTAAACAATGATCTAATATCAATTATTCATAAAAACATGTACAGATTCTTAAAAAAGGTAAGAAATGACAAACTTATTAAGTGGCACTCCTCCCCCATAAGTTCATGAAGTCTTGGAAGTTTGTAAATATATTGTAAGGATAGCCCTCAGAGATGTATTGTCCTAAATACATAATGTCATAAGACACAACAGTCCAACAAACATACAAAAAAAAACGCACATAAACAATATATTAGTCATCCACAGCCCAGCCACCAATTCCACAAAACATCCCAAAGCTCACTACCAGAAATGTCAAACCGTGTCAGTAGTACTTCAGTTATTAAAATACAAAAGTGAAACTCACAGTGTTTTAAGGATTTGAAGAGGTCCTGAAGCAGTGGACACATGTTATATATGGTGTGATCTCAAAGCTCTTTGACCAGGTTGTTTTAAAAAGAAATTCTATGCAAGATGAGTCTTAAACATTCTCAATGACCTTTAGAAAAGGTTGTAAATTAAATTTCATAATTCAATGAAATGCTTCATACTTATCATTAGTATAGAATGGTCCAAATTGTAGGAGAGGATAATGAACTCGGCAGTTCTTTCAGGGGTGAGATTCAACAAGATGAAGTCTGCTATAGTTAGATTCGTGCAGCTTTATAAATTGTGTTTGTTCGTTGTGTTGTGAGTTTGTGCTGAGCAGAGATAGTGGATATATTGAACAAAGGACGGTGCAGATGGAGCTGACAATCCTAAAGCTTCACAGAAAAACCAGTGATGTATTTTAATTTCTAACTATATTAACATATTTTGCAGGACCATGATCATTTCACCTGAGAGAAACTTTGCTCTTTCATTCAATGTCCTACAATCATTTAACCCCTCAATCCCATCTCTGCTATCCAAATAAGCTTTCCACAAGCTTACATTTGCAGCTTAAACTTGTGAAATGAGTTTGATAAGTGTTCAAAAAGTAATGACTTTTTCCCCTGTGTTGGTTGAAAATAGTAACTACGCAGTTCGATAAAGCCAATGTTATTTCGAGAGTGTGTTATTCCTGCAGAATTTTATCCCCAGGTGTTTCCTTTGCTCCTAAATGAGCCTCATTTTATCAAAACACAATCGCTTGCCCTCTTACTGCTTGACTAATTCATTGGGAATCTGCCCCCAAGCCTCTTTGTGGGGCTTTTCAGGAGTGAGTGTGCCCCAGTTCTTTTGGGCCCAGACCTCAGACTTGTTAAACAGTCATTAAAATGTATCAAAACTTATGTGTTTGTCCTGCTTTTGTCTTTCCCTCCACCCCCTCAATGCTTTCCTCCTTCCTAGATCTGACAGCCCGTCTTTCTTGGATAAAGTGGGATTAACTGAGAAACACTGGGCACCCCGAGTGTGGAGATTGGGAGGTGGATCAGGTTTGCCCCCCCCCTCTACATGTCAACCGCAGACCCTCGGGCAGCACAGAGCTCGCCGATCGACATCTGCAGACTTCTCACCAGGTCGCACACCTCAAGCTTTCTCAACCCCATCCACTACTTTGTGGCTTTTTAATATTCTAATTTATTGTTGACTGGTAATTGAGAGCCATTGTTTCTGGGGAAGGAGGGCCGGCATTGTTTTTCCAAATGGATGGCACTTGTCACAGAGAGGCGCGCTGGCACGACACTGAAAGGACTCGCTGGGGACCCATACTTGCGCATGTAGCGCTGAAGTGTTTTCTGGACTCTCCCTCATTAGACTACGAGTCGATGTGTTAAAAAAAGAGGCCTTGATGATGTAAATGAGACGATGGGCGTGAGAAACACATCAGTGCAATGAGTTTTAGCATGTCAGCTGTGGTTTTCCAAAGAAGATTAGCCATGTAGTGTTTGTTTTTCATGTGTAAACTCTCGTCACCTGATTTGTGACTTATTTAATTTTAATTGTCTATTTAAGTGAAATGTGTAACTGTGATTATTTATTGTCCAGTACTTCAAATGAGAATGCAGCCTTACTCGTGAGTCAGTGCACAATAAAACATTTGGGAATGTGTAACTTCCCTGATGGCGATCACCACAGAACATTTCGAGCGGCACCTTTGAGGAGTCTTCTTTCCATCAAATACATTAACTTTCCACCTTTTCCAATGTTTTTTTTCTGTTATTTGTGCCACTTAAAGAGAACTCACAGCTAATTTGTTTCAGTCATGCTGATATTCCCTTCATAATATTGACTGATCATGGTTCTACAAATGCATGTGATTTGAGTATATCTTCACAAAATAACCTCACCCCAACCTATCATTTATCACACACACCCCATTAGTTGGATCAGCACAGAGTGAATCCAGGATCAATCTCAGGTTATGATGTCAGTAATGTTAAGTGTTTCATCAGGGAGATCGATCTTTTCTTCATCGTTGAGGCAACGCCAGAGAATTTTTACAAGGACGTACAGGAGGAGTCATGAGTTTACCACAGAGGTGAGAACTAACGACATTTCTGTAAATCATCAGTGTACTTGCATGGATTTTTGTTTTTAGGTATCTGCTCTTTACAGTTTAAAAATAAAAAGTGTACTTTATGTCCATACTTATTTCAAACAAACTAATTTGTAAGATTAAATCACTTCAAAAATAGTTAAATGCCACACGATCCTATATCAAGTTTTTTTTTTTTTTTTTTTTTTTTTTTAAGTTCTGAATTTAAATTATAGTATCTTATATAAAATCCAATCAGGTTATAACATGTTTTTTTCTTCAGAAAATTATTTGGCTTTTGAATCTGTATCACTGCTAATTATTTAGTTGTTGCATCTCAAGGAATTTACCTCTGCGGTTAATAAAGTGTTTCTATTCTATTCTATTCTATTCTATTCTATTCTATTCTATTCTGTCTACCCCTACCCCGACAGACATGCTTTGTCTTTGTGTGCCTTCTCACATTTCATTTTGATGTTTTCATATCTTAACATATACTGTAGCAAATGTTGTTAATCAGAAATCACTGCAACACAAGGTTGAAAAACTAACTGTGTTCAAAAGCAGAATTTATTTGCTTACTTTTCGTGTTTTGTGGAGGAAGAAGTAAAGGTGGAAATTATCTGTCACTGTTGGTGTGACGGGGTGAAATGAACGGGAACAGACCAAACTTTGGTAATATATTACTAAAAAAAATTGTTAGACACTTGATCCATATACTTTGAAAACTTTATAGATATGAGTGCTTTCAGTTTGATCAAGTCTGATACTTTATGGAGTTATGCAGTTCATATCTTGGAGGAACAATGAAGGAAGGGTTCATGTTCTCCTGCCTTTCTCTTTGAGTTCCTCCTTGACAAATATGGACCGATAAATGACAGAGAAGGAACCATTCACTTCACAATTCATCCTCTTGGATGAGAAGGATTACATTCAAGTCCTCACTGAGGAGTTTAGTTACTTTAGTCTCTTTTACAGCCACTGCTTCATCGCTTATGTATTCTGCTGTAGCACCGATCCGCTCTTCATGGTCGTCGGGACATTCGGCACATCATGTGAAGATGATGATATTACAAGGCAGTTTTTTGTTGTTTTTTTTGTTTTTTTTTATAGCACTGCAGTTACTCATAGCCTGATCTTCCCTGTCAACAGCCAACAGATGCTGCTCCAGGTGTCCCGGTCAGATACATAAAACAGGCAAAGGGAGTCAACAACACACCCATTCTTCTTCTGCGCATGCATTCTCAGTGCCATTAAAGCCCTTAGGGAAACAATTAGGGAGCAACACAGTTATGGAAGCTGAGCTTCAGCTGTGGTTCCTGGATGATGTGTCACTGATACATTTCTGGTTTGGGAGTATTTGTCAGCGTATATCAAAAGTGAAGCTCTGGTTATCCCTGAGTCAAGTGACCAGAGAATACTTTTTTTTTGGTGTTGTATTTTTATTCTATGAAATCACATGTATACGCTGCCACATCATTCCTCACATTTCAGTTAATTAACTGAACTTGAATGAAGCATGCTGTAGGATCATTGTGACATTTAATTGGACAAATGGTTTCTTGGGGATAAAAATAGTCTTGCTTTTGGAAATATTTTAAACTGTTTTTCAGCTTCCTTCCTACATTGAAGCTTTACAGTTGTTACAGATGTTGTCAAGCCGCCTGATTGCTGATGCATATATCTTGTGGTTGTGGCTATAAAAACTACAAGATCAAGAAAAATGTCTTTATGACCTTTTGTTACCTAGTGACCTTTCTGACACTGCTGTTCAGTGACCCCTGAGTCCACCTAGTGGGAATAATGGTCATACATTAGTAAACTTCTTTATGTGCTAGTTTTTGGTCAAAGTCTTAAAATGGATGGACTTAAATCAATAGAAATGGAAACTTTCTATTTAGAATATTTCAAAAGTCAAAAATACGATAGTTTAGAAACTGTATAACACGGGAGCTAAAATGACAACTTTCTAGGTCTTTATAATTTAATTATAGGATTTAGAAATGTGTGCCGATTGAGTATTTCTTGATAATCACAGTGGGACCTCCACCCACCAAAAACATAGCTACAAATACCATTCAGATGAGTTACGATTCAGACAAGCGGAAACTCCTCGGTGCCAGAATGAGTAAGATTCTTCCAGTCTGCAGGCCGCATCAGGCCATCTCTCTCTGTGCTGAGGTAGTTTATTGATTTAACATCCGACAAACACTGCGAGGCTGTTCTGCCGTCAGCCGGCAGGTGTGTTTATCGTGTCAGTGCTACACTGCAGTCCGGACCTTGCACTTGTAAATATAATTAGTGCATCGCATCCTGTTGGAACAATGTGAGCGTCTGGATGAGAGGAGATCTGAAACAGCCTGTTGAAAACATCACAAATCAGTGAGCGGAGAAGACAGACACATTTCGAACTATGCACATGTTGCACCTACATTCAAAGGTCACTGGCTCAGTATAGATATCTGAAAGCAGGATGTATTTCAACATCAACAATATAAATGTTGTGATTATCTAAACCAGCGATGCTCCCCTGGTCTGACTTTGTGACCGACCCTTCACCCCACAACAACAAGCTGGGAACCAAACAAGGACAAGTTTTAACAATTTAAATTCATTGAATCTTTCCTGATATAGTCAAATATAAAATCACAATCCAGCAGCATTTGAAATATAGCCACAACTTCGGGTTCTTCCTTTATATTTCAATAGACTCAACTTTGTTTCAATGCACAAGAAACACAAAACTTAAAACACATCCACGGAGATGGAGGTTGCAAATGTAGTTCAAAATGCTGCTTTAAATAAACGTAACAAATTTTCTATGGGATGTAATGGCAGCAGTCAGTTCGTATCACAGGAATTACAATGATTTAATGGATGAACAAACAAATTTGATCAAAATAAATGGCAACTATAGGAATAACATACAGCAGCTTTGCTTCTGGTGAATTAGTCAAAGCGTTGTAGTGAGAATATTCCCTGTTTAATTTGGGGCTTTTATCTATAAGGTATGCATGTTCTCGCTATGTGTGCACATGAGTGTCTTCAAATATTCCTACTACAATTCACAGATCTAGTTTTAATTAGTTTAAATGGGAAACCTAAATTGCCCCTGAGTGTGAATGTCAGTGATTGTCAGACTTTTCTTTCCCGTTGTGTTTGGGATCAGCTCCAGTCCCCCATAACCTCAACGCTTTACAGACCCCTTTTGTATCGCTTCTGAGATTGGAAATGTCATTGCTAGGGTTTGATTTAGCTGTTTTAGGCCATGAATATCATTTAAAATCTATTTAGAAAATAGCTAAATTAAAATGTACATTTCTTGCTGTGATTCTTTGAGAAGTTCACATTATTGTATAATAAATACTAATTTCTGGTATTATTTTCAAAGAATTAGACTTTTAACACTTATTGTAGACAAGACAAGACAAGATTTTAATAGCATCATGAGGCCATTGAATATTCTGCCATAGTACTGAACCTATTTTAGAGGAAGCAAGAGATGGACAAGCAAAAGAGAAAAGCTGATTGTAATCAGAATGACTATCAATTCAGACAAGAATGATACAACTCTCCTTGACAACAAGTGATGCCATAACAAAAGGGCATTCTAAACTATGGTACAAGGCCCTGTCCCAACATTTTTGAGAGGCGTTGCTTCCACCAAATGCATATTGAGCTAATGAACGTGATACAAGGAGAAATATCTTACAGTCAGCCTCCACTATGACGTCATATTGATTGTTCTGATTCTTTACATTTCACATGCTGCCCCAGCCATTTTGGAAATGAGGTAGTAAACAATAGAGAAAAAAAACAAACATCCGGCCTCGTCTACTTAACACGCTGACTCGCCAGAAGCCTGGCGCTGGGCCCTCGTCGCCATGGTGACCCAGTGTGTTGGCACTTTAATAGCTGTGAAAGTCTAGTTAAACCGCTCACCTGCTTTTCTCATTACAGCTCCTCTTCGCAGGCTCCAGCCTAAAGCAGATCTAATCATTCAGATCAGAGCGTGTGTGAGGGAGAAACATGGTATCGTCTTTGCAATGCCCCCCAGGAGAGGGGGAGCCAGGGCTGAGTTTTAAGGCTCCGCACAGCAGGAGGGGGAGGTCCGCATTTGAAAAGTACTCAGGTGAGCACTGAGGTTTCCCCTCAAGATAAGGAACGTGGCCTTCCAGTTGCCCAGGATACCAACATTAACGGTAAACTGACCATGAGAAAGTGGAAATGTAATAAAGATGGTGAAATAACAAATTATTTAGGTAATACTGAAAATAGGTTTATTTACTACAAAAATAGATGGGGCGTTCAACTAAACATGTGTGGCTTTTTTAATCGTATTCCAAATAACTCACATGCTGAAACATTAACATGTTACCGGATTAAACAAATTGGTGCTCATTTTCAGTGAGTTACCATAAAATAAGTCTGTTTCAGTTTAAATCTGTTGGCCGATCAATAGGTGGAGATTGGTCGCTAGATATTAAAGATTGGTTGAGGGACTTTGCCTACTATCAGGTTGTCAAAATTAGATCGGAAAAGGGTGAAGAAAACCTCATATTAAAACACTTTTTATGAATCAGAGAATGCCAGCTACCAGGAGACAGAATGTTGGTGTGTAATACAAAAAATCTCTTCCATCCATAAACAAAACAGATCAAAATTAATCTGTAAATGAAGACTGGTCACTCACAGACAGAATGTGAATAAAAAGGCGGATGACTCTTTGTCCTTGGCTCAGTGCAACAGGAGTGACAAAAGAAAAAGCACTAATATAACTTGACCGTCCGCCGAGGTGCACCAGTTCAGCGCTTTCAATGATCCAGTGGATAAAAGGACATGGCACAGAGGACAAACCAATATCCCCTCATCTGACTCTGTGTGTGTGTCCTGCAGTAAGACTCTGTACTGTATTTAGTTACTCTAAATGAAAATTGAGCATTTTCCACTGTCATTTGAGAGTGTGTGTAAATGAATCTGACTCTGATGATTAACTTCAGCTGACGGCACATCAGTTAGTTTGAGGAAGACGCTCTATAATCAGGGTGTTTAGAGGTTTTTGAAAGGGACACATTTATGGTATAATGACAGCAAAGTGAAGCAGTGACAAAACAGTGGAAACAGCTTGCAGACAGCACTTATGAAGGCAAGCTAGTCTTTGTTTAGCCTGCAAATGCTTCACATGCTCTGTGGATACAGGGTGGTACTAATGCTGCCAAACAGCAGACAGTTTTTCAGTTGCTGTCAGCTGAAATAAGTAATGCTACATTTAAATTCCCTCAGACTTTTCAAACCAGAACTGTTTTCTGTGATTTCGATTGAGTAATAAACCATATTCAGGTTGCCTTGATGAGGCTAAATTCAGGGCAGTTGTTCAACATGGCTGCATGCAATGTGACAAGTTAGTTTAAATAATCTTTCACTGTTGCTTTTATGCCCACAGAACATTTTTTTCTTACCATTATAATAAGTTATTCATCCAGCTCTGCCGCAGAGTTTCCTTTGGTAATGAAGTTAGGAGATTTTTGTGAATTAAAAAGTGTATTGTTTTATTTTACTCAGAAATAACTGATGCGAAAAGCTGATTTTCTGAACACATCCAGATTATGTGCTTGCTTGTGGGATAATGAAAATGTTCCATTAGTTTAGAAATGGTGAGGCCCTCCTCTTTCAGTAAACAGGAGTTGAGAGAAGCAGCAACTGTTGAGCCAACAGCTTTGGTTAATGCTAATGGTAGCTTCGTGAGAATGAGAGAAATCTTTCCAATAATCCTACTGATTGCAATTCTGCCCTGAATTCAATAATCACAAACCGCACACAGTAGTAATGTTACATTAATGCATCACTTTACGATGAACTATTGCTCATAGTTATTCATGTTTTTGAAGTTTTCCATTATACGTTTTTGTGAGTGTTGTTTGGATTATGACTTTACAGCAGAGTGGAGGATGTGACTGGTGACCCAGGTGACACTGAAGGAGTGACAGTAGACTGTAAATGCCTTCCCCCTTTTTGTTGACATCCGGTGATCTTCACCCAGCTTGTCCCAGGCTAATCAGCAGAGCAAACAGCACTGCTGTTTGCCCACCCCCTCCTGCACTGTCCACCCCCCCCAACACCTACCGACCCCCCCCCCCCCCCCCTATCCTGTCTGGGCTCTGTGCAACCCCACCGTAGCCCACCTGGCTGACACATCGCACTGTGAACCCAGGCCAACCATCGTGCTAACCTTGGCACCAGGGTCACAAGTGCAGCCCTAATTACGCCATGTTATTTGTGCAGGAGGCTGCCCCATCGGCACCCGAGTGCACAGACTCTCTGTCATTTGTTGGGCAAATTTACTCTTACCCCTATCAACATCCACCCCCCCCACCCGAACCCCACCCCACCACACCCTTCTCCCTCTCAGTCTCCTGTTCAGACCCGGTTAAAGTTCAAATTCTGGAAGTGGTGCCCACATAATGAAGATAAGCCAACATAATTGCTTTGGCAACACTGTTTTTTGTAACTGTCAAGTCAGTGAAGTGTGCTCAGGCTTGAGTGCGCTTGATTTTTGGGTCTGTTGGAGTGTTCGCTTATTAGACGACACCGATAAAATAAACAGCAAATCTGTCTGCACTGCCCAGACAAGCAATCCATTCGTATATGCATGTAAAAGGATGTAAGCTCATATATATATATATATACATATATATATATATATATATACATATATATATACATATATATATACATATATATATATATATATATATATATATATATATGTTCTCCCCATTTCTACCTTCTGGTTTAACCCCATTGTATAAGCGCACAGGGAATAATATACGTCACTTCAGAGAAAGGAATCTGTGAAATTAGCATAAAATATATTTTCAACGTTCACCCTCAGGTATTTATGTATTCCAGCTTGAGTTCTGCGATTTGGAACTGAGGTACCTTACCTAACACATCCAGTATGTGCCTGAAATAGACACAGTACTGTAGATCATGGCTCCTTTTTCTTCACTCACATGTCCCATAGAGTGTAAAGCCTTGAAGAGCCAAACTTCAAAGCTGGGCTTGTTCACTGGATAGCCATAACTCTATACGGGGGCAGAGGCAGGTACTGGACGCAGGCTTGAACGTGTGCGTCTAGAACGCGAGGGGCATCCTGCCCCAGATATCAAAGCACACACTGACAGTGGGTGTCTCTGGCATCCCAGGCCCCCTGTTCCACGCGTGAGACAAAGCATGGAGCGAGTGGCGAGTCTGCATCGTATTAAACAAAGCCTAAATGCTTCAAGCTGTTACACACTCCCCAGTGAAACCTTTATGAAAGGGCCCCTAATGCGATTTCAGAAACACCTTGTCATCAGCCCTCGGGCAGCGAGCGGAGGAGTGTGGATGTATGAATGAATGGCTCCTTGGCGTTACCGAGAGGTCGACTCTATGAATGCAGGTGCCCCCACGGTTTTACAGCCCAATATGTACCTCTCACCCATATTGCCTGTTGTTTCACTCACTGTAGAGGCCTTTTCTAAATAAAGGCTCTTATTAGAA
>NC_137655.1:8057128-8314628 GCF_963422515.1 Blennius ocellaris | reverse complement strand
CCATCTACTAAAGTAAACAAATGGAGGGTGGTAGGTGGTCTCATAGTTTGTTGAGGACAAAGGTCACCTGCTCTGCTGTGTTTTACAACTGCAATTAGATTAAAAATGACAAAGTAACTAAGTTATATAAAATGTTTGATTATTTGGTTTAAATTTCTGGGTTCATACATGTGCCAAAGGCAGGAAACCAGGAAACACTGGAGAGACAGAAAGGTTTAGACCAGGGGGGCTTAAACACATTTTAGTTCAGGGGCCACATTCAGCACAATTCCATCACGAGTGGGCCGGATCGGTAAAGTAGTGCCATAATAACTGTCATAAATAAACTTTAAAGTTGTGGTGCAGAGTGCACGTGATGAAAATGTCTATATTTTCAACAAAACCAAACAATTGCTTGCGAAAATGACTACAATCTCAACATAGAGCCAATTTTAATGAAACCTTCTTGTACATAATATAGTGAAATGTAAAGAAAACTTCTACTATAGCTGTAGCATCATTCATGTTTTTTATAAACTCACCCTGACAGCATGGCTTTGCAGCTCATGCTAGTTGGTTTATAATGATCCCAGGGTTTCAGTGTTCTGCCGCATCAGCTACTCTTAATAAATGTGTTAAAAAAAAATCTATGTTTTCTTTGAATTTTTACAATTTGCTTGCTGTTTGTTAGGCCTGATTGGAGCCTCTTGGGCCACGGGCCATCTGTTTGACAACCCCTGGTTTAGTTTAGACAATCCCACACACCACAGCTTTCCTCTTGGAAATTACAGAGATATGCATACATTAGAGAAAGATATAAGCCTTTAGTGTGTAAAACTGGGGCAAAATGCATTGAAATGATGTTCCTTATCGTTTTTTTTGTCGACGTAGAGCACTTCACTCACAGACACTGCACGGGTCCCTACCCCACCGTACCACCACCTCCACCACCACCACCACCCCCAGCAACCAAGCCCTGTGAGCTGAAGGTCAAAGGTCATAATCAGGGAAAGTGTTTGTGATTGCACCCACTTTCCTGCAACTGCATATTTTTTTTTCTTTCATGTGGAGCGAATGCCTATAGTGATGCAATGCTCTTGTACTTGCGTATGTGAAACATTACTTTTACTTTTTTTTTTTTAATAGAATAGAATAGAAAAAAAAAACCTGTGCAGAAGCATGCCACAATCTGAACTAAGACCCCTGGCATTGAGTAAAAGTAGTGTGACAGTAACGATTACCACGAGAGCCCAAAAACACAAAGCAGACTGTGCTCTCCTTTGAGCTGAGCGAGCCTCTACCACTCATGGGATTGAACAAAGTTGAGCAATTTTTCAAGTACTCTGTTCCAGCCCATTTGTAATAAGCAGTCTCACTGGATATGTCCAACACACACAACATGGACACTCAGATCCAGTCATTACACTTTTTTCAGACACTTTTGTTGAACTGTGGGGTACGTTACAGTGTAGATTAGCCAAATTGCTGCCTAATACAACATAATTAGTCAGAACAATTTGATTAATGATGGCTTTACAATAACAGTCGAAACCTTGTTTCCTTAAAAAAGTCACACAGTATTGAAGACCCATGCGCACCTGAAAATACAGTCAGATATACTGAACATCACCTGTATTCATTAATCTTCATTAGAAGGTTTTGTCTTCTTTGTGCCATTTTAAGATTTACATATTAGCAGAGGCAGAAACAAGGGAGATTCATACCTTCCGTTCTTTGGAAAAAACACATTATTTATGGAAGCCTGTTAATGATGGGCACTTATCAAAGGGTAATCAAATAAAAAGTTTTTTTTTTTTATAGTTAGTTGACTCCACAGCCCCATCGAAAGAGTTATATATAGTCTCTGTTATTGCATATTAGTGGAGTTGGGAACAAGATAATGCGTCTCCAAATTTTTTTCCGGATGAATAATATTTATAGGGGTCATATTATAACTTTTACAACATTTAAACATGAGACATGTTGGTCCAAAAACATTATATTCAAAGTTTATTGCCCCAAATCCAGCTTTTCTTTGATTTTCCTCAATTAGAATATTGGACCATACAAGCTGCATTCAGAATCTGCTGTGTCTGTGAGCTGGACAGTCTGTGCCCACACCTGCCCACCCTGGGAAGAGGAGAAAGTACTTCCTTTGTGAGCCAGAGCAGAGCTGCCTAATTTTGGAAGGGTCAAAGGGAGGGCTGACCTTGATTGGGATTGGATAAACCCTGATGACACTATACAGGTTTTGACTTCTGAAGGATAAAGCTATAACTGATTATTATTAATAAAACACACTATTTTAAAATGGTATAATGTGATGATGAGAGATGTCAAACATAAGGCCTGTAGGCCACAACTGGCCCACAAGAGGATCCAACACAAACATATTTTTTTTCCAAACTAATTTAGACACAACACAACACTGAGACCCAAGCTGAAATACCAGTAGTGCTGCCAATAAAGAATGCAAAGCAGCCATAGGTTCAAAGTTGTCAGGGTAAGTTTGTTAAAAAAAAAAAAAAAAACAAAAAAAACTTAATATAACAGCTGTAGGACACTTTTCTTTGAATTTTGCACCATTTTCATTCAAATTGGCTTTATGTCACAACTGTAGTCATTTTTAGAAGTAATTGTTTGATTTTGCAAAAATGTACATATTTCATCATGTATACTCTGCAACACATCAAAGCAACGCTTCAAAGTTAGCATTTTCTATGGTACTATTTTACTAGTCAGGCCCACTCAAGATGAAATTGGACAGCATGTGGCCCCTAAACTACAGTGTGTTGGACATCCCTCATGGAGAGCAATGAAACAGACTATTAAGTGATTTAAAACTGTACCAGAAAGTTTCAAGATTAATTGATGCGTTTTGAAATTTCACACTCAATTTAAATCGTTTTGGGTTTTTTTTTTAAAGCACCAGAAGCTTAAGTCATCATCTTGTGGAGTAGTTTTGCCAATGCACTAACAGAAAGTACAGATATTTATGGTCAAGTTTAGAAAGTACAAGAGAAAAGATTAAGTATTTGGACTTTGTTGCTTGGCACTCCTTTATAGAAATGTATTGGAATATTTTCTTTATAATCTTTTCTCAGATTTAAAAGAAGAAGAAGAAGGAAAAAAAGACTTATATTTTCCAGTTAGTGGGAGTCTAAGTGGACTGTTTTGAGTCCCAGTGATCTCCAAGGGTCAGTCAGCTGATTTGGACAAACTGTGCAATGCTGGCAGTTCAGCTGCATAATATGATCCACCTGTGCGCCGCTCCGCGCAGGGGGAAACCTGACATGACAGATGAAGAGCTGACAAAACGCACGGAGAGAAGCGTCTGCTAGAGGGATCCCGGCACAAACCGTCGCTTCGTTTAAAGCGTCCTTCCTGTTTGACTTCCACATTATAGGAACAGGGAGACTTGATTCGATCAGGGATCAAGCGGATGGATTTCCAGCACTGCGGCGAATATGTGCGCGTAAATTGTCCTCCGGAGTTAAAGCGCATGTATTTACTGTACACCGATGGTTTGAGTGGAAGTTAAAGGCCTCACGGAGAGTGGCGCAAAGCCTCAACTCTCCGAGAGCAAATGGATTTTATACTGCTGCCATTTATTCGATGGCTTTATTGGCCCACAAGGCTCCATCTGAACTCTATTTCAAAAAGCACGACACATATTTGAATGCCATTTCAAGAAGGAATCTTGTTTCAAACTAGTGAAACTATTAATATTTCAAGTAAATATTGCTATATATCACGAATATGTACGTTTACTGTAATGCGTAAAGTGCGTAACGAATATTATGTTTATTTAATTTTAACAACTTGTTTAAATTCAAACCATTTTGATAGTCCAACCAAAGCAATTGAAAAATGTTAATGTGTAAATCCTAGTAAATTTAATAACTTGTCAGTTGGATGGGAGTAATCTAACAAGGGTCGGTATTTAATCATTGGGGGATCAATAGCAATTTTGGGGCTCTATAAAGGTTATTGATTCATAGAATTGTGTTGCTTTGCAAAATAATTATTTTCGTTTTGTGTGGCGATTTGTCGCATTTATTTGAAGTTACATTCTCACATATTATATATTTGAGAAGACAGTGGGACGGTAGGAGAAAAGCTCCCCTGCATCACCCACCTTGATGTCCTCCTATTCGTGCGTAAAAGCCCAAAAAATAAAATGTCAAACAAATATGCAAGTGATCCGTTGGTTTTAACAGTAAATGAGCACCTCGTCTCTCTCATCTCAGACACATGAAACCATGACTGGTCCCTCCTGCTTATTAAGAGCACCAGGCCGCGCGCTGCCTGGCTCCCCCTCCACCCTCCTAACCCCTCCCCTTCCACTCTCAAAACTATTTAGCATCTGAAACCGGGATAAAGTTTCCAAAAAATAGTAAGGAAAAAACTTTCTGCGAGCGGAGAAGCGTGCCAGCCGCAGCGTCTCGAACTCCGTCTCTTCTGAAGACGAGCCGACAGACGCAGTCTTACATTGTCCGGCCCCACTCATATTTCAAGGATAGCGGTACATTTATTTTGCGTAACCACGGCTTCAAAGGTGGACAACGTTTTTTCCTCTCTATCCCTGCATTTCTTCAAGAAAGAAATGGAAGAGGGCTCCAGTTCTCCGGTCTCCCCTGTGGATAGTCTGGTGACCAGCGAGGAGGAGCTGGACAGGCAGCAGAAGTGTTTCGCGAGGAAGAGGGGACACAGCAAGAAGTCCAGCGAGGACAGCAGCAGCAGCAGCCCGGGGCCGGTCAAGCGAGGGAAGAAGCCGAGCCCGAGCAGCAACCAGTCGTACGAGGAGCTGCAGAACCAGCGCGTCCTCGCCAACGTCCGAGAGAGGCAGCGGACTCAATCGCTGAACGAGGCCTTTGCGTCTTTGCGCAAAATTATCCCCACGCTGCCTTCGGACAAACTCAGCAAGATACAGACGCTGAAGCTGGCTTCCAGATATATAGACTTCCTCTGTCAGGTGCTGCAGAGCGACGAGATGGACAGCAAGATGTCCAGCTGCAGCTACGTAGCGCACGAAAGACTCAGTTACGCGTTCTCCGTGTGGAGGATGGAGGGCGCTTGGTCTATGTCAGCTTCTCACTAGCGCACAGAGACCCTTCACTCATAATGCCAAAGCGGTGGGTACCACATCCAAAAAAACTAGTATCAGTAGGCCTTAGGTTATATTAGGAAGTATTTGTAAATCGACTGCTCCTATTATGCAAATCAAAAATCGACATCAACAAATTCGATCATCATATGCTTTTTACATTTAAATGTCATTTTCTCAACAGAAAATGCATTTTTCTGTTAAATCTTGGGGGAAATTGTGCGTCCACGTGTTTTTAGGTTTGAAGGACAGTTGTGGCTAGATTTTGATGAGTTTATTAAAACCCTCCTCATCCTTTCAGCTGCGCTTTAAGATTAAATCAGCCAGGGCGCTTCAAATAGCACAATCCAAGTTTTACGCGCCCATTAACCTGTGACAGGTTTCACGCTGAGGCCTCAGCATCTTGTTGAAATCCCTCTCGGCGCGTCCGGATGCTGCAGTGAGCGGGCACAACCACGCCACGACTGAGCCATTCACACTCCTGCACGAGAAGGCTCAAAGTTTAAGATTTGAAAAGCGGGACTTTGTCTGTTTTGAGAATTTACACGGAAGGATGTGGGCGGATAATAGTTTTGGAAACCTTTCCCAAGCACGAGGTGGACAATATATATCTTTTGTGCTATATTTACGCACCAAAAACAGGAAAACATGTCTTCTTAAGTTAAGGTTTTCTTTAATTATTATTATTATTCAGGACGTCTTAATAGCATTTTCTAATGAGCGAGTTAGAAAAGGAGCCTGGCCTGAGCGAAACGTAGCTGTCGTGCCACCACCGGTAATTTATATCCACAATCGAGCACTTTCCTGTGTGGAGACCGCAGGAATGGGCAGCTCGGCTGGACATGAAAGTTCAAGCCAGAGCAAGACAATAAAAGCAGAGGCCCATATTAACGAGCAGAAAGGATAGAAGTGTGAAGAGCTCCGTGCATGCAATGCGTAAAGCACAAAGATCGGGTTGATCAGGTTTTTTTAAATTATGGAATTGTTGTTGGAGAACTCAGTTTGATCTTTTGCAAAAAAAAAAAAAATGGTGGGGTGGGGTTTGGATATTTCAATTATTGCAGAAAATTGTGAATTTCATCGAAATATTCAACATACCCAATAAGACATATATGCCGGTTTTCTTTACTGAATCTGTGATAGTTTGAAGTAAAGTAGACGACACCTAAATAACACCTTTCTGGATAAAATAAGCAGAATCAGGGTTTATTTAGTTTTGGTGGGTTTGACATGTAGTTACCACACCGCCTGATCCTAAGTGCCAGTCATCAGCAAGGCGTTGTTGTCGTTACACTGTGAAGGGGTGAGGGGGGGTGAGGGGGGTGAGGACTCAGCTTCATTACACTGATTTGTGTAAGCACAGTAAATTTGAGGGTGGGTCTTTTTTTCTGAGCTGAATTGACATCGGTGGAATGTGAAGGAAAATACCAAAGCGTGGAGAAATGAGCACAAGAAACCTGTCTATGCTGCTCTTGGACTTCAAACTATGACAGTACTTAGGGTTTTTTTTCCCCTCCACGTGCATTTTAACGGAAAGGTGATGTACACTGTCAAACTTGTGTGGGCGAAGCCCTACCTTTAAAAAAACAATCCTTTAAATCTTTTACTTTAACGTTTGTGGTTTGTGGAAGGTGATGATGTACTTAAAGTTTGGTGGGTTTAGTGTTCCTGTGGGAAATTGGATTTTATTGTTTTAGGCTTATCCTGTAATCCAGACGGAAATGAAAAGGCGTGAATTTACTCAGGTGTTTCCAATTAAAAAAAACAACTCGTTCCGTATTTGACTGTAGCACGGCTCAAACACTAAACGTTTTCGTGTGGTTTCACTGATTCATTAATGACTTCCCACAGACTGAGCCAGTGCGTCTTTTTCAGTGCACTTTTACGCGTGCGCACAGCTTAATCAATAATTTTTCTTTTATCCTCCCCACCCCCTATTTCTCGTTACAGACTGTTTACTTCTGCAAAGATGAAGACCAAATGGATTAATGAAGAACCCATCGACCTCACGGGCATGGAGACGTAATGTGACGCACACACACTCTTGGAGGAGCGCATGTGTGTGTATGTGGATGCAGATTCATCACGCTGCATTTGGAGCTGATTGTGGCACGCAGATTAAAAAAAAACAAACCCAAAACAACTGAGTCCAACAAACAGCTCGGATGTACGGCCTGTATCACCAGAGTCATCCTTTAACCGTAAAGAAGGGAATATATTTTGATTTCAAAGACTTTAAACCAAAGTATAAATATAAATGAATATATATAGAGAGAGAGGTGAATGCATATTGTACATACTTGTACGCCTGTCGTCTGTAAAGGGACCAATGCAATTTAGAGAGTTTCGCTGCATGGATTCATTTCACCGACTTTTTTCATCCAAAATCCGTCCAATGTACATTTTGTTTGTTGTTCTGCTTATTTATTAAAACACGTATTTTTTGAACGAAACAAGGCTCTTTTTTCAACTCCATATGTAAACTCTAACAACAAATGAACAATGGAGTTAAAGTAAAATAAATACATAAAAAAAAGGGTCGGGCTGAGCCAATTATTTGAAACAACGTACAAAAAAAGCGTCTTGGACTGTTCTACATTTTTCTCTGCTGGGTGTGAGAAGTCGCCCCCTCCTCTTGTTATGGAAAGGGAAAAAAAGTCAAAGAGAGGGGGTGGGGGGGTCGTGGACCAACATACCATAAAAAAATACAGCTTCATTAACAGTGCAGGAAATTCGAGCCAATTTTGAAGCAGGGCCGTATAAAATGTTTGTCCGCTCAAATAACGAGTAATCGTTTTAAATAGCGACGCCTTTGGGCTCTTTAACGAGCAGGGAGCCCCAACAGCCGCAGATAAGGACAATAACTCCGCACTCTGCTTCACAGAACCACTCGAGAGCAAAGAAATGCCTTTTAATCGCTCCTGCTTGCTTAATGCATTAAAACACTGTTTACATCCCGCTTTCCCAGACGTGGTTAGATGGTATCTAAACACTATAAGGGGCTTATTGTTATAGGGGGGGCTGCTGTGTGGTGGCTGAAACTCTGCACTGCTGCTTGAAAGAGGTTGATGAATCCAAACTGCAGAAATGCCTGATCCTCTCATGGTTTAGTGTAGTCATCTTTATGATTTATAGAAGTGTAAGTTATGAAAGAAGTTTCAGACTTGCTGATATTCAGTATGACGGTACTGGGAGACTTCATTTTGCCTCATAAGGGTTAAAAATTATGTTAATGACAGTTTACTTTGGCTCCAGCTTCACAAACAAGACTTGAATGCTCTTTTCTATGGTTGTATATGGAAAACACAAAATACAAAAAAATTATGAGGTCCATGTAGAAATGCGGCACTGAAGAAATCTGTGCAGCATCATTTGTGCGCTTAAGTCACAATCACTGTGTTATTTGTGTTGTTGTCAACCATAGTGTTCAAGCAGTGTCACACTGCTGGGATGAATATGGAGTGATCTCAGCCATGCTGATATTCAGTACAGCAGCAACCCCTCTGTAATGTTTCCTATTTGGCTATGTCATACTCTCATTCTAACAGATTTCTCTATCTTCAACAGTGTTTCAGCAATATTACATAAAACAGGACATGTTGCACTGTGTGTTACTGTGAAGTGCAAATAATTAAGAAAACCTTTCGGGCAACTATACATAACCATGCAACCTAAAACTCCACTAACAGCAGAATTTCAGACAATTACAGATTTTGCATGAACCCTGAATCAAAATGCTGACATGAAATGTCTACATTTTCAGTTATCTGAAATTCCCTGGCTATTGTAAAATGTTGGCCTGAGTTAAGCGAAACACGGCTCCACAAGTGTTGAAGTAAAAGAGCAATTTTTGGTAATTGATATTCAATAAATTTTTTCATATGATTTCATTTTCAGTCAGTAAACTGAATCACGATTTTGATACTGTCAAGCACAACATCCAGCTCTTAGATTAAAGTTTATAGTAACTTTTTTGACACTGCAGCAGGAAAAAAAAAAAAAAATCCGTATTGACAAGTGTAATATAAGCTGGATGATTCAGTCCTGGATGGTGATGATGTGTGATAAAATAGCTTCTTTCTTTTTTTTTTAAATATCTTAAATCTCTCCAGGACTATTTTAGTACTATTCTGTTAGATTTTATTTCAAAGGTCTGTGAATGTGGGCCAAACAAGGAAACACCTGCAAACACCAGCTTTCCCCTCCAGCTGCAGGGAGAAGATGCTGATGCACCAAACTCACACGGTTGAGCTAATAAATCGAGATGAATGAGGCAGTGTCCAGACTTTATAAAGCACTTTAAAGGCATGATCTCAGTGATGACCATTAAATTCTGGTTAGCTTCCTGGTTACAAGGGATAAATTGATATATCTGATGAAGAGTGTGGTGTAATACTCTGATCTAAGCGACGAGTTCTGAGGTTGCTGTTTCTGGAGTGATATGACTGTGTCTGCATGATGATTGAGGGTCAAGCTCTTGTTCATTTTGGTAGATATATGCATGCTTGTGACAAAACAATACATTAAAAAAATATTGTTTTCTTTTGATAATCAGCTCTACATGTGGAGTTGCAAACTGTGCAAAGAGTTGAAACAATACCAGACAGAATCTTTTCTTAATTCGTTCACAATAACTTGTTAAAGATGAACAGATGCCACAGTGTGCAGTCACTTTTGGCATGGTGGTCTTGGACGCTGTTGGGCAAACCCTTCCTACCAAGGCCGGCTTATCCATGGGAGCCTGTTTGATACCTGCTCATTATCCCGGGCCCTCACAGCTGAGCTGCACAGAATCACCCGGGGCCACTACTCCAGTGGTGCGAGAGATCCAGATGTTTCCCGTAAAATCAGACGGAAAAAGCTACAAAACTTTAATTTGCAGTAAAAAAGGAATAAAGTGAAGGTTTACACTCTGTGAGCCTCAAACGGTATTCGGTGTTCGTCTGGTTCAGTTAGAAAGAAGAAAAAAAAACAAAAAAAAACTCCAAAGGTTAGCCTTATACCACTTGATGTTGGCTGGGATCAACTTCCTCGATGTGTGTGTGTGTGTGTGTGTGTGTGTGTGTGTGTGTGTGTGTGTGTGTGTGTGTGTGTGTGTGTGTGTGTGTGTGTGTGTGTGTGTGTGTGTGTGTGTGTGTGTGTGTGTTTTGGCAGTGCTGAAAGTCAGCTGTGTAGGCTGCCACCAGGGCACATAAAGCATTACTCAGACTCCAAATATGCATCAAGTGTTGATCTCTCTCCATTTTTTCCCCCATTGTGTGCTGGTGAGGATCACTTTATCAAGTCACTTCAAAAACACATGAAACAGCGACTTTGCTATGAAACCACATCACATAGCACGTATCTGCTGTTGTCACGTCATGCTTTTCTAAAAAACATGCTTTATGCCTATTGAAAAGAGGTTAAAATAAAGTCTAAGCTCGACTAAACAACAGATGCAATAGTTACTTTTTGTTTTTACAAAACAAGATCTTTTAAAGACATTAACACCCTCTTTTTCTACATAGCATCTACTGTCTTCATTCAGAATCAGAATCATCTCATCATTCACCCACTGGCTCCTTCTCTAAAGTCTTTGAGTATGTGTTAGTATATGAGGAGAATGGACTTGAGCCTTAACCAATCCATGAAGAGTGAAATCAGTACCTTTCATCCACAAACTCTTCTCGGTCTGTCTGAATCAGGATTATTCTGCGGTTTGTGAACCACATGCATCTCTTGTGCTTCTCTCTGGTCGCTTTGTGTTGCTCTGACAAAGAAAAAACAAACCACACTGTTATCTTTCCATTGAAGGTTACAAAAGAAACTATATTAAAATATTCTTTCATCATGTCGGCAACTATAATGTGTGTCACTTTTCTTTCACCAGCACATGAGCCATCTTTAACTGTAGTTCTCTAAATTCATAAATGATATATATGGTTTTGGTACTTGTAGCAAAACACGGGACGGAAATAATAAAGCAATATTGGATTTTTATTATAAACCCTGGTTAAGATTATTCCAAAAATATTCATCCACACCCTCCAAACTCAACAATCACAACTCAACAAGATATTTCTAAATTCCCAATAAAAGCTGTGTGTCTCTAAATCACAGCAAGAGACTATAACATCACTTCAGTGGGTGTTAAAGCATTTCAAAATAAACTGTTTGATCCTTTTTTCCCCTGCTTGTGAGAGGGAAAAAAAATCCCCCGCACATGGTCCTAAAGCAACAAGGAATTAACAGAAAAATGTGATAGCATCTCCAAAGCTACAGCATCATATGAGGAACAACTAATAATTCCTCAAATCTTTGCATGTTTAGTGTTATAAAATTGAAAATCTGTGAATCCTAAAGGGCCTCCTCCTCTCATGTTCGAGCCCTGGCTCTTTTACTGCGTGGCTCCTCGGGGATTTCTTGCACAGTGTGGAATACGGGGGTGGAGAACTGGACCGGAGAATATAGTTGTAAAAAGCTAGTCCAGCAAAGCCAAGACTATCCTAGAGTCTGAGTGTATGAGAAAGAGCATTTTTTCCTCTCGTTTCTTTTTTTTCTCCCTGAAAATAACATCTGTGCTGCGGTTCAGAAAACACCTTTCACTTTTGATTTGTGACCCATTGGAGGCCACGCGATCAAAGCCGGAGCTGTCATGTTGTTTTCCTATCTCTGTGTACAGGATGACTGTTGTTATCAACGAAGGGGGAAGATGATGAAAAAAGAGGAAGACTGTGAGATAAACTGATCTTGGGGTTGATGAGTTTGATGACAATTTTGCTATGTTTCAAGCCTGAATGAGTCGTTTTTCTCTTAAGAGGTTAAAACTGTATTGTTTTCTTTTAAGCTGAGATCTTCATGCGCATGGATTCATTCATTCAATACTTTTGTTTCCAGATCTTTGCAAGGTTTAATCAGTTTCTGTGACATGTGCAAATTAAGTTTTGACAAGTTAGGAGGAGGCAAAAATTGAGGCACCCGCTTCATGTTTGGGAATCGTACAATTAGTGAAAGAATAGATAAAATTAGTGGATAAAAAAAAAAAAATCACAGCTGAGCACAGCCTTTACCTCAGCAGGTGGTGGACTGTGTGTATGGGAATATGTGGCTCATTGTTCTGTGTGTAACTTAGCTCTTGGCTCTCAGCCTCGGAGAACATCTTTCCTTTTGGCATCGTCTCAAGTACATCTGGCCTCATCTCACACACACACACACACACACACACACACACACACACACACACACACACACACACACACACACACACACACACACACACACACACACACACACACACACACACACACACACACACACACACACACACACACACACACACACACACACACACACACACACACACACACACACAAAGTGTAAACTAACTGATGTGGACAATAACAACATATTATAAATTGAGATCCTCATCTGTTCCGCGCCTGAATAAATCACTCTTCACCCATCTTTCTCTGTTTCTCCACACTGTCATTTAACCTTAGTAAGCAGGTGGGCCAAGAAAGGACCTGCAGCAGGATCCTCATGAATCAGTGTCTGCAAAGTAGGAAAATGCTGTTAGTGTGGTTTGATGTCCACCAAATGGTAATTATAGTATCACGAACCAGTTCACACGAGGGGAAGAAGGAAGACGTCATCCAAACGTTGAAACACTTGCGCGATTTGACTGTTTACTGCCTTCACAAACACACAAACAAAACATAAATATGTGGTCAATCATCAACATGCACGCTGAATTGATTTAATGCTGGATGGTGTCTGGGATGAGACAATAACAAGCCATTTCTCTCTTCTCATGTTTTATGATTTGGCTAACTGTTTGAGGCTTGTCAGTTTGCCCTAACTATGAGCACCGAGCCAATCGCAAGGCCGAGTTTCGGGGCGGTACCTTGACCTCGCTCAAAAGCCGCAGTCATTTTCTCTTTCCTGCCTCGTTTTGCAGCCAAAAGCCAGTAACACTCCAACATCCCACTCACCTTCAGCTGTGAAACTTGATTAGTCTTCAGACTAGTGAGGAGATGGGGTGGCAGTAATGCTTTGGGGGAGGTGAGGGGTTAGCTGTGTTTGTAGGTCTACATGTCGCCCCCTTTGTTGGACTTCATTAGCACTGGTGATAACTACAGGGGTCAGCAGGGGTCACCGGGTCGCAGCACTTCCGGAGCCGACTCACAAGGTGATTTACAGTACACACGACATGCTACGAAACCTGAACTTCAAGGTTTGACTTTAATATGAGAATGTCCAATACAGGCTGTTCACGGAGAATGTATACTTACAAGTATATAAAACCAAATTTCAATTGACTACCCAATTCAAGATGAAAGCTGAATGTTTTACCCAAGGACACTTTGGACCAAGTGAGATGTGGGAGCATACCTCCAACCTTGGGACTGGAAGACAACTCACACTACCCACTGAGTCACTGCCGCTCCAAAATCATTAACAACTCAGAGTTCCCACAAGTGAGCAGACGAGTGGTAGAAACAATGTCGTCACCCACCAAACCCATTATGCTTGTAAAATCAATATGATCAAGAGACTGGAAATACTGCTTTTTTTGTATTTAGCTGTAAATACTGTATATACAAAACTATGAGGAACCTCCTGCCTTGTTTGACAACCCACATAGATTTTCCCATTCCGTAAAGTGCGGATGTATTTACACTGATCTTGAGCAGTTATTGCAGCTTACTAGTCAAAAATAACAGACTGTTGTTAAGTTTTGTTATGTTTGTCTCTATGTGAACTATATGAACTTTCAATTCATAGTGATGTATGTATGTATGTATGTATGTATGTATGTATGTATGTATGTATGTATGTATGTACGTATGTATGTATGTACGTATGGGTGGATGTCCCTTTTGCATCAAAAAAATTGCAAAATTAAGCAAGTCAAAAACATTTAAGATGGGTGAGATTCTTTCTGAGCTTTGCATGAGGGGATGCTGAAACAAACTTTAAAAATGAAAATCAATCTTTAAAGTTTTTATCCTACAGTTTGTCAGAAGAAGTCAAATTCACTTGGTTTAAAATCCCTAATGTGGCCATCAAACGACCTCTTAGAAAACCATTAAGTCTGAGTGCAAATATAGGCAGTTTATAAATAAAGATGTGAAAATACCTAAACAAGAAGCTATCATCAAGCTATCATGGTCCTGATTGACTATCTGATGACATAATCTCTCTTTACCGGAATTGCTGAGCATAAAGAAGAGTTTTGGTGCCAACAGTGTGAGCGGGAGAAGCTGCTGACCACCTCTGAACTCCACCCTGACGCTTCTGCTCGTAACACCCAAGATGACTGTGGCCCAGTCTCGCTGTTATGTTTGCAAAAGCACCCTGTGTGTGTTCTCCCTCCCCCTCCTTTTGAAGTCAGTACAGCAGACTAAACACATACAGTAGCAAGGCAAACAAATGCTGTGCAGCTTTTCAAACACACCACGGATCAGACGCCCCAACTGGACTGGTGGAAGATCCTGTGGAAAGAACTGCGAATGGATGCGAGTTCTTCATACACATTTCCATTGTTTCCAAAGTTGTGCTTGGGATGAAATAAGTCGAGGCTGACTGCTGAATTTGTTCTAATTTTTATAGTCTTTTTCTTGGCCTTTCTCTCTTCAACGCTCCATCGACTGACCTTGACTGGGCCGCCGTTATATTCCACACCACAGGCGCTTGGTACAACCCTTTGACAATCCCCAATGTTTTTACATGTCAATGTGTGTCGATGACCTTTGTTTTGACTCCAATGACTGTCTTTTATAATTACTTTTATTTGTCATCTGAGCTGCTGGCCAAAGCCCCATTGCCCATTTGGAGTTACTGGAACCAGTAATTAAAACGTGGTGATGAGTGCAGCTGGGAGGACAAGGCCTTTTTTTTTTTAACACATATGGGCGGCTGGGTAATAACAGAGCTGATAACTGCGAGAAGACGAGCACCGAGCCACCACACACCAGAATGTCACTGCAGAGGAAATTGAGAGGGAAAATAGAGAAGAGGAAGCGGGGGTTACTCGAGTTTATCCTTTACTGACATTTCATTGCTTTGTTGTGGGACAGACGCAGCCATCTTGAGGGTAAAGTTCAACAGGCAGGGCTCCACCTCTCATTTGACCCGACCTAGCTTGGAGGGCACGGGGGTTGAGTGTCACCACGTAAGTAGAGATAGGTGAGCCGGGCAGTCTGCATGTCATGAGCGCTGTTGTTAGAGCATCACCGGCCACACAGGAACAATAAAGAGGGCACATTCCCAACTTTACCGTCGTCCATTTTTCTTCTGGGAGCCTTCACGGATCTTTTCAGCACATGTAAGAACGTAAATATTGTCCCTCATGTCTCCATTTAACCTTCTTCCCTCGTGGAGCCGGAGATGTGAGTTTTTCGTTTGCTTTCGACGCAGTGTGATGTCTCAAACCTCGGTGATTTACAGGGATTGTGAGAAGCCTGCTGTCGGGATTATTGACACTGTTACTCGCCACGCTCAGAGTTTGAATGAAAGCAGAGGAATGTATGTTTATTTGAGGGGAGGTAAGGCTGGATTGGCTTTGTTTGCCTTGGGACTGTTGTCTTAGTTCCACCACCAACAGGGATTCACTACCGTTTATTTGGACACCAGCTCGGACCTTTGACCCCTCCAAATGGGTGGTTAATCCCAGTCAAAGCTACCGTGGGGCTCGTGTCACAGTTCTTGCCTATGATGCCTCCCTCTGGACTTAAATGAGAACTCCCTCCAGTTTTACACAACAAAGTCTGTTCACAGAACTACTTTGTGTGTCAAAAATTGTTGTTCGGAGCCTTGTGTGGTTCCGGAGGGAGCTTCACACAGCGGGACACATTGCCCTCCTTATCTGAGCTGAAGGTTAAACCACTGTGTTGGGCGGTGGAGCCACTGTCTGCTTCAATCTTTGAGCAATAGTACATAAGAAGAGCATTGAAGAGGAGGTTTATAAGGGATTGAACAGTTATGCTTTTGCAGTATTCATTTAGATAAGGGGTGACCACCGTGGTGCCCATGATGAACTCGCCGACAATGACCGTGTCATTAGCCCATCATGCATGTTCTGAAACTAGTGGTCAGTACAAACAGTATGGCCTTAAAACGTAACATCACCAAAGTCATAACGAGTGAAAAATTTAAATGTTTGGGTTTTGAATAGAATCTTTAGAAGTGTAGGCCTCACACTGGTTTCCCTCAGAACAAAAAGGTTGTGGGTTCAAGTCCAGGATAGGCCTTTCTGTGTAGAGTCTGGAATCATTCAAAACCTCCTCCAGTTGCCTCCCACAGTCCAAAAACATTGATCTGAGGTCCATTGGTGACCTAAACTGGCCTGTGGGGGTGAGTGACTGTTTATTGGTTTGCCCCGTGATGGACTAACGACCTGTCCAGCCCATTGTTAGCTTGGCTGGAGACCCTACGACCCTGACAAGGAGGAAGTAAAATAGGAGATGAATGGATAGAAATAGAGCTGTGTAAACTGATTTTCAAAGCTTGAAACAAATGGATATGAATACAAATAAATCAATATATTGTCTTGAAACAATCTTTCATATCATTGTAAAGTATTGTTGACTGTCAGAGCATTTTCAATGTAGTAATATTTATTTCTGTAAACATGGAAGTCGTTCTTATTACTCAGAACCTCAGTTTCAAAAAGATAGATACACATCGATAGTGTTTTCATCAGTGTGGAAGACAAATGTGGTAAAAATGGTCCTTGATTAAACTTAGCTTCTTACTTACTTTAAGAGTGAAGTGGTGTTACTAATAACCATAGCAGGAAAACAGCTTTTACAAAATCAGGCAACACATTGTGCATCACTGTACTATACAATAAATGACTTTTTATGTCAGACCAGCATCAATGCTGAGGGAAAAAAAACTGTCTTAACATATGCATATAGTAGTAGCCCACTGCTACTGTGTGACATTAAATAGAATATTAAACACTCAGAGAAATAACTTTCCCAGGTGGATGTTCTATTACTAATCAGTTACTAATGTATTGCTGCAATAGTTGTGGTGTTACAGTAAGAACTTCCTTAAAAACTTTTATAAGAATGAAAAAAATGCCTGAGAATTTTAGGATGATGTTATTATGTAGTATTACATTTATTGGCATTTATGTCAGATGGGTCTCTGTTCCGATTAATTTATTTCCAATAATAATTTGCTGTTAAACATAAACAAGGATTACAATGCTAACTCTGCAATCCCGCTATCGTAAGTACGGCAAAGCACAATGAAACACATACCTGAAGGATCACACGATGAATTCAATCTTTTATCTACCCTGCTTTTATGAAAGAGTCCTGTTTTCTATTATTATGCATGAGGACATGCACATATCTTCAACATCTGCCTTGTAGACCTGCTTACCCGGCCCATGAATATGCATTTTCTCTCCAATGGGAACCAGCGACTTGCTTTATAGACATAAAAACCAGACAGTGCAGTTTTTCCAAAACAATACTTTATATCGTAGATGTCAAAGACAACATGTTAGAGCAAAAGTTCCCAAGAAAAATTATACTATTTCTGTAACAATGGTGGAACAAGTCAAGAACATAACTGATAAAAAACAAAAAACAAATAACGAATATGCATTTTATACATATGTAAACCTAGAGCTGTATTTGAACCACAGTGGTCATAGAGATAACTGGCTTATTCATGGGAATGGACGACCGTAAGGAGAACCAGGCACCTGGATGGAGCCCTTTGAGAAGTCCAGATGTGACAAAGAACTGACAAGTTTTCCAAACCCCCCCCCACCAGTCACATCTCACATGTAAGGATAAAATGACAGACAATTGATGCAGTTTACAAAGCGCCCCACTAAAACAGTCTGTTTTTCTACATAAATACATTGAAGTCTATCGCTTGTGCTAGATACTTTTTCCCTTTTTTTTGTGTGTGAACTTTTTAAGTTAGGTTTACCAGATTTAATGATTGCATTTGCAACAGTTAGAAGCATGAGGGGGATTTTGGGGTGTGTGTGTGTGTGTGTGTGTGTGTGTGTGTGTGTGTGTGTGTGTGTGTGTGGGGGGGGGGGGGTCCATGCTACAAAAAACAAAACAAAAAAAGCAGTCAAAGAGATTAGACAGTTTGGATACAGTGAAAGTACTATTGTCCTTCAGTGCTTGATCCCTTGTACTGATATGTGGCAGGGGACAGACAGATAGACCAGACAGGTAGGCAGTGCATGCAGACGTACAGATCATGCAGAGAGCAAAGAGGATTGCAGTGGAGTCAGATCAGACTACCGTAACAGACAAATCTCACACCTACAAAAAGGTTCGAATGTACAAAAACTAAAGTTCTGCCTCCTAATAAATGGAAATTATAACCTAATGGAATGTTGCTGCTTCTCTCTTTCTGGTCACTGGACATTGTTTTAAGACTAACAGTGAAGACAGATGGCCAGAATAGCCAGACAGTGCTAGTTTTGGCAGCGCTCAAAAAACCAAAGCATGAAACGGTAGAAAAGCCGCGACTGGCAATGCAGTGCAAAGGTTTCTGGGAATGTTCTGGGCTGGGTTACTGTAACGCTTCTCCGCAAGTGAGTCAAGACGTGCAGAGAGGTCAAGCGTGTTCCGGCCATCGAGATGCTCAGGGGAGACAGGTTCTATACGTTTTCATATCCCAACGACAACAACAAAAACCTGTATGCATGAAGCGTCCACACAAATGGCAAAGAAGGAGGAAGTAGTGCATCTGTGACTAATAAAATAGGAATGTAAAGAAAAAAGCAAAATGCAAGGATGCAATGATGAAAAACAACTTTAACTACAAATTTTTGTCACACGTTCTTGTTAACTTTCTACGCTACGGATCAGAGATCTTCTTCGCCGCAAGTGCTTTGTCTAATGCAGAGTTGGTTGTCAGTGTCACATACTCTTTCTACATCCATACGCAAGTCTAACATATTTTTCACTAAACCAAAGACATAGATGCATACGAGTCCACACATGAAGAGAAGTCTAAGGGAAACTTGTTTGCAAATGAAACCATAAATTCATTAATTGATTGGAAGCTCATCACAGGTGTATATACACCTGTGATGATTGATGTTTTATGTAAGATATTTGAGGTAAATTTGGTACGAAAAGTTCCTGTATAATATTACCATCACTCATGTACAAACATCTATGAACTAATTAAAAAAATAGGGCATGTGACTAAACTCATGGTCATACATTAACACACCATACATGTCCACCAATAAGACGACAACAAAATATCCATAATGCGTTGTAAGGATATGTATGGCGGTAAATTATTTAACGTAGCCACATATGTAATAATGTAAAATGTAACCACATACTGAGATGAGTAAAAAAAGCATGTGACACTGCATATCTTAATGTTTTGTTCCCCAAAATGATAAGCTTTCATTGAATTTTCATATGCACTCTGTAACTGTTATTCCTTTTTTCACTTATATTTTTGCACTAAGCTCAATTATGCTAGCCCCAAATTTATCAAAAGCAAAAAGAAGAAACACATGCTGGGAAAAGGCATTCCCCTGACCCGGTACTCTGAGAAAAGCTGTGGACCCCCTCTCTGATATCTGATTTGCCAATAGATTACAGTGAAGACAAACACTTGTGGACGCACCCAAACTCACCAACAAATGCATACACATGTTTGATAGAAATTTGGTCAAGTAAAAATTGAAGTATTTAAATCATTGTCATGCAAAATCATTTACAAAGCATTAAACAGAGCCCACCCAATCCTTTGTTTTTGTTCTACCAAGCATGTCTGAAACTTAAAAAAATTAAATAAAATAAAAACAAGCGTGAAGGAATACTACTTTGATCATTTGAGAGAAAAACCTTTGTGTATCGCATTTCTTAGAAACGAAAGGATCAAACTGATACCAAGCAAGATTTGTGTTTTTCTACAACGACATCGACACAAGAGACAGATCGGAAAAGTGTTGAATCGAAACAAATGTGTGCGTGAACATGTGTGGCTGCACACACCTGCTGTAACAGTGTTAAGGTACCAGTGGGATAAATAAAGTGAAAAACTAGTCATCACTGTTGACAGACAAAAAGGACAGCCAGTAAAACGCTGTACAAAACACATAATCAGCTGTGACCCGGGACAGCAGACGGTGCCTTCAGGGACACCGGAAAAGGGCCACTACTGTAGCCAGACCCATGAAAAGTTTCAATACCAACTTCAGAAACAAGATCGTAGCATTTCAGTATGTATAGATATATATAATATACTCATTTATTTTATATATATATATTTATAAATCTACTATGAACAGACAGTAAATAAACAATTGTCCATCATTTTACAAAGTAGAAACATTTGCGCCCCAACAAGCCCACCCACAAACCAACCCCTCTCCCTCCCAACCCGGAAAACATCCCCATGTAGCAATGTCTACTAAAAACAAGTCTGAACCCTCAACTGCTGTGAAGTTTGTCGGCTTTACAACGTAACAGAGCGGCAGAGAGGCGAGCGCGGATGATATGTACAAAGCAACGAGGCGGAACGCGGCTAAAAAAGTACAAAAATAAGTCACTGGAGTCCACTGGAAGGGGCGAAGCGATAGCAGGGGGAAAGAGACACAGACGAGAGGGAGAGGGGTTGGCGAAGGCGGTCACTGATGAGCGTGTGCGGTGCGAATACTCGGGAGATCAGTGTCCCATGTACAGTAAACAACAGTAAACACCACGGCACTCTGTTTTCTGTTTACTGGAAAAAGATACGTTAAACACATGACTAGCTCGTAGATGAAATAGAGGCGGCACAAGATAGTTGCCCAGAGGCTAAACACAAGTGCAGAGGATGGTTATACACAGGAAAGTCGTAGCGGCAGAGGGGGGGGAGAAAAAAAAAAGCTAAGCTGGCGGCTGGTGTGGTGCTCAGTGTGTTTATTTTGACTGGACTGGCAGCTTTTCTGTGGATTTAGCTTGAAAGTTTCCCACATCATTAAGAATTATTAAACCTTTAGCTCCTGTTTTCTTAAATATTAAGGTAGTTATGACTTCGATTCACGAAGGATCAAGAACTGACGCTGCATTTCAATTTAATCACACACTTATGAAAGCTAAACCTGCAAGAGGATTCCGTATCCAGAGAAGAGACTGAGCTACATGTGCTATTGAAAATGGAAAATCTATCAATCTGACCCACTAAGGTATGGCAAGTCCAAAAAACAAACAAACAATAAACCCCAAATCTCATATATAGCAGCTATCTAAATGCACGTGTGATGCCATTGAATTTTTATAAAGACCAGTTTGTGCTTCACTGTATACAAACGGACAGGTGTGTACACTTCTGCCTCATAGCACCTGACATTTGGGGAACAGATGTGCTTAACAAGTGCTGTGAAGATGTGAAACCAGCTGTGGGAGTACGTGAACACCCCCATGGAAACCCCCAGGTGGTGTGCTCCTTGCAACCACCTCAATGCGCTCCTCTATAAGACGGAGCTGCCTCAGCAAATTAGCCCATTAAAAATTAAATTGTCTTTATCCCTCAATAATCTGCACCAAGTGAGATCAAGGCCAACGTGGGAGCCGCTGACAGTTTTCTGTACATGTTGAGTTGGCGAGTTGCTCGACTCCAATACCTGGCATGCTTTGGCTTCACATACAATATGCAAAAGATTCTACTTTTCACAAGTCATCGTTGCTTTAGTAAAGTGCATGCTACTGTACTTCTCTTCCCGTATGAAGAAGGACTGATGTCTACATGAAACAAGTTTCCTAAAAAAGTTAGCCACTTCCAACTCATGACCTTCCAAGTCGAGATCGATAATGGGGGGGGGGGGGGGTTTAAAAAAAACACGAGGATGGATGGATGGAGACAAGGTACAGTAGGCTGGCTTTGAAGGGAATTATAGGTAAACATGCCAAGGTCCTCCGGTCTATGTGCCAACAACATGCAGGCAGTGGCTGTTTTCGCCAGGTTAGAAATGTTCGAAGGGAGGTTGGCGAGAAGAGGCCTCGTTTCCAAACCTGTTTTTAAGGCAGAGCTCCTCAAGTGAAGCTCAAAAATCCACCGGGTTTGACAAAGAAAAGGCACAAATGCACAGTCTTTTTACTGACGCAAGTTTTTGTTATTTTATGGGGGGGGGATGTCCTGGAAACACACGGACTTTTCTCTTGTGTCAAAAAATGTGATGATTTCTATTTAGATACCTTGAAAGACGCAGGAATCCGTCTTGAGTGCAGAGTCACAATCACACTAGCTCTGGTGGTCTTGATCAAAGTGAGGAGATGAAGATAAAGCACGCATAGAACAGAACGCGATACGTAGACGAGTGCAGATCATCAGTGTACACTCCAGACTGGCGATCAAAAAAAGTACAACTGTGTAGTGTTTTCAAAAGCACTGGCACTCGAGGCGCTCAAACCAAGTCGGTTTCCCGATCACATCCACTTGCAATGCAACAAGTTCAAGCTGACTGCTCTGTGCACCTATGGGCAGTGAATGCATCGCCAGTCCTCGGTGTCACACTTTCCCCTTTGAGTGCCACTTCGGTCAGCTCGGCCCGTCGTCTCCCGGGATAAAACGCCATCTAGATGCGGCAATGGTGAGACGCGGGAGAAGAACAATCAAATGTGAAGACTGATCTGAGTGGTCAAAGGCCGGACTTGTTTCTTTACATGGGAGGCTCCTCTTCCATTGGCTCCTCTTCGGTTCTGGGAAACAAACACCACCATGACAAAGGTAAATATTTGCTCTTGGTAAAGTCACTGCATAAACCTAAAATGTTGGACACGGTTAAAAAGGCTTGATGGGAACCTCATCATGAGTCTCACAAACTGAGACAAGTAGCTGAAACAAGCCAACAAGAAGACTAACGGTGGACTAACAATACAAACCTCTTTCCAATGTGCTTGTTGGCGACAGACAGCGAGGCCATGGCCGACACAGTCTCGGCTTCCTCTGCGTCACGTTGGAGAGCTTCACTCAACGAACAGCCGACCGTGGAGGCAGAGCGCTGGAGTGAGCGCCAGTGTTTACCTACAATGGAAGATTAAAGGGGCGACGTCTCAATAGTGCAGTGAAACACAGAGAGAGACGCAGCTGTTGAACTTTAACAAGAACTTATAAGTGCAATGCTGGAGGAAAAAGTTTAGGACAAAACTAATCATTTTCCTCTATACTTCCTTCAGGGAAAAGCCAGTTTGTAGGCTTGAATTTCAGTTAATTCAAATAGTTATTGATTGTAACATGACTGAGCTTGGTGGTACTGCCATTACAAATACATATCAGTATTATATATATATATATTTGATCAGAGACACACATATATATATATATATATATATATATATATATAATAGTTTATATTTTCCTTCAGAACTGGATGCAATATGAATATTTTTAGTTCATGTGAGTAAGTTGCTGGAATACAGTATACATAAAAATGTTTTGCTGAGCTCAAGAGACAAGCAAATAACTGGCGCACTCAGTACTAAAGACAAACAAACAAATGCTGTACAATGATTTTAAAGGTTGAGACGATAAAATATTGTGCTCTCGTGAGGAAACGCAAGTCCAACACACAGTTTGACTGTCTTTTTTTATTTTAAAGGTTTACACATGGTGATTAAACGAATTAAAAAGACACAATAAATGTAATTACTCTGACCGTTATCGCACCTTAAATGCAGTCAAAATCAATCTGAGGTTTGAGAATACATGCAACACGATGGGAAATTTCTTATTTGAACCTTTAACATTCAGACTCTGGTCTGGAGACTATAGCAAAAAGGTTGTGAATGCTTTTTAGCCTTGCAAGTAGCTTAAGATTATTTCCAGTTGATCTAAAATCACTGATTCCATTGAGGGGTCAAATGATCTGCACCGGGTATAGATTTCAAACAGGTGCAGATTTTCCCTCGATTAAACATGCAAACAAATTCATCCTCACAGCTGAAAATTTGATAGAAAAAGAACTCTCCAAGAGCATTTTATCAGAGGATCTGTAGGTCGTGCTTTTAACTGTTTGACCAGGATGAAAAGTGAGAAGGAAAAAGCCTCAGGGTTTGTTATGAGCTGTTTTACAGTGAAATAGTCCTGGACAAATAACCAGGTGTGGGAATTTTCTATTAAATTTGCTATAAAACAACAAGGATTTCCATTTTAACTGGAAGTGCATTTCTCTACATGACTGTTGTGTTTGCTATATTGGTAGATACTATACATAAATACACATTCAGTGAAGGATTCAAGCGTGGGAGTAAATTCATGACAAGCACTCATTCCTTTAGAACAAGATGTTGAGGAGTCTTGAGCATAAATTACAACATTCCATATGAATTGACAAACTGGTCAATGTGTGAATAGAATGTGCAGAGAATACCCTATAGAATAAAAAAGATATATTACAAATGGCTGATAATATGTTAACAATATAAAATGTGTCTCTGATCAAACTTCATATTGATGAAACCACACCAGAATCATGAAAACTATGAAGATCCGGGATCAGGACTTTTACCAACATTATTCTTTATCTTACAGTTACAACAGCAAAAAACTGCATCATAAAACAGAAAAAAAGTGAGTTTTTAAAAATTACTATTTAGCATGAGAGAAAGCACATGTCGTATGCACAGCATGCAAATTTCCAATCCTCTCATTTGAATTACACCTTAAAATGAAACACGTGTTGTTTGTTCGACAATGTTCATTTTAAATGGAGATGGTTCTGAAGGGCTCACATTTTCTCCACAGTCCTATATGTCTAAAAGATAGTTGAATGTATGCACTTTCATTTTTTGCTTGGGATGGTGTGGTATTATTGGAATGAATTAAATGTGTTCTGATGTACGGGATGAGTAGTTACTCACTGTGAGCTTCAATGACTTTCTCCATGGAGTGCACAGCATTGGCGTTGGGTCTCTGCTGCATCACCTCGTCAGGGATGGGATCCAGCTGAAATAAACAGAAAATAATATTAACAAGAAAAAAACCCAACTCCCTTTAAAACATTTCCAACATAAAACTATGGTGCACATTTCTTCTACTATGAACACCTTATGCATCTTTTGACCGCATGTTTAGGATCATAAATGACACTTGTGCTTCAATGTAACTGCTGGTACCACTGGCATTGAGCCTGTTCGGAGTATCAGGTAAGAGCAAAGCATTATTTTTTTCTTTTAAATATAGCGAGCATTGCAAATTATGCATTCATGCGAATGTGACGGACAAGTGTTCAGGAGTGTGTTTTCCTAAATGTCATTTATAGTAATGTGATTCCCTCCTGGTTTGAAGGATCGGTTTTATATATGGCCGCCGGCCCGATGTTCAGTCAGTCGAAGAGGTAGGGAACAATCTCAATCTGCTGACGCAATAGAAACTCGACCTGCAGATGCACAACGCCTCCCACTCACTCAGGGCTTTGCTACTTTTTTTTTGACACACACACTACAATGTGTTGCTTTGTACTGAATCCCACTCAGAGGACGCGTACACAGATGCGCGCACGTGGAAACCGCCTGCTCACGCCAACACAAGCGCACACACACACACACACACATATATATACACACCTCAGGGAGCAGCGCGAAGCCAATGAAAGTCTCCAAACCACAATTCAGAGGAAACGGGGCTATTCCCCAAAGTGCCTTCTCAACCCGGAATGATTCAATTTCCCCGTTTGGCCGACTCCACGCACGACACGTTTTTATCCCGTTTTTGTCAAACGGACTCATAGAAGCTCAACATTCCTGCGCAGACAACATATATCGCTTTTCTGCTCAGTCATAACTCCGATGGAATAAAGGGCAGACTGAGAAACATGTACAGAGAGACATGGAGAGAACGAGAGCGAGAGCGAGAGCGAGAGCGAGAGAGAGGGAGATAGAAAAAGAAGGTTTGGCCTTGGATTTCAAGAGATGAATGCCAGAGAGAGAAGAGGAAAAAAAAGTCATCGTAGGTTGGTCTTGCTTGGCCAAGACTGGAAGTTTTCATTTAATTAAAACAAATAGTGTGTGGGAGGGGTCCGCGCGGGCTGAGGGAAAAGGCAGTCTAGGGAGAGGGATACTTTAATCCTGCTGTGGCACGACAGGCTGCATCATACGCTGAGGAGTGGACAGGGGTGTGTGCACAGACACACATTACAAACACGACTTACTTCTTTCCTTTCCTGCGTTAATACTGTGAGTCACTCATTAAATTCAGCGGAAATTACATCACCGAGCTGGGGAAAGATTGCTCTAGAATCTGGATGTTCAGAATGAACATCGACATGAACTGACGACGACGAGAAGAGGCGGCAGGAGACCACCTGAGATAAAGCATCAAAATAAATTGATGAAAAACTAAAATCATGCGGAGATAAAGCAAACGGAGGAATCTGATAACTGCTGGGGGCCGGGCAACGGAAGGGGTCGACCAAGTCACATACCTGGGAGTGTAATTGCAGTGGAATAGGAAATAAGAGGAATATGAATAGGGAAAGCTAGAGCAGCCTTCAATATTCTCAATAAAATCTGGAAAAGATCCACTCACCAAGCTTCAAATTTTTTATCGCCAACGTTAAGAACATACTGCTCCATGGGTCCGGCCACCGCTTAAGACGCATACTAAAGACCTTCTGTTCAAAGAAAATCATCGACATCAACCAGGATTAAAGAAGCACTCTACCACTATGAAACAGCGGTTTAATAAAATTGTAATATGTGAAGACAACATCTCAAACCAATGCTAATGCAAACAGTACGCTCAGCAAATGACCGCGGCTTCACAACTGTTCTCAACAACTATCAAAACTCAAACAATCTTAGTAAATGCAAATTAGCTTACATTTTATTCTTCAAATGGCATCGTATGATCACTATGCAACCCAAACCTGTTGTATTACAGTCCCATCTACTGGCCTTGTCATTTTAACTTTTCTTCTCTCATCCAGGGAAACTTACAATATTTCTACAGTTTATCCATGTAATAAGCCAAGCTCAATCTTACATATTCCACACTTTGATCGTTAAAGTGAAGAAGTTTAAACGGGAACCTTTAACTGCTGCACTGTTTTGAAAAAAAATTGGTTGGCTGGGCATTAAAGCAAGCAAATCAACCCACATAATAGTTAGTAATTTAATATTGAGAGACTGAGATTATAAGAAAATCCCTGTCTGGAAGCTATTCATCTATTACTAGTGACTCCAGCATCCTGTTTGATATCAAATGACTATGCACTTGCCTTCATTTTTTATAAAGCATGATCTGCAGCTCTTCCAATAAACAACTGGAAGCACACATGTAAACATTCCACTTCAGCTCAGATTATAACCAAGGGGGGGGGGGTTAACTTTCATGTTGTGTTCAGAAAACAATAGTGTTGGATCACAATTCAGTGACAAGGTCTCCTACAAAAAAAATGAGGAGGGCCAGAGTACAAGCAACAACAAGATGTTGACAAATCGAATGCATTCGCAGGAACAAACTGTATATGCAAACGATCAGATGACAAGCAGCTTGTTTACTGGAACATCAGTCTTAATACTCCATTAGGACTGTCCACAGTGATATATGGACAAAACCATGTCTATCCTTCTGTCTACGGCAGAGGTCTCAAACTCAGATCCTGGAGGGCCACAGTCCTGCACGTTTTCCATGTTTTCCCACTTCAACATGGCCGATTTCAATGAGCAGCTCCTTATCTGGCTTTATGCTGAATATGGTGATGAACCATCAGGACATTCAGGTGTGTTAAAGAAGGGAGACATGGAAAACATACAGGGCTGCGGCCCTCCAGCATCTGAGTTTGAGACCTCTGGTCTACAGTCATCTACAGCAGGGTTGAACATCGGCTGGAAATGTCACGTACTAATTCATCAATGCCAGCCCAAAATTTCCAGATCTCTCAACTCCAACAATCAATCTTCACTGCTGAACTGGCTCTTTCTGAGTTTCTGGCAACACCCATCATTTACCCACCAAAACCAGTGAGAGTCCCAGCCTTGCAGAGCTCTACCTACTAATCCCGCTTGCCTCAGCTCCCTGTCAGAACAAGGTCAGGGGTTCTCTGGGGTTTCATGGGGGTTCACCTCTAGAGCGGAGTTGGACAGGGCTGGTCTGTCAGCTTGATTGACAGCCGGGCCTCACGCTTATAAACTTTAATGGCTCTTGTCAGGGGTATTCCAGGGGCCCCCCGCCCGGCAGGTATGGCAAGCCAATGCAAACTAAGATGCAAGCACATGGTTTGTACACCATGGTGACATTATTATTATTTTTTTTGTTTGGGTTTGTGATCCTGCCTTTGCCCGTACTTTCGGTGCTATCGGGTGTATGGTATTCTATGACATTGAGGGGAATAATTTTTTATTTGTGATTTGACTGATTTTTGAGGAAGTCTCCCTTCGAACTAAAGTACAAAGTCATGGCCGGAAGACTTTTGAGACACCAAGGAAAGCCACGAGCCGAACGTGAGGAATGTGCCCCGGTAAAAAACATTCCTGAGGGAGGCTATAACCAAAACAGTGGAAAAGAGGAGGAATTCCACTTGTTCAGCGTAAGGAAAGCACACAATGAATTCATTGTTTACCGTTGTGTCCCTGGACATGTGCTGGCAGTCACTAAAACCAGTTGATTATGTTATGCTAACTGAACAAGCTAATGGTCTGTGTGTTGTGCAAGACAGGCAACCTTTTTCGGAAAAGAGAGTAAGTTCACTCTTGTAGTTTTTAAGAACAATCGGGCCCAAAGCGGGGGGGGGGGGGGGGGGGGGGACAGGTGAAGTCGAGCGTCTTACTGTAACTGGAGTGTAAACACTCAGAATAACCTCACCAACAGCTGCTAACAATTAGCATATTAGCCAGTTGTTTATCAAATAATTGCTAACAACCGTGGTTTTCGAGCCGGGCCAACATCTGTTTGTGAGCAATCATCAATTAGTCCCGAGTTCAGAGTTGACTAGTGTAGTCGCCAATGCATCATTCATGAGCTATTTAACTAGGGACACTTCACCATTACACATTACAGAGATGGGCTGGGTGGGTAGGGGGAATGAAAAAAAAAAAGCTTGTAAAGTCCATTCAGCAATTTTCATCCCTCTCCCTTCCCAGCTAATTTGAGCTGCTTTCAAACGAAACCCAATGCTCATTATAGCAAAGCTTGTCTTAACCTGCCAATAAAAGCACGGCCATATTTCTCACACGAGTCCACAGCGAAGCACTAAAAGTACAGGCGGCACAGATGGAGAGGAGGGTATAAAAACACCTTTAGGATGTTTTTAACTCCAAAATCCAACAATAAAAACAAACTCTAGTTACAGAATGAAATGTTTGTCTCCGGTAAAAGTCAATAACTGTACTGTAATTTAATGACCACAGTCTGTGAGATTGCATCAGTTCTGAATGCCCACTATGACAAGTGCAAAGAGCGACGCTCCCTGGCACCGACGGCATCGTTCAACCCACATGTCATGCATGATGCTACTATAGATACTAAACTTAGATCAGGAGTTCTGTTATGGTGACGTACTGGGTTCAGGACACCTCCAGACAATACAAACTCTCAGGCGGTTTGAATAGAACATAAACAAAAGCACAGCTGTCCGGTTAATCCAACTGTGGTCTTATGCATGAGCCCACTCAGCCAACACACACGCACGCACGCACACACGCACGCACGCACGCACACACACACGCACACACACACGCTCAAAGTGAAATATATTCTCAAGAAAAAGAAAGTCAAGAATTCTTCTCGACTGAAGGCCACTTGTTGCTCAGACGGCCTCACTGCTCACCGCCTTCAGGCCTGGAAATCCTGGCTTTAAAGATTTGCAATCTGTGGCCGTTGCCAAACTTTGACGATGAACGAAAAGCAAAACAAGAAAACAGGCCTTTTTTTTTTTTTTTTAAACTTCCCCTTCTATCTCAATCCCCCGCTGACATTCTCCAGCTACATTCCACCTCCATTACTGAGACCTTCTGCTGAGTTTATGATTACAAAACATTCATCCTGTCGTTTTGATCTGATTGGGGACATTTTATCCTTTTTTTTTCCCCTCCTTCTCCTTTCGCTATCAGCTATCAAAGCGGCACAACACTGGCTGATCTGTGTTTATTCAAACAGCTGACATCACTTGCTGCCAGATAAATTTAGTCAAGAAAGCCCTCTGCATGTAGTTAGTGGGTAAAAAAAAAAAACCCCATGGTACCAAAGATCATCTTTACAGTATTTTCAATCGGGATGTTGTTTTTATTGATTTTATAGTATGTAATCAGGTAGAATAGTGAAAAATTCTAAATGAAGAAATGCTCAATTTAATCAAAAACGTGTCACACTCTGTAGAAATCAATGAATAGTATTAAGTTTGGTCCGATAGTCCAGACAGGACCTTTTTTTCATCAAGCCTGTCTTTGATTAACAATCCCACCTTACCATTCTCGACTTTAAAGAGCGGCACAGGTACAGTTCACCGTGCAGCTGCTTAATAACAATGGTTTCCTCCTTCCAAGCTTCAAATGATTGTGCTATTTCCTTTTATTATCTGATCCCCAGACCCAGGCTGACCCTGTTGGAAGAGGTGTGAGGGTAACCGTTCTCAGATGTGTATCGGTGATGGGGCCCCAGGTGAGAGGGTGAGAGAGGTGCCCTGCGGAGTCCAGGCCAATTGACGCCCCCCACCCCCCCCCCCCCCCCGCCCCCTCTGCCTCCTGCCTATTTTCAAATTTTCAGCTCCCCGTGGCACCCATCCAGGGAGCTCCTCCAAACATCGGTTACGGCCCGTGCTCTGCAGGCTGCTGAAACCTAAGCCGCATAAAGCCCCCGGTCCGGTTCATTATTTCTGCTGCAGGGCGGTGTTTTGAATAACAGGAGCGTCCTTCAAACTTGGAACCTCCGTGACAGCAAAATTCATCCGCCCTGCTGCAGAGTCCTTGAAGATCTGAAGAATTACCAGATGTAGCAGCGGCGGTGTGAGCCGTCGAACTGAACCACAGGTGGGCACAGTGCAGGTAAACACAGCCCCACTGTTTGGTTAAGTTACTTTCTGTATATTGTTGAATCACTGGCTTTCTTTGAACAGTTGGGTAATGATGTTGTGTTCTACATTGCGTTTGAAGATTTGAAGTCCTTTCAGTTTAATCAGTCAGTAGTGGTCAGTATCTCCATGTTGGATAGAGAGATGAAGTGGTTTTTCTTTTTAGTAGTACTATTACTCATATGATCCCGTGTTACTCTTTTGTTTGTTTTGCTCATGCTCCAAGAGCCACATGGATTAAGGCCACGCTTTTTTTTATGACTCGATGAACTCATTTATAACTCCAGAGGTCTGCAGAGGTGGAGGCAAGAAGCTGAGGGATGCTGGGGGTCCACAATCAACAGCGGAAACATCCACATTCAGTGGAAACATTAAAAGATGCAGAATGTAAAATCTGAGTTAACTTGCTTTTGGTTGTGGTGCGCCAAATAATCAACAGTCCAGCTCTCAGAACATCACCACTTATACGAGTGTTTAATCCAAGTGACAAAATCCTGGTCTGGTTGGTTAGTTTAAAAACTTGCATCTTTCTGCAGGTGAACACGTAACAAACTTCAATAATTGAGCATCGAAAGTAGTTCATGATGTCAGGCCATTGTTGAAATGAAAATAGTGTATTGTATATTAGCTTTTCCTACTAAAACCTTTGACCTTTACAGACTCGGTTTGTTTTTCAGCCATTAATATAACAGTTTTGCTCACACGAAATACTTTCATGTAAGATTGAAGTTCTACTCAGAGCACTATTGTCACACAATGTAATTGCTATCTGCAGCACAGCATAGTTTGTAGACAGCTATGTATCAGTGGTATTCCGAACGTCTCACTGAGCAGAAGATAATGGCTTTAGCAGGTACAGAAGTCATTCCAGTGACAAGCAAACAGTGTGAGGGCGTGCTTGTGGCTGAGGCCTGCAGCAACACTTGAGAGAGGTCACTTTCTGAAAATAAAAGAATTTAATGAAACGTCCGTCTGGATTTTCACTTACTGATATACGATGTTTATTTGGGATAAGGCTGTTGGTGCACTTGACTCTTCAAAACTTTATGATCTGCACGTGCATGGACACCAGGGTGTGCATCCTGCACAATTTGTCACCTGTCCGGTCAGTGTATGTTGCCAAAGAAATGTCAGCAGTTGAGATATTTTCTTACATATCTTCATATTTGACACAAAACTCCAGATGATAGTCATTGAAGTATTTCCGAGTAAATTTTCCTCTCAATACAGCCATTCAGCACTCCCCTGACAAGAAATGAGTAGTGACATATCTTGGATGTATACTGTGCAAAATCCCACTCCAGCCTCTCCGTTAAAGCTATAAGAAGAGAGAGACTCACTGCTGCTCACCATGAATCAGAGCACTGATGTCTGCTGACCCAACCTACACACTCCCATAATTAACCTTCTGCCTGGAAATCCTCTACTGTTGACGTGTGTGTATGTGTGTATGTGTGTTGATTTCCTGTTCGTGGTATGGGTTTGGTTTTGGTGGAAAAAAGGAAAATTAGCAACAAAGCATTGAAAAAAAATGCATAAAATCTGAAAATGTAAAGAAAAACCAATAATTTGTGTGTTCATCCATTTCCCTCTACTGTCATTACACATAATATAGAATATTTTGATGATTGTGACACTAAAATGCATTAGCAGCATGTTAAGGCTAAAGTTGCAGTAGAGTCGAGTATGCTAGAACTGCATTTAGTTTAATAAAATGGTGATGGCTGATAACTCTGAAGGGTGACGACATGATTAATGCAAGAGGAAAGATGAAACGGGAAAAAGTCTGATACACAAATGTGTTTTCAGTTTTTGGACTTTGACTCTAATCTTTGATATTTGTGTGAGATATTAGGTCATTTAAACCGATATTAAAATGAAACCATGTGAGAGGTTTTGGCAGAGATGTTTACAATTAAGAGATGAAATGCAACTCAGACTTAAAACACTCCAAAGGTCTAGTATTTTAGTAGTTTGCTAATATTATTTACCATGTCAAATCTTCCTGCAATCACCATTAAATAAAGGCAAATACAGGCAGACAGATTATCACCAATATATTCACACCAATGAGCAATTTATATTCACCATGTGTGTTTTTGGACTGCAGTACCCAGAGAAAACTGACCCATGCACAGAAAGAACATTCAAACTACACCCAGAAAGATCTGCAAGCCCAACAAAGATATAAACCAGGGAATTGTCACTATGAAACATGAGTGCTAACCATCCCAGCAGGGGGTGTCAAACTCATTTTACTTACAGAGCAATTAAACCTCAAATCAGCCGAACCAGTAAATGATAGCATTATAATATCTTAATAACTATAACTCTAAATCTATTTTGTTATTTTATTGCAACAAAGTATTAATATATTTAATGAACTATCCTTTTACAACACATGAAAAACCTGAAATTTTAACAATATTTTGCATCAGTTCGCCACGTATTTCGCAGCTTACAGATCACAGTGGACCTTTGTTGCACTATTTGCATCTTCAACGACAGAAAACATTTGGCCAGATGCAGCTGGCACTCAAAAATATAGATCAGAATAACTTGTCCAATTCTAGAAATGATCTCCAACGTCAACAGCTTATAATAAAAATATTATAGACTCATAAGATGAACACAAGTGTCAAAGCTAAAGTGTCCAGGTTGAACAAGACCTTTAACCCACTTTTAAGCTACACAACACGCTCACTATACGTTACAATGTGTATGTTTAAATACTGCGTAGAACTGAACTTGAACATGAAAATGGCCGTGACAATGGTTGTACACATACACACACACAAACTTTGAAAGTTTTCACCTTTATATTTCTCGTTTATCAGTGAAGTATTTGCAACCAGGAATTTCTACATATCAACTGAAAAGAAAAATCCAACTTTCATCTAAATTGCCTTGCTCAAGAGTGGTTTGACAATTTATGAAGCTCTTATGTCGGTAATTAATTCCTCCTCCTCTTGGCTCACATCTTACCTCATTGCCAAGCAGAGCAGAGATGCAGGCTTCAGAAGCATCGCATATGGCCGTGAGGTCGTGACCGCCCTCCAGGGCAAGAACCAGCCGCCCGCCCGCCAGAGCCATCAGCTGCCTCGTCAGGTAGCCAAAACCTGGACACACAGGAAATGACAGAAAGAGGAGGAAGAGAGCGAAAAGGACGGAATGAGATGGGGGTAGGACTGCTGTTCAGCCTCCAACTTCCTTCAACTTCCTTTTTGGATATCGATCAAAGCAAAGAGTCGGAGAGAGGGGTTGGAGCGTGGATGAAGGAAGGGATGACTGCATTAAAGAGAGGAAAAGAGAATGGCGGAGCAATGTGGATTTACTGGGGGCCAAAAAACAAGCCTTAATACGAGCCAGGTTTAATTTTAATAAATGTGGCTTTGCATTTCGTCCTGGTCGCACCCTTTGATGTTCTTCCTCTCGGGAGAAAGGGCACTTCTAATGTATGCATTCAACCAAGCTTTATTCCAGCCGGAATTCTAGCCTGTCCCTTCTTCCTTAAGTCCCCTCTAAATCACCCATAACGCCCCCTGAGACAACCAAGACCCATGGCCTTATGTGAAATCTTTCAGGAAAAGCTCTGAGCTGGCACGCTAAGGCACAAGTTATAGGGAACAAAAGGTGCATGCGTCATGCTTTCAGAAATAGAGGGCATACAATTGGTAAAATGTGCAGCTCTTCGACAGACAATTGCGCGGAGCTGTAGCAGGAGCTTACATTTGGCCGTCAGCTTGTATCCGCCCAGCGGCGGGGCATGTCCGTCCACCGCATCAAAGCCAGACGACACCAGCACCATGTCTGGGGCAAACTCGTTGGCTATAGGCATGACCACCGTTCTGGAGGAAACAGAAATAGAATAAAAATCAGCAAAACATTGCTTTCCTGGTAAAACTGAATTCAATGCCTTCATTGTCATTATATGAGCTGCATGAACAAAGTGAGACAGTTTCAACTGAATGGTGCAAAAAGGTAAGTTTACAATATACAGTATATGAGCTGAAAACAGCCATCAAGCACATTCAACTAAAAAGTGCAGATAAAATAAAATATATGGGCAATATTGAGTAGATCAAATATCAAATACAACATGTATACAGTGGATCAGCAACCTGTTTTTTTTTTGTTTACACATTCAATTGCATTTGAAGGTTTCATTAAAATTGGCTTTTTGTTGACATTTTCATTTTTGGTAGTAATTGTTTGGATTTATGAAAATATACACATGTTCATCAAGTGTACTCTGTGCTACAACAAAGAAAAACATTAAAGTTTAAATGTGAAGATTAGAATAGCACTTTTTTCCTGTTCAAGCCCAATCAAGATGAAATAGTTTGACACCCCTGATCTAAAATCGTTTCATTTTTATTTTATTATGGATCATAAACGAGACTTTTCTTGAACATGAGTCCATGCATTGACTTGGTTTGACAGCCATAATAGTAAAGGCCTTAAAAATCCACCAAATGCACAATGTGTGGCCCATTTTATTCTCAAGCAGCTCTCCTGAAAGCCTTGCTTAAATAGGATATATTTTTGAATATTCACATCTCTTTATAAGGAATGCCAGGATGTAAGGGGCTACCAACACAAAACACATTAGATGTAATTTACTCTAAGTACAGTTTAAACCGCAGAGCTTGATGAGCAAAGCTTTCAAGATTTAATAAAACCAATATTGGAAGCTATCCCATGTGAATATAAACAGTTCGTTATTTTTTCAAAACCACAATTCCAATACATATAACTGAATCAAAAGATGAGGATCTCACAGCTGAATATACAAGAGATTCCTCAAATGAACCACTGAGGACACTGAAGGCCAAAGTAGATGTAAATTCTACACATTTTCAGGGGTAAAGAAGAAAAAAACCAACCTGATGAAATTACGAAGTTTGTGTTGAAAAACTAACTGCTTCATGAACCCATTCACCTATGTTTGATGAAAGATGGATTAAAGATGCGTAAAGAAAACATTACTATCTGCCACTACTGTCCATGTGATGTTGAGTTTATACCCATCTGATGACGCTCCATGTCATATTTTCACTCTGCATCTTCTGCTGTATTTTGGAATTATTTTATGGCTTTCACTTCCTTTCATGGATTTCAAAGCAAACATCCACCTCATGAGTTTGTATGTACTCTGTGTTTGGCGTGGCAAACTACTACATGCAGCTTTTGAAGTGGAAAGATAGGAAATTAGGATGGAACACACACGTGTGCCGGCACACCGATAATTCCAGAAAGGGAAACATAATGAGACGTGTAAAGTTTGAGGATATTTCTAACGCTGTCAGATGGGAATGGTTTGTTTACAATCTACAACTGACACACAACCAAACAGATAGAGCTTGGGAGCAATAATATGTCACGCAGAGGAACCACATGAGCCGTGGGATCCTGTGTAATGATTCACTGTGAGCTGCGGTTGGAAAATCTACTCAAGTTTAAACGATCGCCCTTATTGACGGCAGAGAAAAAAACAAGACACACAGGATGTGTGTTCACGTTTAAGAGAGTTTGGCATATAACCAGTAGATTAAACTAGTTTAAATCAATAAGGCCCCTTTCTTTCACTGAATACATCAAATCACATACCAGGTAATATACACACATGTTGGGGAAAAAAAAAAGAATTACTAACAGGATGTTTTTTGACCAGACTGATAAAATGATAGGGAATCAACAAGTAACACATTCACAGTCATACTGGACAGATTAAATCAGAGACCAGTGGTGCGCAACCATTTTTCCAAAACATTTACTTTGAGAAAAACACTGCAACAATAAGCAGGAGCTTTGAATTAAAAAAGCAGTTTCCCATGTCTGCAGTATTTTCTTAATCGTTTTAATCAGTTACTGTGTGTCCAATCCTCCTTTTGACGACCTGTGAGTAGGGCAAGTTCACGCAAACAGAATTGAATATCAAATCCAAAAATCTTGAGCTTCATAGCAAAAATGTAATAGAATTCACTACATTGACTATTGGAAATCACATTCTGACACTTCAGGCTCTGTGACTTTTGCTTTATCCGTTTAATATTACAGTTCAATTTTATTTCAACTTAGTTTTAACAGGAAGTGTTCCAATGAAGTTATGAAGGCAGCAGCCAGTAACAACGCCAATATTTTAGTACATTACTAATAATAATAATAACAACCTAGAAGTTAAAATGAATATTATTGATTCTACTACATATTGCTCTTCATATAATTCACTGATCACCAAGCAGGTTTTTACAGACACTGCACCCCTCCGCCTGTTGATCTCCCACTCCATCTTCCCCCCACTCATGAACAAGACCCCGAGATACTTGAACTCCTCCACTTGGGACAAGGGCTCTCCACCAAATTTTTAGGATGTGTATAAGCGCCTATAAAATAGAAACCCCACAATAATCAATCACCATTTAAGTCGATAATTTCAGGAGCAGCACACTACAAACTGAGTTGACTTTGTAGAAAAGTATCATGTGTCCTAGCATTTTGGTTTGGAATAATTTAGGATGTCGCGCTCAGTTCATAAATAGCTGGACTTTCCAGATGGCAAAACAAGTGCCTCGCTCTGATTCACTGTGAAACCCCGGGCTTTTGGCTAAGATTCCGTTTTTGGACCCCAAAATATTTGGGCGAGTGGTGTTTTGGTGAGCCCTGTGAGAGCTGGGAGTACCACAGGGTGCTGTTGTAGGTCCCCTGTACTTTTCTGACCTCAAGAACACGGCGCTGGTTTGCCGGCTGCGGGTGAGCAGCGTGCCCCGAACTCCGTAGGCCACAGGGTTTTCCATCTATTGCTCACCGCCAAATTACATCCCCAAGCAGCGCACACCCCACCTCCACTGCCACAACACAACACTCCTACATACACACAGCTGTCTGAGGGAGAGGCAAGAGGTAGCGTTGTGAGGTTTTTTCTGGGAGTCCCAGACAGCAGAGATACATGGAGTGTGTGCGTCACTGTGCGATTGCATGCATCTGGCAAAGTTTCAGAAGAAGACGTCATTGCAAAGGAGATGAAAGAGAGAAAGACAGAGATGCAGCCTGCAAGTAAAAAACAAAAAAAGACTGTAGAGAATGAGAATGGAGCTATAACCGAGTAGACGAACAGCACGAGAACAATGACCTTTGGGTAGTGAAACGGTGGTAATAATAAATCGTCCAAATCATTTGGTTTACCTTTTAATGGCAGACAGAAGTCCCCAACAAACATGGTAATCAGAGGAAACTCCCAGATAAATTAACTTTGCATATTATCCTATGTCCTATTTGACCTCACAGCAAAAGACCACACTCTTGACCACTGAGTATACTTCACCCACTACTAGTTCCTACCACCTCCCCCCAACTCCTCTAACCTTGAACACGTGCAGAAACGTGCAGAAAAATTGCTGATGCCATCAGGACCAACTCCTCCCCCGGAGTAATGCGCTGACATTTAAAGGACAAGAAAAGCCATAGTGATCAATTAGCAGATGGACTCGGGAGGAAGCGAGTGGTTTTTCAGGAACATTAATTGCGAGTGAGTCACCAGCCATGAATGCAAGGACTAAAAAGATATTCTTGCTAATTGAGGGAAGGGTGAGTTTACGACAGAGTTGTGAGCTACAAGAACATCCTGAGAAAAGGTTGCTGTCCTGCAGACCTGCTGCTTCTCGACACGCTTTCAATGTACTGTGAATAAATAAAAATAGTCTTTGGTTTTAAAGGAAACATTTGACAATTTTTTTTAAATTTCTGGGCAACCAGTGGGTATGTATAGGAAACGCTGGTACGATTACAAAAGTACCAAGCTTTCTATCCGCACCCTAATAAATACCACACAATTGTAAAGGTACTCTGGTTTGGTTCAATTAAAGTCTGATGGAAGTCTGAACACAACATAGACAAAGAGCATTAAATGTACCAGAATGAAGGATGTTGCAGACTTCAGAAGTTTCAAAACACTAGAGTTTAATGGTATCATCGTTATAAGCATAGAGAAGAAGTTATTGCCACGATTTTGAATTGTTTACATTTTACATGTTGTTGGAGACTTTTTAGTTGGTAAAAATCCACTACTAAAGTTAACTTTATGTAAAGTTTTTAAATGCAAAGGGAAATCTTTTGTTGTGTTTTAGGTATATGTTTACGTTGAAGCAATGAAGTGGAACTTTTTGAAAAACATCTCATCTGTGTAAACGGAGCAAAACACAACTTTCTGAAACGCGGGTGTTTCTTTAGTTTTTAGCTTGTGTTCTTTGCCCTGATGTTTATTTGAGCAAATCAGGCTCTGCTGTGATCGATTCATCAGTGCTGTTTGTTTGCAGACTGCTTTTGTCAAAGTGTTTACTCCAGAGAAATTCTTGCAATATTTTAAAAGAATTCGTTAAATATGTCCAGCTCACAGCATTATCATTAAAGTGGCGTTGCACAGTATACAACATATAAGCAATAAGACTTTGTAATGTCAGGTAACCATATGACACCATCATGTTGCCTATCATAACAACAATATTATTTATAATAAGTACAAATATTTAGATGTTTGTCTTTGTGTTATGATCTATCCTTCCAAATCACAGTGCTCTTTCACTTGCCCATAGTTTTGACCAGTGAATTGTACATTTTTTGTAAATTATCCTCAATTAATTGCACTTTTCTTTTAAGATTCATTTTATATTTGCAGACTGTGAATGTACAATGCATGGAAAGACCTTACTCAGAGCATCCATCTCATGGATGTTGATATCGTGATGATGACAAACTTGTGATTAGCATGCATTTGTTCTAATGTCAACACTGAGTGGACATGAAGTGAACGATGATTTAGATCAGGGCGACACTCAACAGGCGGGAAGACAGCTTCACAGTGCTCCGATAAATATCGTAGAACTCAAATCTAGTTGAGTTGTAAAATCTCTTCTCTTATACATACCTTCATCTTCTCTTAAAGTCCTACTTTGGAATTTGAACTGAATCCCATAAAGGGATTTTTTCCCCTTCAATTCAGACTATTTCTCCACTTTAGGTCCCAGAGAGGTCTTTCAGTTGTTGGCTCTAAATCTGATTTTAAGTGCACACCAATGTACTAAACCCACAGCAGGTCAGTGGTAGTCTTCAGAGCCAAGGAAAACTTCCTCTCATGGGGCTACTCATCGTTGTGGAATCACTTGACTTTGCAATTCGTCAGCTCTTGACTTTTGCCTTTAGTCCACTCCAGGGTTTATTATCTTTTGACAAAATAATGATGGTTTTGTGAAGATCTCTCATGATTTTTTGAATGACAAACTCTAAAACAAAATCCACCATTATCAACATATCTTTATTGATCACTTTAAAGAAAACATACATAGCCAACCTTACCAAGGACAGACTTGGCTATTGAATGTGTGATCCATTGGCCAAAATTGGCCTCCAAGGGAGTGTGAAGTGGCCTGAAGGATGAGCTTTCTTGCAAAATGGGAAAATGACAAATAGGATATTAACTCTTCACTAAATGTAACTGTAAATTAATGCTCATACACAAAATGTTGAATTACTGATAATTCTATCGGTTAGTTTGCTCACTTATGTATCCATATTTACAGCAACACACAAAAAAAAATCAATGGATTGACATTATGACTGTTGGTTTAGCTTATTTTTTTAAATTAAATTAAAATATATTACACACGGCACCATTAAAAAGGGACAGGACACATTTTGAAGGAGAATATGGACTTTGTCCTTTAGAGGGAGCTTTTTTTCCAACAACACCAGCATATAACAGGTTAAATTGCAGTGCTTGAAGGCTTTCCCCCTTCGTTCATAAAAAAGTAGAGAGAGAGAGAGAGAGAGAGAGGAGAGAGAGAGAGAGAGAGAGAGAGAGAGAGAGAGAGAGAGAGAGAGAGAGAGAGAGAGAGAGAGAGAGAGAGAGAGAGAGAGAGAGAGAGAGAGAGAGAGAGAGAGAGAGAGAGAGAGAGAGAGAGAGAGAGAGAGAGAGAGAGAGAGAGAGAGAGAGAGAGAGAGAGAGAGAGAGAGAGAGAGAGAGAGAGAGAGAGAGAGAGAGCGAGAGAGAGCGAGAGAGAGAGAGACTCGCACACGCACACTTACACATCAAAGCCCTGTCATCTGGTGCTGCGGGTAGCTGGTTTGAATTAAATTTAATTCTCCTCCTCTCTCGTCTTTCCAAGTTCATGGCAAAGAGGGGGCTGAGGGTGTGTGGGGGAGGTGGGGGGGTGAGAGAGAGAGAGAGCGAGAGCGAGAGAAAGAGAGAGAGAGGAGAGACGGCGCTTCTGGTTTTCATTAGGGCCAATTTTCTTATCTTTTTTCTCTGTGCTTTCTGGAGACTCAGACTTGAGCCCCTGCAAATGCAACGTGGCACAGGCCAGCGGAGAAATGGGAAGGTGCCGGCTGCAGACGCATGCATCCCCTCCCCGAAATCACAGAGGGGGAGCGAGGAGAAGACCACGACACACAGACAGAACCAACCAAACAGAGGGTCTTTGTGCGTCAGGTGACATGCGCACGCACAATGATATTAAAGGTGTTTCTGAGAGGACTTTGCACATCTGTTGCTCCCTCATGCACAGATGAGCCAAGTCACTGTGCGCCATGTATTGAAAATAAACACCAGTAAGCAGCATTATGGATCTGTCACTTCACATGTGTACAGACAAGACACAAATGAAAATTTGTGTGTAAGATATGCACGCGTCCTGTGAGGCCCAGAAATATGTGCAGGTAATATTTGATCCTTTGGGAATAAATGCAATGCAATTTGCAATGCAGTGCAATGCATAATTGCAATGCGCCTGCATCGAATTCTCTCCATCGCTTCATATCTTTGGTATTCTCCTTTAATGAAGGAGCCCGATTCTTAAACACACACACACACACACACACACAGAGGCCACCACATGCATGTTTGCTTGAGATGCATGAAGGCACAATCAACATACCAAAACTACTGTATTTGGGTAAGTGGTTCCAGATGATGCTGTCAGCTTAAGCTTGATCATTTTTTGTCAATACATTTTCAAGCAGCAAAGAAAGACAAGTGTACGTATAATTTTTAAGGCTTTTGTACAAAAAGTGCAGCACTATTTCAAAAGACATGTCCACTTTTGACCATCGGGCACTGCTGATTTAATTTTGAAAGCAAAATCTTATGCTTGCATATTAATATGGAGGTGCACCTGTTTTTGCTCTTGTAAATTTCTGTTTGGTTGCGGTCTGTTAAAAGCTGCTCGGTGATGGAAGTGATGGCACACTCTAAATCAAGTCTCACATGGGAGGTTACATACATTGCACTGACAAGACCCAGACAGTTCTGCAAACTTTTAGAAAAGTTTGCAGAGTTTGAACCTTGTTAAAAAGGCTGGCTGAGGGAAACAAACCACACTAAACCCAGCCCACACACATACACACTGCATCGCGTCCTATTGTCACAATGTACGTTTCAGTGGGGGTTTAATGACAATGCAACGTTTCCAAACTGTGGGTCTGCAAGGTGAAATTGCAAGGACTAAAAACGAAGAGACCGAATGGAGAGTTTGCAATAAAGTAACCGCTTTTTATTTACTGCCCACTGTGTTGTATTTTTAAGGGTAGCAGATTTACCACAATGCCATTAACCGTAATAATAGATCAGTGACGCTGCAGTGAGAGGTTAGTGTTGAAACTGCAGGAAATACTTACATTTCTGAATAATACCCATTCCAACTGTTGATTCAAAATGCTATTTGATCATTTCAAAATCTTTAAAGAATATTCCGGTTTTTTTGTATCAACACACTGGAAATCAATCCAAGCTTTTGAACAGCACACTGCAGCACCTGCTGAGTCTGAACACTATGAGGGGTGTAATATATTTTACGTGGTTGTCATCAGCCCACATGGACAAAAAAGGGTTGAAAGGTTAGAATAAGACGTGGGGGGGGGGGGGGGGGGGACTGAGGGAGAGGGAGAATAAGCAGAGTTCTGGGGTGCATTAGCTGGCTAAGGTGTGCTTCCGGGGGATAGCGTGCCGAAAGCTGCCAGAAGACAGTGGCCTGTCGGTTTGATGTGCCGGGTGCGGCCAGATGGACCTGCGGCTAAAACCCACCGAGTCATCTTCAAAGGGCTCTGGAACGACTCCAGACCTGCGTCCATCCCGGCTGTATGAAGCAAAAATGTGTACGAGACAAGTACGTGTCTGTGTCACGTCCATGACTCTGTGCAAGGTGTGTGTGCGTGTATGAGGTTATTTATAGCTCCATAGGTGGATCCAATAAAAAAATAAAATAAAAAAAATCAGGCCCTACAGATTTAGGGCTGAATTTGTGATATTGTAGGGTGCAAACTCAAACCTCTTCAGTTCTTTGGAAACCCTTTAATTCTCCAGACATGCATGTAATTATGCATTTATTAAGACGTATACTCCAAAAACTTACAGTTTGGAAATTCTCACCTGAGAAAGCTCATGTGACAAGAAAAAAATACATCTAACTTCTCATTCCCAATGGAAATCATAAAAAAAAAAAAAAAAAATTCAAATTTAAATATATCGCTCTAAATTGGCTGTAAATATGATTGTGAGTGACTCTCAGTCAGTTGGAACTTGTTTGTGCAGTGGAGCTGCTATGATAAGTGAATTTCCTCATGTGTGATGAATGACGCATCATGTTCGATGTCGGTAGCTCTTGAAATTTTCCCAGTAGGAAGGTGCAATTTTTCAGAAGTTGGAACTTTTCCCCATTTCATGTAAATGAATCATGAACTTGCCGTGTGAACTCTGACCTCTGTGAAATCATCGTCTTACCTGAAAGCAGCGAGGTACTCTACGTCACCCATAGGAGGCTCTAGTCCTCCGGCAAAGGCCATGTTCACATTGAAGCCCGCGGCTGCTCCGCTGCCCACCTGCGACGCACACACACAAAAAGGCTAATTTAACACACAGAAAACAAAGGAGGATGTAAACAGAGAGGTGGTTTTCCCACCTCATCGGGCGCTCCGCTGCCAGGGAAGAAGTTCCCGTCATCGTAGCGATGCAGAGACAAGTAAAGCACGCTGGGGTCGGCATAGAAGGCCTGCTGGGTGCCGTTACCGTGGTGAACATCCTACAAACAACAAGAGATTCCAGCAAAATGTGTCATTGATCAGCAAATAACAATATTTTTTCAATTAATTCCTTCGAATGGATTAAAATATGAAAAGCTGCCTTCTTTCAACGAGACTGTCACCGTCTATGCGACGGTCAGAAGGATCCAATAAAACACTTCAATAGCCGCGCATTGTTTGCCAGCAACGTGACATTAATTAAATGACCTCATTTTTCTATAACCCAAGAATGCTTTAATACACTGATCCACAAAATGTCCCCGGCAGCCCTGAGGACCAGTGGCATGACAATGAGCCTGTTCCCCTGCGACAGACGGCAGAGGAAATGAAAAAAGGGCACTTCAAAGGCTTTGGGGAATGGCCGTGACCAGGCGGGGATGCTGGAGAAGAGCACCGCTCCTGGACATGGACACGACAAAGGCTTTGCCCTACCTACGCAGAAATTACTTTGCGTCTCTTTGGAAGAAAAAAAAAAAAAAAACCCAGATTGAGACGATAGTTTCTGACCCCAAAAAACAAAGACAAGGTGAAAAGTTCAGCCACTAATGACAATTTAAGCTTTGATTTTACAAAGCAGGGCAACCAGAGATTATTTTTAATGAACATTGTTCAAATTTGGAAGAATGTCAAAACTCAAACTAAGTCATGATATCCATTTATCATATGCATGACAATCACCAGATTAAACGACAAAATTTCCTTGATGCACTATCTGCACAGATGTCTTGCAACAATCTTGAGAACAAAAACATCTACTCTTCTGTTAGTCCAGAAATTTGTTTGCTCTCTGACATCAGGTAAAATGCAGCTCATAAAAGAAGAGAAGGAGCTGCTGAATTAATGTATTAAATGTAAACTGGAGAAAGAGTAGACTGATGGTGAAGCTTCACTTTTCTCCAACTCTCTCAGCTGAAAATGGTTTGAGAAATCTCCAGTACTATAATGCTGGAAAAAAAGTCCTGTGTTCAAAATTATAGGGAAACCCTCCAAGAAAGTTTGCAAACCCTGGCAGATATGTGGAGGTATTCTGGAAACTTCCTCCTAACTTCACAATTTGTTGCAGCCAAGCGAAATAGTGGCTTAAGACTTGCTTTGAAGCTTGACAATCAAATCGATTTTTTTCTTCTTCATGTGAATTCAAAACTGAGAGAACATTAAAAGATTTTCCGCCGGAGGAAAATGAGCTGAAAATTTAATATGAATCCATTTTCTACTGCTCAGCTGTTATTAAACGAGTTTGCGAAGCTGAATTTTCTTTAAACAGGAGAGAACATGAAAGCACGGGCCGTGGTCTGGACGTACATGGATATATTTTACTGAGAGGGGCCAAAAAGTGTGACGAAAAGAGGGATCAGGGATCACCGATAAGTCAGGATTTTCCTCTGGAGGCTGCAAAGAATCTCCAAACAGATAAAAGATAAGATGCTGAAATATCTTCCTCTGGCTATAAGCATGGGAGAAGCCACTTTATTCTTTTTTTTTTTGAGCTGTTCATGTTACAAAGTCTGGCGAAATAAATCTAATAACACCAAAGTGATTTCTTCCGGATAATGACATCTGGGAAAAATATCCACATACTGAATCATAATTACTGGTTGATTAGAGAGGAAATACAACTTCTATTACTATATAAAAAAAAAAGAGAGATGAAGAGGCACATGAAGACTCCTACAAAAGTGAATATTACATAATAAGAAACTGAATAAGTAATTCAGGTTGCCAGTTGAACTCACCCAGTCCACGATAAGGATTTTGCTGACGTTGAGTCTCTGCTGCAGAAGTTTGGCTGCGATGGCGACCGAGTTGAAGTAGCAGAAGCCCCTGAGAAATGAGAGAGAAGATATTGACTTGAAAAGCCTGAAATCACATGATTTTCAATGCAAAAAAATGTAGGGAAGCAAAGGCAGCATATAAGAGATGAACTGTGGGTTTGTTTTTTTTCTTCGTCAAAATTGCTAATTCACTCACATTGGCGTGCTCTCCTCAGCGTGGTGTCCTGGTGGTCGGACCACAGCGAAACCATTCTGTAAGAGGAAAAAAAACAAACGGTTCATTCACGTAATCCATCCGAGCATAAACTTTATTCTTCTAATGAGGATTTTTTCTTTTTGATTGCGCAAAACGATCAAAATATGGAGACATCATTCACCATCTTGATGCACTGTGTTAAGATCATTAACTAATACACCAACTTTTATCATGTAGAGCACCAAACACATGGAACGCCAGACAATGATTAACGCTCTCGTCTCCCAGCAGAAGAAACCAGGTTGAGTTTGGGCTCTGGGCCTTCCTGTGAACAGTTTGCATGTTCTTTTATGTATGCAAGAGGTTTCTCTGGACACTTCCTCCTATGAGTTGCTGCCTCTGGATGTGTGACATTGCGAATGTGTTGCTGTGATGGACTGGAGTCAAGGGTGTGCTGGGCCAGTCACTCATTGTAAGCTTGGATTGGCTCCAGAATGCTGCAACCTTAAGTTGGATAAAGAAGCAAAGAAGATGGATGGGAATTGAAAAGAAAAGTTCCCAGTTTGATGCTGTATGCACATGTGTTGTTGGTTTTCTCCAGGTACTGTGGCTTCAGTCTCCAAATTCACTGGTGTAACCAACGACTCTAAATCTCCTGTTGGAAAATATCCTGCTCTCTAACTGTCTTAACCTTGTTTCCCACTCTGACCGAACTCAGTGAGGCAGGTGCTGAAGTGTTCCTGGTCCAGACTATCCCAGTGATGATGTTTCCTCGCCTCATTGGAAGATGATGATGTGACTCAGGGGCTGTGCACACGACAACGCCAGTTCACGTAATGAGCCATTTTGGGCCGATCGTCCATACGAGGTGGCGTTTTAGAAGCGTTTTTTTGAATACGGGTTCCAGAGTGGGGAAATTCTATAACCCAGCTTGACTGTGAGGTGTGGACGGCAAAGATGATCATTTGTGGAAAAACGATGATGTCATCACCCGACCTTGGCGGTCTGCGATGTCGTCTTAGAATCACAACAATAGTGGACCACAAGCTCCAGTTGAGCTGCAGAAGCTACTGATGCTGGCAGCAGGAGGAGCAGGGCCATAGACCTATAGAACTCTATCGATATTGTATATAGAAGTCACTGTGCAGGAGTCTACTTCTAAATTTCTATGTGCTCCGTCTTCTTTTGCGTTTTTGGTGTGTTTGGTGAGTCACAGTGCCCCGAAAGGCCTGGCCTATGTACTACATGCCCATAAGCCTCGTGTTAAGCCGCGTTCATTGTGACGTGACGTGACAAAAGATGGTTTTGGCACATGCGGATGTGGCCTCAGTGATGACGTGCCCTGATTTTTACCACTTCGTGTGACCCCGAAGTTGGTTAAAGCCGAGGTGGAGGATTTCTGGATGGATATACGACGTCACCTTGATCCACCATGTCACCCGTCACAGCTATCTCTGAATATAACGTCACCACACTTCTTTAAAGACTCGCACACACGGAAGCAGATGCTCACAGTGGGTCATTTAAGGGGAATTCTGTTGAGGCAGTCCTCCAAGCGGCTATTTCTGGAGGTTCCCACTGCGGGGACATTAGATAAATGTTTGGCCTGATGTGGAGCGAGGCGAGCCGGGCTAATGATGTTGAGTCAGCTGCTGTGGATTAGCAACCAGCCGGATGGTTACTACAGGGACAAGTGCCTCAGTTGAAGAACTCCTCATGACACCGTCCCAACGTAAAAGTCCAGGAGACACGAAGGAGGCGTGCACTTGTCTTCACATCGGGGAAAAGTAACAATTAAATCGAAGCAGACGTGAGGAAAAGCATAGAGGGCTGCAGGTGGAGGCACAGAGAGTATGTGAGACTGGAGTGGATTTATGGCCTTCTGTGGAGTTCAGAGGGTTGTTGGTACAGGTGGAATTTGGTCACTTGGCTGTGGTAGATCCTCAGAGGACCATCTGCATGCGTGTAAAGGATGTGAGGTGTGAGAGCGTGTGTCTATGGTCATTTGTACACTTTTGCATGCGCATGTTTAGTTGATGTGTGAAACCGTTGAACAATTATGGTAAACGGAATGTTGTTGAAATTGCAGTTCTATTATTCAAATTTCATATTTGTCATGTTTTGTAAAAAGGATGGTTCATCAAATGTGAACTTCTTAATGCTTTGTTGCACTAAAACAAAGCGTAAGATTTAGAGTTGGAGTTATTTATATATTCTAACTCTATTATTTACTGGTCCAGCTCACTTGAGATTAAAATTACACTGTACGTGAAGCGAGTTTGACAGCCCTGTGTTATTTGGATGCATGTACCACCAAAATCTCAAGCAGCAGAAAGTCTGCACTTATAACAAATGTTGAGTGTTTTATTTCAAATGCATTGTGGCTGCCTACAAAGTCAAACTGCTGAAAATTGTGTCCAAATATTCTTGGACCAGACAGTAATTTTCATGCCTATAAAATCTCATACATGAGACCAGTTGTAAACCTTCATAACTCAATCCACATTCAGTGGTACCAGTAGGCTTCAGCTGGGTTTAACCAGTATATCCACTCGTATATAGCGGTTACGATTACAGATTTACATATCACAGAAAAGTGGCCCAAAGGGCTGGTGAGCTCATATTAAAACTCTACATTTGGTTTTCATTTGAAGCCGCGATATTGCCAATCGTGCAGAAGGCACGTACATTAAAGACCAAATCATGCCCACATAAAAAGGGGCTGAGAGCAAGCAACCAAAGCCAGAAACCATGTGGGCATTAGCGCGGTGCGCTACTGTCTCTCTCGGAGGAATGTCATTAGTCTGTGGTATGCTGGTGCTAAGCTAACGCTGAGTGCTACGGCTGCTCTGCAGGTGGCTTTGGTGTAATACTAATAAAAGAGGCCTGTTAGCGGGGCCGGCTGGTGTTTGCAGGGCCTGTGCACCGGGGGCTCCCCGCTGGGTTCAAACAGTAAGCAGCCACTACCACAGACACATGAAGGCTGGCTGGGGGGGGGGGCGTGGCGAGGAGGGGAGGGGCTGTCTGTCTGTCTGTCTGCAGGGTGCTAATGATGGTTCTGGGAAGGAGGGTTCTCTTTTCTGGAGGTGTGGATGGATTGCACATTAAAATCATAGTGTGGAGTGGAAGAGAGGTGGATGCTCACATGCTTGCCCACGTGCAAGGATTATTGATGTTTTTAAAAACATACATTGTGTTTTTCCCTGTTATTCGTTTCGTTTACAAGCAGCAACTGACATCTGGACTGAGAATCAAAAACAAATAAATGATATCAAACAAATTTAACAAACATACGATATGTGTTCGGAATTCGAGTTGAGAATGGAAGAAAGCAAGACTTGAAATAATCCCCTCAAACATTTGAGTTTATGTCCGCATTTTTATGTTTCATTTGAAGTCTATAAATGCACCCATAAAAGCACATGGACAATACAAACTCATTAGGTCAGGGGCCACATACAGCTCACTTGCATCTTGAGTGGGCCAGACTGGTAAAATAGTGCCATAATAACCTTTAAATTTAAACTTTAAAGTTTTCCTTTTTTGTGGCGTGGAGTAAAAGTTTTGAAAATCGGCACCAAAAATATACCACAATTTCAACAAATAGCCAAATTCAATGATACTTTCTGGTGCTCAATACATTGAAATGTCTAAAACTGATTCCCTTTAACAGTTGTTTTATAGTTTTCATTGCCGCATCACCGATATTTCAGCTCAGGCTGTGTTTGGAGAAAACTCTGGTAAAAAGTCGATCGTTTACCGACAATTTTCAATTTCTTGGCAGTTTGGCTGGATTAGAGTCTCTTACAGGCAAGTTTTGACCCACAGGCCTCATGTTTGACACCCCTGCCTTAAATCATTCCATATATACAGCTTCAAACCCACTTTAATACTTTTGGACAGGAAGAACATGCAAACACCGCTCAGAAAATCTCCCCAGATTTTCTCAGTGACTGTGTGAACCACTATACCACCGTGATGCCCTTCTGTTCGAACCCACCTTCAGCTCTCCTGACGCTACTTTGAAAACCAGCTCCACCACCGAGCCCACGGCCAGACGAGCCGCACTGGACGAATGGACCTCGTTCCAAATGGTGTCGCTGTCCACCTGCCAACACACAGAGAGAGGACCGCGATGTCACATGTTTCAAATAGAGGCAAAAACACAAGTTCATATGGCTTTTGGGGACATACGACTGCCATCATTCGCAACACGTCAGCGAGACAGAAGTCGTAAAGCTGCATTTGAAATCGCTCAGCTCGTGTTATTTCACCAGATCAAAGCGGCGCTCCAGAGGCGCGACTGCTCCGGGTGAAGAAGCGACAGTGTGGGGAGAGGCCGAAATATGTGTTTGGGAAAACAATGGGGAATGAAAACGAAAAAAATATGAGACAGGAACACATATTTAGACAATTAATCACACAGAGTACGAGAGCAGACGTTCACAGCCAAGTAACTACAAAGACTGTCTTTTTTAAACCTTGAACATTTAATCCTGTATTAAGCAATGCTGATTGTTACAAGCCGTGTGTGTGTGTGTGTGTGTGTGTGTGTGTGTGTGTGTGTGTGTGTGTGTGTGTGTGTGTGTGTGTGTGTGTGTGTGTGTGTGTGTGTGTGTGTGTGTGTGTGTGTGTGTATGTGTGTGTGTGTGTGTATGTGTGTGTGTGTGTGTGTGTGTGTGTGTGTGTGTGTGTGTGCGGCACCACCCACTCCGGTGATCCAGGGGAGTATTAATTGAAATCATTACATGTACAGAACATAATCGTTGGACCATTTAATGTTTTTCTTTTGGGATTTATAGTAGTATGCATTCAGTTAGTTTTTTTTTTTAGATGTTTATTTCAGTTTTTCCACTCCATTTAAAATGATTGTTTTAGAACAAAAATATAATTAATCATGGCATCTGTTCAGTCATCTTTCCATCCAGGCTAGTCTATTGAACCCCACATGTAATCGTTCTCGACCCATCTGTGGGTCATCATGACACTGTTTTAACCAATTATTTTCAGTTTGCACAAGATGTGTTCACAAGAAAAGACTTTCTGTCCTGGTGAAAGAAAACTGCTACCTGCAGATCCAGTGAATAAATGTTTGTTGGACACTACATTTTCCCCGAAATGATAATTCCCCAGGCCAGATTTGTTGGGACGTTCAGTTCTGTTTAAAAAAATATTTATTTGAAATCTACACCATTTCTAGACTATTTTCCTGCGGGTGGGATAAATGCCTCAAAAATATGTTGAAGATCTGTTAAAGTCCTTTGCCAGGCTCAGAAGCAATGACTGTATACTGGCTAGAAGTGTATAGTACTGAAATGCTGAATTTTGATTTTTAAACTTTGCATTGTAACATGATTAAAACATAAACTCTTCCTTAATTGATACAATTATTCCACTGTGACTAATTGGGGAAAAAAATACAAAAGTGGGAGTGTTTCTTTCTACCTTATATTGTGGGAAAAAAAGATTTGATTGTGTTCAGGTTTATGCATTTGTGTGCACTCAGACAGCAAGGGAACAATTCAGTAGTCAAGCCTGATTAAAGCTAAATATTGATTTTTATTAATAAAAGTGATTATATATTACTGAGAAATTTCTTCTAACCAGAACAATGAAACATGACATTACATTAGTCAGTAGAGCTGTAATGAGTCTAAGGCAGTCATAAGAGAGGAAAGGAAACACATGATTGTTCCTTATATACAATACCTTATAATATCTTATCCTAATCCTGAAGTTAATCTAATCAAAAATGAATCTAAATAAAATTACTATAAAACCTTTGAAGCACATTTTAGTTCCAGGAGCCACCATCATCCCAATTTAATCTTGACTGATAAAATACTATAATAGTCTTTACATTAATACTTTAAAGGTTTCTTTGTTATGCCACAAAGTATATGTGATGACAATGTCTATATTTCCATAAAAACAAACAACTACTACTGAAAAAAAACCTACAATATCCAATCCAATCCAATATCAACATAAGACCAATTTGAATGAAACCTTCTAGTGCAAAATGCAGTGAAAAATTCCCTCCCAGAAATTGTCTACAGCTGTTGCTTTATGTGTTTTTACAAACTCGCCATGATGGCATGGCTTCGACTATATTTTTAAAGCTACAAGGTTCTACTAGTTTTCATGGCAGCGTCACTCATATCTCAGCTTGAGCCTCAGTGTTGTGTTTGCAAAAATAAAATCAATGTTTTCTTTGAAATGTTTACAATTTTCTTGGTGGTTTGGCCAGATTGGAACTTGTTGCGGGCTGGTTTTGGCCCACAGGCCTTATCTTTGACACAGTAGTTGAGTAGTAGTTGCTGTGAAAAAAGCAGTAATATATACTTTTAAGTGTCTTTTAATTTTAAGGTGTCAACGGTGTGCATGTTCTGTTAAAGTTACATCAGTTAGTTGGAAGTGAAATGGTAGTTTTAAGGCATTATTTTGCAGGTCAATAGAGGTCATTTTTTCCATCTGCAGTCATGCAGAAGTCACACGGATTCATGAATTGTTGGCAAGAAGCGGCGGCTATGGCTGAGATACAATGGTAACATCCAGACAGCAGCAGAAAGGCTTCGTAAAGATTAGTTAATGTTTTTTTTAGGGTGGTGAATCCATCCCAGCAGGCTGATGGAGCAACGCAGAGAGAGACAGCAGATCTGCAATAGTTTTCATCTACAACTAAAGTAAGAAATTACAGGCTCACAGGAAATCTCGCAATTTTAAGTACATATACGGTTCTCGTTACCAAAAGAAGTGCTGAACCAGTAACGCATCATTTTAAAAGCCATTATTCCAACAGTGTCCACATGGAACATGAAAGCTGCCGCATTTTCCAGGCTCATGAGAGAAACTCATCCAAGTCATCGCTGACATTTATATCTTTGAAGTTGAGGAGATTTGTGCATTTTTGTTGTGAGGCATTCGAGTGGCGTCACTCTCTCTGCGAGTGCACGGGGCCAGCGGGACCTTTCATCAAGGTGCCAGGCCGAGTGGAGCATTAACCTCAGCCACACAGTCAGCTCCTCGGCCCCTCAACCAGTTGGGGTATTAAGCGAGACGACAGCTTTTCATCCAGCCGGACTATCACCCCCCACCCACACCCCCGTCTCCAGTGATGGAACTGATCAAGGCTGGACCGTCGCCCTCGTAATAACATCCACAGAGAAGCTTTTCAAGCTGTGCCAAGAAAGACTTTGTCATGAAATACAACTGTGCAGCATTCAACATACTCTAAAGAAAGTACAAAAAAAAAAAAAAAAAAAAGAGTGAGGAAGTATGAAGCGCGTTGTTGACGAGTGACTAATGGAACCGAAGTCAGCGTGCAGCAGTGCAGTCAATGAGCGAGTGAGAGTCGAGTGAGTGAGTGGGAAACTGAATCATATATACAAGTCAGGTTAATGAGCACAAACAGATGCTGTTCGAAGTCAGCATGCGGAGACGGAGTGGTTTATTATTTCCCATGTTGATGTTAGTTTTGCCTAGAGCCAGCAGTGGGACACAAGCGAGGCGGGGGAAAAAAAAGTGAAAGGGAAGCAGTGTGTGTGTGTGTGTGTGTGTGTGTGTGTGTGTGTGTGTGTGTGTGTGTGTGTGTGTGTGTGTGTGTGTGTGTGTGTGTGTGTGTGTGTGTGTAAAAAAAAAAAAAAAGAGCGGGAACGTGCTGGTATGACAGAATGACGGCTCTCCACAGGCTGACAGCTTAATTTCAGCCCCTTTCCTCTGTGTGTGTGTGTGTGTGTGTATGTGTGTTGTATGTGTGTGTATGACAGGAAGACAACAATTTAGTCCCATTTGCTATTATAAAGAGCAGAACAGAGCAGTGTGGGGCCCGGGCTCTTCTCGTTCCCACCACAGCAACAGCAGTAACCCCAAAGGAGGGCAGACATGGGGGGGGGGGGGGGTGGGAGGTTTTCAGAGAAAAACGAGAGGGATGCCTGGAGGAAAGAGGGACATGTAAAAGAAATGGAGATGTAGAAAGAGCGAAACCAGGTCCGAGTAGGTGAGTGCTCGACAGGCTTCTGCAAACCATCAACTTTGTAGAAGGAAAAAAAAAGATGCACTCACACAAATACAGGTGCACCACTGATTCTGGAGAGAGCGTTTTCCAACTCGAAACCATTGCCTTAGCACACAAACATCCCCAAACACAGAGCTGTGCACACAAACAAAAATCATACACTGCCCCCTACAACTACACACACACACACACACACACACACACACACACACACAGAAACACACACAAAGCTTGAAACATCTGGTTATAATTACGAACACGGCGGAAAGGCAAGCAACAGCTTTTGTTGCCTCTGGACCTTTATGGGCTGCGTGTGTGTGTGTTGAGATTGTGTGTGTGTGCGTAAGTTTGTTTGGTGGAACAAGAACAAATGGGACCATTATTTAAGCGGTGGGGGGGGGGGGGGGGGGGTACAGAGAGCGAGACGGAGGGAGCAGGCGAAGGAGACCCACTTATTACGCCACGACTTGATGATGCTGAAACTATGCTGATGTGTTTGGGTGCAAAGTCTGATGGAGTGGTGCCAGATGTGTATTGATTAGATTACAACACTATTGTTAAAACACAACAGCCGATGACAACCATTTTCCGCAGAATAAACCAGCATGACTTAACAACGCAGATTTCCAAGAAATATCAGGCATTTCATTAGAAATACTTAATTAGACGGAGGATATTTGTGAAATGACTGAAGTGTGACTTCAGTCATTTCAGGTAAGTGAGCAGACTTACCCCGATGCCTCCACATGGTAGCCTCACAAACATGGGACTGACCGAACCTGAGAGACGGAGAAGGAGAAATCAGAAAGGGATGAAAGAGAAAGTGCAAAAGTTTACTGGGTGACGAGGTAGCACAGGGTGAAAAGGGTGCACGACCCCCTAAATCGGAGAATTTGACTCTCTGACCTGATCTAACAGCGAGAGTACACAGCGGTGTGCTTTAACTGGGCAAGGTGAGGAGGAACAACATGCATCTCATTGACCTCTCAATCAAGCAGGGGGGGAGGTGGGGTTTTATCCCTGTCCTGTCACTGAGGATGGAAAACTAACTTCAGGTTTCTGACAGCAGAAAATAAACAAGAATCAGACGAACACCTTGAATGGACTTTGTCTGCGGTGTCAATCACAATTTCCTTTCAACAACACAGCCTTCGTATTTTACATGTGTGTATCTCGGGTGCAATTTGAAGAGGGGGTATAAATGCGTCTCTGGTTTATTACCTCTTCAGGTAAATTATTCGACTATAGGAGGATACATTCTGTCTCTTCATGGTGGGAGATATATAGTGACCAAATCTACTCCATCAGCAGTCTGGACAAAAAAAAACCCATCAATTTTAAAATGTGTTTAGACAATGGCTAAAAAAAAAAAAATCAATTTCTTCAATATTCCAAAGAATAAGGTGAGAAACAATCCTCCACCTGTGATTTACTCACAAATCGGTGTGTGTATTTCGGTACGAATGTAAAAAAAACAAAACAAGAACAAAAAACCCCCCAAAACTTGTTTAAAACTCTCAAAAAGGAAACGCTCAGATCTCAATCCAGTGCGGTCCAGTGTTACACAGTTAAAACACACACACACACCACTGAAAATCTGCAGTTCAGTGTCTTGCACGAGGACATTTGGGCAAACGTCCAGGAGATCAAACCACCATTCATAACAGGTAACACATTTTTTTTTCTACTCTATTATAGACATGTGCTCATCCGTGTCTGACAAAGGAAAACAGCTGCTGACAGATATTTATTATAGTGTCCACAAATACTTTAATCCGGGACTAGTTGCCACCTCTGTGGTTTGAGAGACGTTTTCCCTTCAGTATTTCCATGCATTTGTGTGCAGTTCTACTTGTCTGCTGAGCCTTCACACAGGAGGATCTGGTAATACTCCCGTGTAAGCACTAATAGTAAGAGGAATTTCTGTCTCCACAGGAATGAAAGCTAAGATGACCACTGGGGTTAGCACATAGACACACACACTTACTCGCGCTCTCTCTCTCACACACACACACACCTGCACTTTGAGGCCAGACCTAAGTGACTGAGCAGCCTGTGTGACTTAGTTTAACAGCTTCAGCGGGTCCTCGTCTTATCGCAACACCTCCAGGACTTTATTAGAACGGACCATTTGTTATGACACGGTTTAAGCATTAAAGCAGACTGCTTTTAATGCACGCTGCACATTTGCGACATTTACACGGGCGCCGAGCTGGAGACATGGGCTCGCTCAATTTGACAAAGTCACTGAATACTTAAATGTTGCTTGTGTATTGTAAAGTGAGCCGAGTGCAACCAGCGCTGTGAAACACATGAGCGAGCATTATTTTGCACTGGGCCTGTGGTAAAACTGTACAGAGGGTGATCTCGCAGCATGCATTTGGAAGATGTAGGTTTTTTGTTTTTTTTCTCCTTACAGTCCAACTTCTGCCTCAGAGGGTTCGTTCCATAAAGCAGAACGTGGGCTTCTGAGTGGACCGTTTGTAACTCCTCCAACGAGGCTTTCCGACCACGGATGCACTGAAAACAGAGAAAGCAAAAAGAGAAGAACCAAAGAGAACCCCTGATTAGTTTTCCATACCAGACTTCCTGACACAGTCACCCAAAACAATATAAAAATAGAGTAGTGGGTAAAAGTCGCCACATGATGTGAACCAAAGAAATCTACATGCAAGTCAAATGAAAAATATCCCAATCATGCCACAATTCATACTAATATCAGATCCTTTTTAATGGATCATTTATGAGTTCCAAGAGTGAAGGCAAAGAACAACAGAACACGGATTAACACTGCCCCCCTCTGGTTGCAATATGAACCTACACATTGATACAAAGTAATAATGCTGAGGTGATGGAGGTAAACAAAAGTGAGGAAAAACCACTGCTTCATCAATGTTGCATGGCAAGATGGGAAATGCAGCCACATTTATATACTACTGTATCTCTCAAATGACAGTTTAAGCTGTCAATAAACAATAAGAAAGAAAAGAACAAAACATATTTACAATTTATGAAGAAAGTGACACATTGGTGCACATTTCATTACATTACAAAAGGTTCATTTTCCACACAATTCAATTCAGGAAACTTACATATATTTGACATTTATGAGAGAAAAGTATTGTTTCAAAGGATTAAAATAATACTTGAACAGAGACTATAGTCATAACAATTCCCATTTTAAAAACATTCTCGTTTGTGTAGAGATGAAAACAAGTGTCGAGATATGACACAAAATCTTGTATCATATTACATTTTGCAAGATGCAACTGCATATTTTACATAAATAATTAGTTTTTCCACTCCTTTATTCACAAACACCTTTATACATGATGAAAATGTGGCAACTTGCACTGATTGGTGCATACAAGCTAAATGTCAACCTAAGATTAGTTACCATAAAAGTATGTTATGGATTAGTATGAAATCCATTCAACTTTTTAGTAGCAATGAAACAAAATGATTATATGATAATGATGTGCAGAAGGAATTTAAAACATGTAAAACTACAACTTTTGTAAATATCAAATGTGCACACAAGATAAGATGTCATTTATGACTCAGTGAAGTCCCACAGTTACAAAATACAAACAAGTAAACATTCCTCTGTGCATAAACAGACCAGGTAATGCAAATAGTAAATGAAAAGGTATATCTGAATACAAAGCTGTAACATTGTAGTTGTCAGCACTGTGTGCATCAGTCAAATTACTTAAGTTCAACTGAGGTTATATGAAAGAAAATGCTTGAAAAATCACAAATAAGAAGAAGCAGTGACCAGCACAGATACATACAAAGGGAGGCTTTTAAGCATGCTAATACATAATTGGTAATGTTATTAGTTATGTAAGTGCAACAAGGAAGAAACCCATTGAATTGTTATTCATTTTAAATGCTTGAATGATTTCATGACAGTTGTCGATGAAAGTATTACATTACTCCCTAACTTTATCTACCAGGGGATTCATCAGAGCTCACGGCTCTGCTCTTACCTCGCAGTGCGCCCGGAGGCCCGTCTCCTGTAGGCGGGACCAGATGCTCTGGATGCGGCCAGCATGCTCTGGATGACTGGTGGTGTTACCACACATGCACTGATGTTTCTGCATCAAGGAGTCATACACCAGACCTGGAAAAGTCACACACACACACGGGTTGTGTGTGATTATGAGCCGCTGACTGTAAGCATTAGAGCAGCTGTCACAACAACATCTCTATAATCACACCGTAAGACATGGTGTGATTATCTTGTGCACCTGCTACATCATAAACAAAACATCACATGGAGAGAGTCCAGAGAAATGTGGTGAATCTGTGCACTGATCACACCGGTATCACTTGGCAATGATTGGAAAACAGCTTCATGCACTAACAGCTCCTGGATCGTGCAGATCTGATCCATGTCCAGGTAAGAGCAGCGCCCAGTTAAATTCAATGAAGCATTTCATAATTTGCCACGTGAGATGCATGTTTTTCTGTTGGCGGACCTGTGGTAAATCGAGGCTTGGCTGGTGGCTCCTGCACCACCAAGGGGAAGGACGCCGACGCCGGGGACGACTGAGCCCTGGACAGGGGGCGGTGCCCCGCAAAGTTGACTGACAGACCCGCCGCTTCCATGGAGGCCTGGTAGTTCCTCAGCTGGTGTATCCGCTGCTGCTCCAACAGCAAAGCCTGCTGCTCGCACACACACACACACACACACACACACACACACACACACACACACACACACACACACACACACACACACACACACACACACACACACACACACACACACACACACACACACACACACACACACACACACACACACACGATTGCAATGTATTTATCATGCCAGCAGATGGCACTAAACACTTCCACAATCGTATCTGCTGTAATTCACTATTAAGACAACAATATACTGTACATCGGTACTAAACGGGCAAGCACCGTTTTGCGTTAGCTACATAAAACTCCACAATCTTATAAGATGTTTCTACTGATTATAACAAGAATGTGAGCAGCTATTTAAAGAAAACTACTTCATTTTCTACTTTACCTCACATAATGACTACTCTCCTCTCCTGTAATTATAAGGAAAGCTGCTTTAGCTTCCAGACAATGATAATTATAACCCATCAAACCTCCAAACAATGTGTTTGAATAGCGACTATACATATAAATGATGCGACTCAGTCAAAAGTATCTGAGTGGAACAATTCATGGCTCTTTACACTCAAGAAAAAGACTCTCGCCAAGCAATCCAGTTATCCCGTTGTGATGGGCGTGTTCGCCTGAGCTCGGGGCGCCATGGCGACAGTGAGAGGAGTGCCTGATTGAATTTGGCTGAGCGGACAGCAGGGATGGGCCGGACAGATGAGGACATGCTGTCCTGGTAGCGCACAGAGCATGGCTCCACACACACACTGAGTGAGGCATACACACACACTTCAAATAAGTATGCAGTCCACATATCCAAAGTAATTTTTATATGGTAGTGAGGTTTATGTGTAAGGTAATTGAATGAGATATGTAGTAAGAGAATATGTTTTCCATTATATTTTAAAAACTTTTTTTTCCAACTGTGTGCGTGATTTTTAAATGGAGGGTTTTAATCGCAATGGGAAATGGATAAAAATGAAATAATCCACTCATAAAAGCATGCACTCAACTAGAGAATGTTTATTAGCTTGTTTTGGGGGGAGAACAGAACTAAAATGATCCTGGAAAGTGAGCTGGTCAGTCATTAGTCAGATCAAATGTAGAGTGTAATGTAACTAAATGCTCCATCTGTCTCTACTAGTCGGTTATTTTTGTCCTTTTTGTCTTTAAAGAAAAAAAAAAGAAAAAAAATCACATTACAAAAAGGGCAGCTTTTGCTAAATTGCTAGAGGAAGTCGTTTTACAATTCCAATATTTGCTGTTTGATTTCCAATCTTGCCTTGTCCCTGGGTCAAACTGACCTTGATTCAAACACAAAAGCCCAAATTTCTACCAGTGGAGACTGAATACGAACCATGGCAGCCGTCAGCAAACCCTTTGAGACAGCGAAAATGAAATGAGCTCCAGAAGTCAAGTGCAATTAAAATTTAAATTCCTATGATTTATTTTATTTTAAGTGATTTAGATTAAAACAAAAAAAAAACAACCCAAAAAACAAAGAGCCTTTATGCTTTCTATTCAGCCTCAACATTATGATCCCTTATGTACATGTGAAGTGATGGGATATATCAGGAAGCGTGAACAGATTCTCCTCAAAGTTGAACTGCTAGAAGCAAAACAATGAGAACGTAAGAATGTATCAAGGTAGAAAAGGGTCTAATAAAAAGGCTATATGATCTCCAAAACTGCAGCTCCTGTGAAGTGTTCCGAAAAAGGATTAATTTTGTCCTAGAAAAGGAGAAGCAGTGAATCAGCGGCAGGTCGTGTAAGACCAAAGCTTACTGATGTATGTGGGGAGTGAAAGTTGTAAGTCCTCTGATTTAACAGACGAGCGACGGTAAATCACACTGCAGCAGGCGATCATGCTGGTTCTGATAGATAAATAAAACCACAATGCATTGCAGCTTCATGCATTGACTGATGTCCTTATCTTCATATTATGTCATCGTGTAAACATTTGCTGAGTTTCCTCCTTTTTCCCCCCAGGTTTCTGTTCTCCATCCTCACCTGTTTGAACAGGAAGTCCTGCTCGGTGTGTCTCTCCCTCTGCTCCCTGTCCTCCTGCTCCTGTGGGTCGGGAGGCTCCTGCTTGATGACCAGACCACGCAGCACCGTCGTCTCCTGCGCCGGCATGGAGGGGGAGGACGGGGGGGACGAGGAGAACCCCTGGTGCTCCCTGAGCTCCTCTTCCGTCTCCTCTGGGTGACTCTGGTGCTGTCTCCCGGGCCCCGAGCCACCGGGGCCCGGGGCCGAGACCGGATCGCCGGGCTTGGACATGATCTGGAGGAGGAGAAAAACACGTTAAGTCTCATCAGACCATCGGCTTACTCTTGCTTGCATTTCTTATCCTTTCTATTTTTATACTCCTATTTTATCACCACTGGCAGGACTAGACTTCTCCTGTACATTTTATCATTCATTACCATGATCCCTAAAACTTCTGCAATATGTCACACATTAGTAATACACACAGAAAGACTACCAGTAGTTGAAGGTCGACTTGGAAAAAGAAGTAGAAGCACTCACTACACATTTTATGACAATCCTGCAGCCTTAAACTAAATAAATCCAGTCATAAGAGCATAACCCCTTTAAACCGCTAGATGTCACTGTATGACAACAGAAACCTGCTACAATAACATAAAAACTTCCATAAATACTGCATGAGTCAAGGAGCAGGAAAAATACCACTAAGAAAGCTACACATCTATCTAGAATAAAAATGACAAAATGCGCAGCAGAGAACAGAAAGAAAGCAGCAGGAAGAGTTCAACGAGTGTAAGGAACTTGTGAAACTGTTACTATATTGAAGATAAAGATAAAGATCTTCTGGGCACAGAAAAATAATGTGACTTGTAGATGTATTTCGTCAACTTTTGGGACAAAGGCACAAATCATAGAACAAATTACAAAGACTCTTTTTAGCGTTCAAAATATTAATATTAAGATTTCATTTGTCAGTCTGTAAAATCTACTGAGACAGAAAAAAATACACTGCTACTTTTGCTGATGCTTGAGATTTCATTGGGAACAGAAATGTGTGCCAAAAGCTTAGATTAGGGAATTAGTAGTGGGCGCTGAGAGAAAGTAACAGAAAGAACCTAATGAGGAAAGCAGGAAAACTTCCAGAACAGAAAAAGGGAAGAATCCTCGTTTTATAATCAGGGACAGCAACTATGAGGCAAAACCTGCCCCACTTTAGCCAGCGCTCATCTACTGGAGATGTTTTTCATTCCAAAAATAGTTCAAGTACAAAAACAACGTAAGAGACCTCAAGTTTAACCAAACAAGAGCTAACATTAGCCAGGCCCCCTCTACCTTCTGTACACATGGAGATAAAACCTCCTCATCTGAACTCTGGACTCTCATTGGTTATTTATCAAAGGTAGAGCCAGACTGAATCTCTACAACTGTTTGTAATTTGTGTCATTAAGTTCATGACGTCTGAAGCTGCAGTGGAGAGGGGGGGGGGGCGCTCAGGGACTCGAGGGAGAAAGTGAAAGAGAGAGAGGAAGAAGTGGAGAGGAGTGCCGGCAGTAATCTTGTTGTGGCAGCTGTCCCCGTCCCTGTCGTCAAAGACCCCAACCTTCGTGCGTGCAGGTCATGATTGGACGGGACTGGTTTGTGCGTGGAGAGTGCGCACACACACACACACACACACACACACACACACACACACACACACACACACACACACACACACACACACACACACACACACACACACACACACACACACACACACACACACACACACACACACACACACACACACACACACACACACGGCTGGCATATTGCCCAGGGAACAGTCCATTGACGTCAGAGAGCCGGCTCTTGCCTCATCGCAGTCCCTCTTCTCCAAACAAACTCAAAACACTCATCCACTCCCGCTGCATGGATTCTCACTCCTCCATTCTCTAATGCATTCTCTCTTTCTTTAACAGAGGAAATACTTGCTGGGTTGTGAACCATAAGGGGGACAGGCACTAAATAAGCTTGTTAAATCAGCTGGAAGATGGAAAGAGCAGGAGGTGGGAAGGGGAGGTAGTTGTATACACAAACACTTGACACTAGTTGACATTTTCTATCTATCTAGGTCTCTCTCACTTACACACTTGGACAACAGTAGAATATATACAACAGTTTAGCCTGAGGTTGGAGCTGATTTGAGACTCATTCCTCATTTTGCTGCCTCTTGCAGCCACATGGAAGGTTTTCAGCAGCCCCGCTTGTCACTGCTGACAGGACTGAAAAAAAATGAAGGAAGGAAGGAAACCACAGCTGCAGATCTTTTGCAATGTGCTATATATTGAAGAAAATGCAAACGACGTGAATAGGATAGTTCTAAAAATATTTCCCGGAACCAATCTGTCCGGTTCAAGATGCAGACATGCTGCTATCCATCGGCACTACACACAGCAGAATTCTTCTCCGTTAAAGAGGTGCTTTGTCACCATTTCACACAAGCACCTCATAATCCTGAAAGAACTTGCTTCACATAATAACTTGTCTTGCATCTGTGTCGCAACAAATCATGCAATTTCAAATGTATTAAAACCAATATCTTTTCAATCGTGTCATACAATATGTGAGCCGGAATCAGCATAGAAGCCGCATGTCGTCACACCTTTAGGTGTTGTCCAGGGATAATTGAAGTAATGGAGTGGAAATGACAGGTTACACAGGCGACTCTTCATTCCCCAAATAGGCCGTTTAAGCAAAGTTGACCTTTTCAAGCAATAGTCACAAGGCTCCAATTAACCAGAAAACTGCCAACTTGTCCCCGCTGTATCTGCTCACAGGAACAGCCTCATCTTGTCAATAAACTTAAGCGAATACTGACATTTTGTTAAAAGCCGACCCCGAACCTTCAGTTTAAATGACTCTACAGGCAGCGAGTGTCGGTAGAAACCAAGAGATGATTCCCGCTTGTCCGTCAGCACCAAAAGTTCAGGCACGTTCACTATACACGCTAACGCAGACGTGAGAAGTGGAAATGTGTTTTTTAGAAGTTAATAATTCACTTTTACTTTAATGCATAAGCGCATTTCAGAGCAGATTCATTTTTCCCCCTAAAGTGATGGAACTGATTCTTGATTAATCAGAGTTAGGCCATGAATGTTTTTCAAGTCAATACGCATTTCATTGCATTTTAGGTGTCCTTTTAATACAACAATGACGCTCAGAGCCACTGATAATGTAACTTTTTGAAAACGTATTGTTCTGTGCCCACTGGCATGGTTTAATTGCAAAAACAAACAGCAGCACTCAGTAGTGGCTCTACATGAAAACTACATTGTTTTCAGCATTTCTGTTGTTTCTGACATTTTCGAAATGTTGTCATGTAAATGCTAAACTTCTCTGAATAAAGTGTTTTCACTTGAAACGTCATGGAAAGGTTTGTTCTCATGTGTCTGTATTTCTCCTAAAGTAAAAAATATATTTTTCCCACCTCTGCTAGTGAGGGTATAGTAAAGTATGTAATGAAAATTCTAAGCACTATATAAATAAATATATTTTGTTAAACTGTTGCTGTGGAATGGATATGTTTATTGCAGCTAATGGAACAGTCAAATTATGAATTGAGAATAGCACATACTGCAGCTACACTGCACTTTATTACGCTTGTTCCATGTTTTCTCACTCACAAAGTAATGAGGTAATAATTTTTAGTGCAGCCATGTTGTAAATTCAAACTTTGGGTGCAGTTTTGTGGATCCAGAATGAAACAACTTGACGCATTTGTGGCGCTTCCAGAGGGGATGTGAGCAGATTTTACACATGTGGTTTGCATCTGTGTACATTGTAAAAGGTATGATGTGTCTGAATATAAAACATCAGCAACCGTATGGGACGAAGCCAAACTGTTTCCTGTAATCTCATCTTTCCAATGTGATGTTTTCATATGCACAGGCAGTCAAATATTCACCTGCATTAGCTTCTGAAGTGTGGATCGTACATGTGGTCAGTATCCAGCATTCATCTGTAGTTGAAAGGTCTATATTTATCTGATTAAAAAGTGTCCAGACAATCTATATGAAAAAAAGTAGAAAAGCATACAATGACACCTCTGAAAAAGCTCACGTCACATTCTGGCTTGTGTTTTCAGTACAAGTCATCAAAGTCTGTCTAATTTTTAGAGCACTAACCACATGGTAATGAAATATGTTTACATCTGAGTTTATGTGAAGTAGCAAGACAGCCGCCTGCAGTGCAAAGACAGACACCAACAACACAGCTACACAAGATAATAAATGCTGCTCTAATCCTTGGGGGAATCTAATCACACATACACACACACACACACATACATACAGGTACGAATGCACACAAAACATAAACAACCGCCTCGCTCTCCATAACGACCTTGTAACACTCCAGCTCCCAACCATCACCTTTCACGCACGCACACACACTTCTACAGTGATGCAATGAGTCACATTTCCTGTGTGAGCATATATGGAGGCCGCTTCCTCTTGTGCACAGTTGCCAGGGTGACACGGAGAAGTAGGGACAAGAAAAGCTGGCTAAAAGACTTGCTGATTGCAGCCTGATTCATTCTGCTCGAGGAGAGGAGGCAGGATTCACAGACATTAACCAAACCAGTGTCACAGAGACGGACAAATACAGTACTCCCACACACACGCAGACACACTGAGAGTACATGCTCATATGTATGAGAGCAAACATGTAGCTGGTCGTTCTGCCACAGCTGTTCAAATGTTGCTTTTGATACGGCACAGTTGCACGCACACACACACACTAACATACCTTGTTGATGATGTGCTGCTGCTGCTGCTGCTGGAACAGTTGCTTGTGTTTCTCCAGGAACTGCTGGTGCTGCTGCTGGACCACCAGCTGCTGCAGGGCCTGGGCCTGTCCGCACTGCTGCTGAGGCAGGGGCGCCGACTGGGTCCTCCCCAGGGGACGGTGACCCCGCACCAGCTTGGAGACGGAGGGCGATGGTAGAGGCAGGCCACCGAGACCAACTGAGAATAAATAAAGACAACGAGCTGTAGATGTTTGGGTTACCGATACATTTCCTCATTTTGAGATGGACTTGTATGCAGTATGTTACAAAGTGGGGACTGTTGATGGACTCGAACTGCTGGCCAACTAAAATAACCACCTCGTGCAAGAGCAGTTGCAGTTTACATTCAGGCTTTGATCACTTGAGTCTAATAAATTGAGACGTGAATCTCTGTAACCTTTCCATCATTCTTCTGTCTGCAGCACGGAGGAACACACATTTTTAAAAAGTACATTTTGGTTGCAACGTGCAGGTATTTTCAAGCTCGACAATCAAGTTTTAGCTACTTTTTCCACTAGAATCATGTTAACAACAGCAGATTAACTGTGGCCTTGGCATTATTTGTTCCACCTCATGTCGTTCCACAATTGCATTTGATTGCTTTGTATTGAGTTAAGTGGTTCTCTGAGATGACAAATTATACTCAAGAGTTTCAGGCAGTACCACTGTTGCTAAAGCATCGTTATTAAGCAGTGAACACTCACAACACAGAACATCTCTTCTTTGACTGCTGTCTAATATGGAGTTTGCATGTTCTCCTTGTGCCTGTATTAATTCTTTTCATGTACATTAGTTTCCTCACACTGGAATTGTTTATATGACCTTAACTTGGATAAAGCTTGCATAGATGATGGGTGAGGTGCTACTATATACATACATATCACAACATTTGGGAATTTCAAGTTATGGGAGGGGTGTTTGCATTCAAAGTTTCAGGCCCAAAATGTATATGGCAAATGTATGGTCGGCGTCTCTGAAATTAAACATTCATCCAAGGCAAGAGTACACTCTGGACACGTCACCAATCGATCACAGGGCAGACAAAGATACAGAGAGCAGTCACACATATTCATATTAATGAGCAATGAAGAGTAATCAATTAACTGCAAATACACAAGTTTGGAAAGCAGAGAACCTGGTGAAACATCAAGCTCACACAAGGAGAACCTACAAATTAAACAGAAAGGGCCCTAACTCAGAGTACATCAACCATTACACCACTCTGTGGAACCACAAATATCAAATTATGTCATAGGCAATCACAATAGCAAACCTTTTTTACACAGTTTTAAAAATGCATTTGATACATGATTTGACAGATGCATTCGGCTGTTGATTCATTTAATGATCAGACCAATAACAGGAACTCCGGTCACTGACCGGCAGATAGGAGAAGAAAAAGCTGCAGAGGACACTGACCCATTGGACTGTGGCTCTGTTCCAGCAGGACCATGTGTTGTAGGAGAGAGTTGTGACCAGCTGTGCCCCCTCCAGCCCCCTCCCGGTCCAGTGCTGAAGATGCCAAGTAGGAGGGCAGGTGGGCACCAGGCAGGAAGGGAGGGGTCAGAGGAATGCCCTGCTGCAACGCCGGCAACGCCAGATGACTCTCCCCGTCTTGGTGCCCCGATACCACCTCGATAGAGAGAGAAATGGAAGAAGAGGGAGAAGGGAAGAGTCTAATGAATCCAACAATACAGTCCTCACTCTCCTATATATGTCGATATATGTCGAACCAAACCCACACAAATTATGAATGATCCCCAAGATTATTATCTGCTATAAACTCAATGGGCATTAGCTTGGTACATATTGTATATGTGGATATCCAAATTTGTACATTGTGTACTATTGTTGATTGCATGTACTCACTGCGCTAGGACCTGTGGCTGGAAGTCCCAGGGTGATATTGGGCAGAGAAGGCGAGGTGTAGAGAGAGAGATGGCAAATCGAACCTTCCCTCGCAGCCAGCCTATGAAGCAGGGAGGCCTGGAGACACACAGTGGAAAGATTAGCAAAGGACACAAAGCAGACACGGTACATTTCTTTCAGTCTCTTTTCAACACACACACAATTATGTTTCCATCACTACAGGACACTTCACACCGACTTCCATTAACTAACTTAAGATATGCTCTTCCATTAAAAGTAACTGCAAGGTGTCTTACTATAACCTTAAAACATGTCTTAACTTAAATGTGTAGTCATTTACATAATTAGGATAGGATTTTTTTTTTAAACTTCTATTTTAGGCAAATCCTCATAACATAAGAAGGGGGACAGATGTAAGACCCCACAGTGGTATTATAAAGCACTCACACTGTTATTTCGAGTCCTGTGGCAAGAGTTCATGATATCTTGCACTTACTGTAAACTCAGCCATAACTAGTAATTGCCAAACCATAATCAAACACTGCTAATCTGAACCTAAACCTAACCGCAGCAAAACTTGAAACGTGTTTTCATCTCAAGATTGATTTATTTAGATGAATGGGACTTGAGTTCTTTCCAAATTTAAGAGCAAGTTCCCATAATGAGAAGGGAAATGAACTAGGCCCTCACATAGACTCACCCTTTTTAGACATTTCCAGGCAGAGTCGACTGACTTACATTCACACACTACACAAAGCCATAATTCCTATTTCTGTAAAAACCTTTTGTGAAACCTTAAAACATGCTCTCACCTAAATATTTGAAGGCTTTACTGTTTTCACACAAGCACACTTGCACAGCTTGATTACAATGAACAGACATTGCATATCTTCTTCATGTCAAGACTATACACACACGTGTACAGATATAACACACACACACACACACACACACACACACACACACACACACACACACACACACACACACACACACACACACACACACACACACACACACACACACACACACACACACACACACACACACACACACACACACACACACACACACACACACACACACACACACACACACACAGCCATGGTGTGTACCTCTCCGGGGCTGCTGGAGATCGTGACCCCATTCTCATTGGGGATGTTACTGGAGCTGTTGTTTGGGGAACTGGGACCTGAACCTGGTGCACTATTACATGCAGACTCTAAAATAAACAAAACAGAAATTAAATCCATTAAATCAGATTTTACACGACGAATTCTGATTACAGTTCTAATTCTCCAAACCTCCTTAAAGTAATTGATTTAAATAACTAATTTATGACATCATTTCGAACAATGCAATCTCAACGTAGCGTGACATTTTGTGCCTGAGAGCTCTGGAGGGAAAACCTTCTGTGATAAGATTTGTGGATATTCTTCATTGGCCTAATCATGACACCACCAAATGACATTTAATACAAGAGGATCCTCACCGGCCACGTCTAAGGAACGCTTCTTGGCAGAAGTGATGGCTCCATCTTTCCTGCGGAGCAGAGGGCTGCTGCGACGCTCTGTCACCTTCTGCTTTAGCCGCGAACGAAGCTTCAGGTTGGGCTCAGAAGCTGAGGAGACACAAATGGGAATAGACTTAACAAACTAGCGTTAAAACAAATCCTTCAACTCACCCTTTATTGAGAAAAGCTTCATTTGGCAGTATGAATTAAAACAACCAAAACCCATCTCTGTAGGAAAAAAAAAAAAAAACGTTGGATTTTCACAGAACACGTTAGTGTTGGTCTTTAAAAAGAAATGAACGTGTTGTCAATATCTGTATTTGCTTGTTGCACCCGGTGTATCGCCCATGAAGCAGATCACTAATAGGAGACAGAGCTGAGCTGTTGCCAGGGTTAAGTGTTAGCTTTCCAATCGAGCCAATAATTCCAGAAATATTAATATGCTACAGCCCAAATTAGCCTCATAAATGCTTTAAAAAAAAAATAAAAAATGACAGAGTCTCTTGAAACTGCTACTCTGGCATTCAGAACTGTGGTGGATTGCTGGGTCGCACAAGCGGGAGCTTGTTCATTGGCACGAAGCGGTGCTAATGAGCTCGCCCCTATAGGCCGCACTGTATGCGCTGGCCGACAGATTCGGGAGCCGAGGTTAGCTGTCATCATGTGACAGTGGGAAGCGCTGCAGCAACAGGGGGAGCAGCCAACTGGCAGCTTTCTTGACCCCGTGCTTAATGATGCTGCCTCGACGTTCTACTAATGAACACTTGCTTGTTTTCTACATAATTTCAACCACACACACACACAAAAAAAGCAAACCAAAAAAATGAAACAAAACAAAAAAAAACAATTAAAAACTGGCTGTGTGAATCTTCACGTGTTTGCGTGCATTCGGTAGATGTGTGCCTGCTCCTATATTTATTTGGGCTTTTCCTGTAAACAGATGCTCCTGCTCAGGGTTTGCTGGGTATGAAGGAGCTCCATCCGTGTGAGCTCCATGCATGCAGGATGGACGACAAGCATGCATGCAGGATATTCGGAGTTTTGTCATGACAGAGCCCGGCCTGCTAGTGTCTATCTCTATCACTCTGTACCAAACACAGACACTTCTATTCCATCCTCTACTGGATTCCTTCCGTTCAATTAGTTAAAACTGGACAGCTGACCAACTGTTGACCCTATGCTCGTCCGATGAACTTGAATCAAGACAAGCCATGCTATGTCCATGAGCCTCAGGGAAGGAGGTGGGGCTTTTTCATACAGCCAAGTGGAAGCAAAATATTCTTATTTGCATACCGTAGTGGCTTTATCCTGTTTTAAAAGACTTATTCTGGGCCATTAGGAACCCTCCGGCCACTGACATGCCAATCAACGCGGGGCAAAGCGCAAAATTTTAATGCACTTCAAAGAGGTGCGAGATCTCATTATGCCTCCCGGTCAGTGGGGACGAGATATCGTGAATCTATAATGCCTGAGCACTTTTTCAAGTGCACTCTCAATTTTAAGGGGAAACAATACTGCTGAACTTCTGAAACTCAATTATTTAAAAAAGACCTACTTCTAAGTGGAGGGCACTCTTGTGAAGTCTTTGTTAAGAGGGACGGGGTGGGTCAGGATGAAATGCCATGCATTAGTTGGACTGGAGGAGACCGCGATGATGAGAGAAGGAGCACGGAGCATAAAAGCTTCATTTTAGTCTGCTGGATTGTAATTGTTTGACATTTTACCATTATGAGAACCACAGTACTGTCAGATTTATTGTAAAACACTAGTTGAAAATCGGATTTCCCCTCTTAAAATGATCCATCATTCTTTAAAGCATAAAGAGCTCTAGTTGTTTCAGCATGTGGCTGACGTGGCGGGGGAGTATCCCGTTGCCAATCAGTGAGTCTCTGGCTGCTATTAAAGTCTGCACAGACTCATGCAATATAAATACAAGAAGGTTTTCCCACAGAGAACACTGTCAAACAAGACTGTAAAGACAGAGACAGTTTTATATTTGGTGTTTTGGTAGCCATTGTTCATATACGAGTGAGACTGTGTTTTAATTTGTTGGCTTATGGCTAGATATTGTGTTTTGTATTGCCACAATGACCTTGGCTTGTGACCACAGCAATCTAATCAGATATTCCCAATTTTGATATTGAGGGATAATGGCAAACGACCTCTTGGGACTTTTTCTGTGTCCTAGCATTAAAAAGAATGGGAAGGCTAGACCAACAAACAACGAGTTTAAAAATATAAAGCCTTCAACCTATGTCCGTCACTGGGCATTTATATCTATGTTTGCTTTTAAGCTTTGTGGTTACAGTACAATGTTACAAATAAAGCATTTGGTCAATGGGGGCTTTGTTTGTATTTCATACTAATCGTCTCTCCTTATGAAGCTACAATAACCCTAACTAACGCTATAATCTACTGCATCTCACAGATCCTCTGAACGAAGCCCACAGAGAGAGTAAAAGGAAGGGCTCTTCAAGCTTGTGTGCCAGTATCCTAAATGAATAAGTAGAAAAGACTTTGTTTACAAGTATACTGCTGAGAGAAACTGGCAGATCAGAAGGGTGGACCCGTGACAGTGACGGAGACGGAGAGGGAGGGTGAAGTCGGGCCGTGTGTTTGAGGGGGCATCGGTCACCGTGGGGGTGTTCACCTCAGGACACAGTGACTTTGAAGGGTGTTAATGCCGACTGGGCAAAAGCACGCCAGCGTGCACACGTGCGAACACACTCGCTGCAGAGGGCCCAGACAGGCTTTACTGCTGATGCCGGCGTTTTACTGGAGCCCTTCCTCACTCCTTCACCTCTAGCCGTCTCCTCCTCCTCCTCCTCCTCTCTCTCACTGCCTCCGATTCTACACCTCACTAGAACCTCATGTTATTGATCTGCTTTACAACAGGGATGACCCCCAAAAAAGTATATTTTCTCAAACATTTACAGGTTGAGTTTCTTTTAAAGTTTATGTCAGCTCTTCTTCAGTAGTCTTTTAGATGTAATTGAATTAGCAGGTCATTTTTTTCAGCCCAATGACCCGATGAATTACACATCTAAAAACATTGGTCAATTGTTCTGCCTCAAGATCACCATCGCGAGATTGAGGCTAAACGTGTGCATGAGTGCCGTTTAATATTTCAACAGGGAGTTCACAGGGAAACTCGTCCCTCTGCTACAAAACATATCGATCAGGTGCTCATCTGTTTTGACAGATAGGAGTCCCGAGCTGGGGGAAGCCGCGGGGTCCTGCCAAGAAGAGGAGAGAGAGGATGGGAGATTTATAGGAATCAATAGCGGCCGTTCGGTGAAGCTCATCAACAGAGCTTCCGAGAAACATCATATGTGGATAATACATTAGATGAACAGATAGGATGGACAGAAAGAGCCAGATGGACACATGGACAAACAGATTTGCCTCGTTTACGTCTTTTCCGAAGTCGTTCAAATTTTACGGACACGACAACTACATCCATCAAAAAATTGTGAAAACCATCTTTTCACTGTGCTTTTAAAACAGATGAGCACAGAAAAGACCAAAAGGTTGAGATTCCTCCCTCTGATGGGACAACTAATGAAGCCTTCTCATGGAGGCGACACGAGAATGTGAAAATCCGTCACGTCCATTTACTGATTGTTGTAATAAGCGAGTGGTATCAGAGTAAGGTGGGTGGAAGATCAGATGGGGATTTTTTTTATTTTTTTTTTTACATTGCAGCTATTTAACTGCCACTTATAACATACCACAACAACCAGAGAGTGCACCTGCACACCCAATTTAAATTCCATCAGCATTGCAAACAACAAAACAGGCTCTGACATTAACTGTAGGAAATGCCAGGCTTTTAACAGTTCATTTTAGCTTTATATCTGGAGGTAATAAGTGTTTACCAACAGTCAGTGGAATTAAGTGGCCCTGTTTTGACAATCTAAAGCCCGGGGTGAATCTGCATGCAAAGTTTGATGTTTGTATTAAAGTCATAGTACCCGTCTTGTTTAAAATTCTATAAATTTTTTCTGGTGCAAAGTCAAGTAAAACAATCATATGTTCATCGAGCATTCTATCAGGCATGTAACTGCTGCTGTGAGGATTGCGAAGCCAAGGCATAGAAAACTTTTTCCAATAAAAAGACTGCTTATGTTTGACAGCTCACCACTGAAGTAAAAATTGAAATAGTGAAGATTATCTTGGTCTTCTAGGCCTATAAATAAATAATGACATTTCGTCTGCTCAGTGCAAAAATGGGCAGTGTCTCACTTTAGAGACAATGTACTGAGATGATGTAACAGGTATTTCATAAACTCTTAGGGGAAACGTCTGCAACATGATCAAAGCAACAAATCCAAAATTCATACCAACACTTTCAGTCAAACCCTCAAGCGTCGAGTCTGTGCATCTTAATGGGCTCCGTGTTCTCATAACGATGCATCATTAATTCACAAATTGCTTTCAATTAGTTGACCGATGACCAAAACACTTGGATTGCACTCTATGGCAGGAATAGTACACTTTGATCAGGGTGGACGGAACAAACGTTTCATTGTCTCTACCATTCAAATTGTAATTAATCATTTTAACAATGAATAAGAATTGGAGCTACTAACCAATAAATGGCTCGTACATGCATCGTCATTCCCACTTTAAAATGCATTTAGTTTTATTATATTTGAGGAATAATTGCAATTGATATTGAGGTATAATATAATAATTGTATCACCATTGTTTATAAATAATTCCACCAGTTGCCCAGGTCTGTTATAGTGTCCTCAACATTAAAAAACAAAAAAGAAAAATAAACTCGGGTCAAAAGAAGACTTATGGAGACAATTTTTTTTAACTCCACTTCCTACAATTCTGAATGGTAAAATGTACAGTGACCATAATGTGAGAATGGTGAAGGCCAGATATCCAGCATGGGAGTAGTTCAGTGCCAAGTGTGGTATGGGAATGTCTGTGTGTGAAAGCAGGAGGAAGAATTACAGGGTCAGCTTGACAAGTCTTCCTCTGTCATGATGGCCTTACAGACTTCCTGCCACAGTATTCAAAGTGGCCCTCTGTGTCCTTAGAGCCACGATCACAAAGCCCCTTAAGACTTGGACAATGACTCCCTGTTGTTATATACTGTGTGCCTGGACTTGCTGGACAGCAAAAGAATTTTAAATGTACATTTATAATTCACAGATGCATGACCAAAGTGGATAAAACGTGTCATTGACGACAGCTTCAGTCGTCAGAGACTGCGATGACCACCATCAGTGTCACTCACTTCCTGTTGAAGTGGGCTCATATCTCTGTCATCCAGTCTTATCCGATCTGTGTCTAACAGTATTGGCACAAGAGTTCCTCAACAGCTGTATGCACATCAGTGTGCCTAATCTACATTGTGAGAACCTAAACCTACTAACATATTGAAGACATGTATGAAACATGGTTACAAAAACTGCATCCCCATGATATAAAACTTTTATTTATTCTTGAAAACTTGCATTTTACAAGGACATTTGAGGTTGGACTAAGAGTATAGTAAAACCAGTAGTTATGATGAAGGTGAATATGCTAAATATGTATGAATTTAAAGTCCATGGAGTTGATAACTCTCTGAATGTGTCTCTTTCTGATATCATAGCGGACATATACCTGGTGGGCACTTATGTAAGGACAATAAATTAGGCAACAATGAGGTCTTTCGGACCAGTTAGGTTTAGGGAACAGGTTAGAATGAGGAAAGTTGTATTCATTTTAGAGTCTCATGTAATTCATGAGGAAATAAATGTACCATGAGTTGTTAAGTATGTGTGTCCCCATAACTTTGTGATTGTATGTTTGTTTGTATTACATCTGAAGGGGCTTGTGAAATCTTTAATCCTGGTTCGAAATGCATGTTTTTCCATGCAAACATGTTCTGCACTTCCCAGCAGGTCGGACACTGGTACTGCAATCACGTCTCTCCACACATAATATGGTCAGTATCCAGCATTGCTAGTCTAATATTATGCCAATTCGGTTCTCATAATGAGACTTTTACACACTTCAGAAAGGGTGAGCTTTGCAAGGCATGATTTAAAACGTGATTTCCACAAGATATAGAGACCTATAACATGCGCATAGTTAGTATTTCTTTTGGCCCTCTCCTCAGAACTTATATAAATATAATTAAAAAGGCCCTCTCCCAACAAATGCATTATTCCACAGAAGTGTATTGAGGTAACTGAGTCACATGTCTCGCATCAGTAAAAACTATCCATTTGTAAACTATGGACAGTTCTCAAGAGAAAAAATTCCTGTCTTACATCTGAGTGTACATCTGAAAGTTGAGACTCGCAGTCTGAGATTTTGTGCCAGGAAAAATCCTTCCTGCCGCCAGCTCGCGGCAGGTGGGCAGGAGTGCAGAGTACACGGAGTTTGGCCTCCAGCTGTGAAAGCAGCCAGCGATATGGCCAAAGCAGCTGCTGACGCTAAGTGAATAATCACGGTTTGGCCATCCACAGTGTGGACAGATGGACACAGTGTATTTCATTCAGATCGCAGGAAGTGTGATTGCACATGCCTGCTGGGACACCTCACGAAGGTAGTCAAGAGTTGTTTTGTTGAACAGAATGAGCTATGACGTCCGTGAAGAGGTGTGACTGAATGTGTTAATCAATATCTGGATGAATGGATTGAAATAGCAGAGCAGCCAACAAACTCTATGAGAGAAAACAATCTCGCAACAAAAGTACTGTAAATGCCATTCATGCCACACATTATCTCATGCATTTACTGTAAAACCTTCAAACCTGGCACACTTATTTTGGTTTTATGCTCTTATGTCTTCATGTTAGGCTAACATAAACAGAAGCTAAATATAATAAATAACACTGGAATCAATCAAAACCTGGCCTAACCCTATTATATACGAGGTGCGGAGGCACCAAGTGCAATGCCAGCATTTTAAACTGAAGCAGCTGTATAAACATAGAAACTACTTGCACCCATGTTTGCAGCTGCAGGCATGTTGGTTTTAACATGAGGCCAGGTCAGATACATTAGCGGTGTATTGCTATCTTGAAACAATGGAAGGCTAATGACTTATTGAAATAGGTTTTTATGCCAATGAATGGAAAAGTATTTCTCCGTATTATTCCAGGCAAAATGTACCACGCACCAATAAAGATGAGTGGCTAATTTGTTAAATAACTGCAGCATCTGAAAGTGGCATTAAATACTGCAGCCAAAATGGGTGCCAGCAAAGCGAACAACCTCCCGATCTGCTAATTAATTCCCCAACCAGAGCAGGGGTCACTATCAGATGACCTGGTAGAGTTTTCGTCCCTTCTGATCTTTCACCCATTCACAGTTTATATGAGCAGCTGTTCACTGAGCTGGAACGCCCCCTCTGAACAGATCAGCTTCCTTACTCACTGCTAGTCAAATCCATAATCATAACACGCATCATAGGTTGCAGAAAGATTCTTGAAAAGGAAAGGGTATGGCACGCTCATTGACCGACTTAAAATCACAGTTGAGACAATTGGGATTAAGAAATCGCTTCCTTTGAGGCACGTTTTGCACTCAAATTCAAGATGAAAATATCAAATGTTTGCTTAGATGAGTCCAGATGCACTATGCCTTGGGCTTTAAATTGCAAGCTTCAGATCAATGTTTTTCCACTTTCCTTTTTCTCCTTGAAACCAACCAGTCTGCCCAGGAAAAAAAAAACAATGCAACTTCCATTTGCCAAGCGTTACAATGAAGTCTTGTTTTCTGGTTTGATATAATCAAATATAATTTTGACAGCATCAAAGCAGACCAAACCAAGCGCCACTTCTTTAAATCTCTAGATCACTCCCGAAGGGGCCACGGACCTCGGGTTGGAAATCAAAGCTTTAACGAATACCTTCAGGGAGAAAGCAAATGTTCCTTCAACTCATGTCAAACTTTCAAATGTTCCACTTTAGAGTGGCTATATTATCTTTCATCCAGCCTCATTAACATCAGAATGACTCACAGGACTGTATCAAAGAACTTTGATATCGTTTCTTTTAAAAGAACATTTTAGGTGCTCCTCGTAATCCTCCGGGGGCTGACTCCATCTTGCCGATTTGAAATCTAATAAGCCAATTTTACTTTCGGTTGCTAAAGCAGAAAAGAGGGACGATTAGTGAACTGCTCTCAAAAGTCAAAGAAGTGGAAGAGTGTGAAAATCAGAAAGTGGTAATATGTCAGCGAAGCCGTCCATTGCCTACCTGTTTTACGGAGGGGGAAGTCGTCTTTTGAGTCGTATGTGCCCAGCATTGGATGGTTGTATGGCGATAATGTTGTTTGTGGAGGCGAGCTCTGGTCCAAAGAGCTGTGCTGTGTTTTTCTACAAAGACAGAATAAACAACAAAAGAAAGATCATTAAATACCGCCATACGTCAAGAAATAGAACATCAAGTGAATCTTTTAAAGTCAGAATAGCTCATCTAACAATGTTTAGTACTAAACCTGATGTTCCCAACGCACACATGCACACATACACACCCACACAAGAGGGAAACAAGCAGCTTCTATCTACCTCTCCAAGGTCAACACTATAAAAGACACAGCAGACAGAGAACCATGTGGGAGGAACGGAGGAAGAAGAAAAGAGTGGATAAAGAGTAGCGACAAAGCCAAAAAATGCTGAGAGCATCTTTTGTCTTTTTCACCTGAGGAGAGACCCGGGTCTGGTCTCCTCTCTGGAGGGAGGTCAGAAAATCAAACGATAAGTGGAGGAACTAGGAGAGAGATGCAAAACAAGAAAGAGGGAAGACAAGAAGAAGGCCAACAGGTAGAATAGGAAATCATAATGAAGGTAATAAGAAGACACCACCACTGCCTTTGGCTTGTTTTATTACTGTCTGCAGTGGCAGGAGCGTTTTCACTGCTGAAAACCTCTTCAAATATTTAAAGCACGGAAAAGGTACTGTTGCCTTCTTTTCTCTCTATGCCCACTTCAAACACACGCCTCAAAGCAGATCAGCTGTCAATCACAAACAACAAACACTGCTGATAAAAAAAGCATCCCGTCTTCATTATTTTTCTTTTCCTCTGTAGTTTTTCCTAAGAAAGCCATAATGCTGACGGGTACACAAAGAAACATCAATGACAGACACCCACACAACAGGGGTTTGTAACACAACGGGGTTTCGTCATGTTTGCAAAGCCACGATGATGAGGGGACTTTTATGTCACTCATCACCGGCTTTCATGTCTGATATTCATCTTCGGCGGAGCGAAGACTCAACGTCTCATAACTCGGAAAAAACAAGATTCGCTGATATCCGATAGCTTCTACTTTCAAAGATACTAAATACACAAAGTGTTAAGAGGTTCATTCATCTTTAAAATCTTCATTAATTTCAACACATTGAAATGAAAAACATGAAATTATACATTGTGAATAACGGAAAAAATAATTGCATTGATGATTTGGATTGCTAAGCACATTAACTATACTTTTTGTAAGTTGAGTGGACTATCAATTGTTTCATCTAAAAGTGATGTCTTTCTTACTAAAATGAAAAATAGATATTATAGATGTACGACCCTTTCTGTCTAAAATAATATGCACACAATCAATGCTCACTATGCTCAATGCATAATGCTCAATGCTCACAATGCTCACTTACATTGAAGAAAAAGTGTCCACCAGTCTGATATTGACAAATCCTCATTAATTACCCATCAAACAGTCTTGTAATCCCTAAGACTCCAAACAAATTGGAGTAGATTATTGTGCGAATCAAGCTGAAGCTTCAACAGAACAGCTTGAAAGTGTGTCCATTGTCCATCTACATGTGCATGTGCAAAAGAACGATTTAAAGATATAGAAGGTTTCACCTTGTGAGCAGTCTTCAAAAAGTGTTTTTCAGTGGAGCCGTGCACCGTTATCATGTAAATGGACAACCAAAATGGGACTGAAAGTTTTCAGTTTTCACTTGAGATTGTTGTCCTTTAAACAAGGCCTCAATCAAAGTTAAAAACGGGTCTTACAATCACTTGGCTATACACAAATCCTTCTCATACAAATTCTAAGTAAAACATTCTCACTGTCAGACAACAAAAATGTGGTTTCCGAAGCTGTAAACAAAAGTATCTTCTCATGTGAAATGACCATACTAGTATTAGAAATGACCCCTAAGGCTTGGCACCAATGCCGATGTGAGTTCATGAATGGTTTAGAGAATTTGTGATCATTCAAAGTGGCCGTTCTCGCAAAGACAAAAGAAAAAGTCGATTTCAATCATTCAGTTGACGACTGAAGACATTAAGGTGAGATACGCTTGTATTTCCTCTGTGCAAAGCATCTCAGTGGTATATATAGCTTCAAAATTTCAACAATAATGTTCATTGTTGAGCCAAATAACTAGGTTTTTGAAGTACTTTGGGATATGAATTACGGTATGAAGCAAAAACAGTTTTATTGGAGTCCTGTGCATTTTAATCCAGGCAGTAGGCAGCAGTGCAGCAGAGGGAGGGGGGGGGACACTCACCCATACCAGTAGCGGGGGTCACTGGGCAGACAGTGGTTAAGGTTTCGCTGAGCCAGCGCTTTCTTCTTGTTGAGGACAAATTCCTGAAGTCGCATCTTTACCTCTGTGCTGGCGACTGCACCTACACAGAGACACACAGGCCCGGAGAAGAGTAAACAAAGGGAAGTGCACTTCTTCCAGACAACTCTACTCAAACACCGACACACTCATACACCCGTAGGCCTTTTCCCCTACATATAAACATCTTTCATTATTGCGTTTCTTTGGGAGATTGTGCCTCGGAGCTTCCGATCTATTGTACCTGGAGCCTCCGCCGTTGACACTAACATGAAGATTATAACAGTATCCATCCATACTTTGACAGATAATGGGTTCGCACAACAAGCAGGGAGCACAATCTTGCGTCAGTTTCATTGAAATTCCACGGAGACGAAAGCGGCGCCGTGTAATTCGCCTCGAAGACGCACATCAGGAGTTTCACTCAGCTCCCGGTCTCGGCTCAATTACCAGCCTCCCCTCACAGCTACAAACAAATTGTCCAGGGACGAAAGATGGGGATGAGTGAGAGAGAGGAAGCAAAGACTCGGAGAAAAACACGAGGAACAGGGCACGGTGTGCAACAAAGGTGACTACACAGCCCAGAAAGAAAAAAAAAGAAGGTGTTTTGAGAAAAGAAGACAAACAGCAAAGGTGTGGTATCATTAGAAAGTGACAGAAAGAGCGTGAACAGGTGATGTGTCAAGCTTGGAAGCGGAGTGATAAACTCCAGTGACACAGGAGTAAATGTATGTTGCCTAAATGGAAGTGCTGACGTCCCAATATGTCCGCTTTGCCACTGAAGCAAATTGGCTTTTATGAGGCTGCTTTCAATGCAATTTAGGGAAATACTTAACAAAGCATCCTCTGTTTACCACCCCAATCCTTTTTCCATAGACGTCAGACTGTAGGCTCACTTTTCCCAGTGTTGGATTATTGAGGGAAAAAAACAAAACTTTGCAAGCTTGCTCTTATGCCGTAACATTATGACCACTGTTCCAATTTTTAGATTCGGTTTAGAAGTCGCAGCCCTTTATGTGCCAAATTATGAAGTGTTGTGCAGAAACATCTGCAGTAGTTTCAGCTACAGTAGCTCATATGTTGGATCAGACCACAAATGCAAGCTTTCACTCCCAAGTACAGCAATGACACTCGGCCATTCATGACCTCATCAGAGATTGACAGTGTTATTCCCGTCACCTCTATGAGCATCAATGTGAGCTTGGAATTACTCAATCGAGCATACTAAGTAATAAAACACTTTCGACGCATTAAAGAAGCTACAAACTGTGCAACTTTGTAAAAAGAGCGACACAACAATGACAACTCTTGCAAACAAAGCCAGCCTGAGATAATATGGTGAAAATTTAAAGGATGCTTGTCACTTGAACGACACCCAAATATTGGTTTGAAAATAATACACAAGACTGCTTCAATATTTTCAATTTCCTCAGCTTACTGTTCAATTCCAAGCACATAAATGCAAACACAGCGTGTCTGCACTGTTTTTTTAATTTCACCAATGAAACTTTTGATTGCACTGGCAGCGTAGGTTCATATCAGTGTAATTCTTGTTTTTGATTAGTCCTCAATGGCAGTATCATCTGACACTGTGTTGTTATTTTTTTTTCATTTTATACCAGACTTTACTTGATCCATGTTGCAGGGTGCAGCATGTAATACATTTATAGGTTTGATAAAATCCAAAGGTTCATCACAGAAATCAGAAGATAAGCATTAAAAACTGTATCCAAATCATGAAGGTTTTTATGTTCCTATTAAAAATGTGTGCAAATCCACACTTGCATAATAAGAAGAGATGTGTTTTTTACATTACAAGGGAGAGCTCAAGTTCTTAATTCAGTGGGTAAAAAATTTGCATCATCTATTGTTGAAGAAAGATGAATTAAAAATAATGGTCTTTTTTGAAAACAAGGAAAAGAGCCGCTATTGTTTTGCTAAGAGACATTTTTTATTTCTCTAGAGTCAAACAACAAGAAGCAGATGAGCACATGGTTTGAAACCACAGAAGTGTCTTTAGTTTTATCTGTCACTTTATATCAAAGGTCATTTTTAACCATCAGTAAATTTGTATTAATTAGCTAATTAGTTGCCTCCAGCCAGTGTGAACAACTGACCAACTCCTAATGACCAGTAATATCACACTGGTTTTCAATTTTTAAAGGCTGCAAACCAAAAATCTGCTATTTCTCATTTTCTAAAACATCAATGCTGATCTCGATTCGGGGGAGCATCTTGTCCTGGTTTTTAGCGACATAAAACAACACATTTTTTCAACCTCAAACTGGGCAAAACATCAGGCTGCCTCAAGCTCTCTGTGGTCTCCTCCATAGGGTCTTGCACCGCAGCTTGGGAACCACCATCATTAGACATAATACAGATTTAATCACATAATTTTTGCATTACTAGCATTACATCAGACTGGATTCTAAACAAATGAGCCTTCTTTTGGCAGCTCTACAAATCTACCGCACAACCAACGCAACAATCAGTGCACCTGGCTCTTTAGTTATTCGAACATGGACTCTGGCATACCCAAAAGTACCGAAGGCATGAAGCAATAAAATCTGTCCCCTTAGGAAAAAAAAAAAAAAACCAATTATTTTCAAATCATCCTTCGGTGATTCAACAATGAGCATTAAGAAAGAAAACAAAATGATTGGCCTTGTTTTCATTCTGCATCTACGCGACAGCGGGACACCGTCTCTGCTCCTCTGACCCTGTTCTTGGCCGCCTGCTCCTGATTACGCCTGCGGTGAGTGCGAGAGGTCAGTCTGCTCCCGGCTGCTGTGCCGTAACGACAGGCGCCGAGACAAGAGGAGGTGAGGCGGGCCAAGTCTCTGTGACACCCGCTGTGGTAACAATGACAGGGCTTCAGCCCAGGTACAACAGATGTTGGCAGCGCACAAGACATGAAGTGATGTGGTCTGTCAATCACGACAGCTTCATTTTGGTTTTTTTTTTAAGAGATGGCTGAATTACAGGAGAGCACATCCACCGACCTTTTTGATTTGTACTGCTAATTTAGTACAATTTAGTACGCTAAATTGTAATACTGCACGACTTAACAATTCACTGTGGTCATACTCAATGTATATTATGAACGCATCATGATTTTTGACACGCCATTAGTGTAGGAACTTCAAAAAAGCATGGTGTAAAAAAAAAAAAAGGGTTTGGGTTAGGCTCACTTTTGGGACTGTGTTTAGTTCATAATGAGGTTGCATTGTGTGAAATGTTTCTGTTCAAGTAGGGAAATCTCATACATAGTTAAAATATAAGAAGTATTGAGTTTAACTCATTTAACTCGACAAGATGGAATCAAGTTTACCAAATTTCATCCAGTGTTACTCGTTGAGGGAATATTTAAAAATACAACAATTCTTCAAGCAGATCTCCAATCAGCTGCCTTTATAGTTCAAGATATGTGAAATTCCAACACTATTTCCTCATCAGAAACCACCCTAAAACTCACAGAAATGTCATAACCTTTTACTGGTTTTTTTCAATACTTCCAGTCTTTTTCATTCATTGTTTTGCTCAAGTACTGCCTACTTGTTCAATCTGCCCTCGGGAATCAACAGAGCCTTTGGACTTCCACCGATGGAGACAATAGATACAGGAACACGTGAAAAGACTCTCTCAACATCTCCACTACTCACTCTCTTGTCCCCTCTCCTTGTGTTTGAGCTGCTGAAGTTTGTGTTCCCGCTGCTGCTTCTCCAGCTGCTGCTTCTCCAGCTGCTGCTCCATCTTCCTGTGATGCTCCAGCAGCTCTTGCTGGTGCTTGAGCGCCAGCAAATCCTGTTGGTGCTAAACGAGAGAGAAGGATAGTGATAAAGACGGGAAGTGATGCTGAATTAAAAAAAAAAAAAAAAAAAAAAGTGTTGCATGTCCAAGAATAATAAACTCTGTGTGGACTGTTTCAACAGGGTGCTGCCACGGCTCACTGCGAGCGATAAATGATTTTGAATCTAGCTTTTCTAAACCATGACATCACCAGGCTGGAGTGCAATAATAATCTAGAGGCTGAGCAGATTGGACGCCACACATCAGAGTTATTTTCAGCCAAAACCGATCATCATTGTTGGCTTGCTTTGCGGTCGCAGCAACACCCGAGTGAGGCTTTTTAGCAGAGCGAGCTGCATTCAAAATTCTCACACACACACACACACACACACACACACACAAGGTTTACTGGGGCCAAGGTTCCCATGGAGATAACTAAGCAGCAGAATCCTGCCACCAGATCAAATTACAGCACCATACACGCTTAAATGTACACATGCACTTGTTTCCTTCTGTCCTTCACAGTGTGCAATTCTGCTGAGCACAGTTCTGCAGCGGCTGTATCCAAGGAAGAACTGCCTCCTCTCCCCCTTCCCCTCTACTCGGAGGAGAGGAGGCTTTCACTACCCTCTCCCGCCACCGCCTCACCTTGATATGTTCCTGCAGCTGGACTTCATGTTGTCGTGACAGCTGCTCGTGCTGCCTCTGAAACTCTGCGATCAGGAGCTGCCGCTGAAGCTGCTGCTTGTGTTTAAGAGCCACCAGCTCCTGCTGCAGGTGCTGCTCTGGGGGGTCTGAAGGGAAGGTTTAAAAAAAAATAAAAAGAAGAAGAAGCCATCACTCATCCACAGTCCCAATAATCAGACTCCCGCAGGATGGCACAGCAATGACCGTCACTTACCAACAGATGACTGTTGTGAAATTATGAAGAAACACCATTATTGTATCTTGTCTTTAGCCTGCTCAATGACACAACTACTTTTTTTCTGGAGGATGCCCTTATTATTCCTGAATCTCAGTTCTCCTGACGTTAACAAAGTAACATTATCAGCCCACACGTACAGTATCTGATAATATTTTCCTCAAATTAGCTTTCCTTTGTGACAGCTTCTTGCCGTCTGAATATTTGTATTTTATCTCAGCGGTCTCGTCTTCATCATTTCATAATACAAGAACCTCTGACCTCCAGATTGTAGAGCATCTTCCTCCAACTAACCTCAGCTGAACTTAAAGAGTGAGTCAGCCATCAGACTGACCCCACAGTGCTTACAGGTCAGATAAACTCAGCAAGAGTTTACAAGTAACTTGCGCTTGTATTCAAGCGCTGATGGTCAGTATATGGTGTCGTAATAACGCTTACTGATGCCTGGCCCACGTCCCGTCTCAGCATTGGAGGTGACCGGTGCAGGGTGGTGTTGGGGAACCAGGCCGAAGGCAGGCTGCTGCTGGTGGTGGTGGTGGGGGTGGTCCACTACGCGCAGGTCCATGGGAAGGATGGCTGTGGAGGTGGGGGGCACCTGCGTGGGCAGCGCTGCTGTGCTCACGTCCACTGAAAAGAGAAAAAAGCATAGACGAAGACAGCGTTCACGTAAATGATTTCAAATCCATTTTTTTCAATATTCTTCAATAGTAGAATTAAAAGCCGCCTGTCGACTCTGATCTGAATCAAACAGACGTAACAGTTGTTATATCAGCGGCCCAGGAACTGGAAAGTCAACAGTTACAGAATTACATGACCGCTCTTCTAATATTGCCACACTGAGGACATAAGTCTGTTTTAGACCTGTAAACACTGGATAAGAGCATTAGCAGAACTCTAAAAACACAAAATGCGTCTGAGGTTTTAAAAAGCCAGAGATCATCAGAGCAGTGGGAGAAAAAAGCGTGTAGGAAGCCTCCCCAAATATAGTGTTTACATAAATCTGTAAACATGGGAGAGAACAGCAATCCTTTTGCAGGAAGCTTTTCACGACAGCCGCGTTGATTTCTTGTGGATATGTGAATGGTTTCTGCTTTATTTTGTAGACTGGAGGCTGTGGACTTATAATATTATTATAATAACTGGATAATATTCCAGCTCAATATTTAATATCGACAGGATAACCGTTAATAATAGTTAAAAAAAATACACTCGTCAATGAATATAAAATTGAGACATTTTCAGTACGACTTGAAGAAAGGGGCCTGAGAAATAAATGTTACAAATTTTGTTCCAATCTTTCCACATTTTGAGGCTGAAAACACATTGTACTTTTTGACTGGAAAAATTCACGGTAAAATAAGTCAAGGATAAAACGCAGGTTTTATTGCGAGTATAAAAGCAATAACGTGACTTTATGAAGAAGTTTGAATGTAAAACCAAACCTTGAAGACGTCCAACTTTTAAGAGAAGAGTTATTTATCTATTCCCTATGGACACCAAGCAGCAATCTCCTCTAACATTTACTTAATTGATATGCATCTGTATGATGAAGTTCTTAATTCCACTTGATTGTGTATTTTATTGTTTAATCACTGGAGTTTTTAGTAGGTCTCACACATTTCTGTTGTGTTTGATCGAGTGGCTGACTTTTACTTTGCTCTGAAAATCAAGTGTTTAGTGTTTATCAACTAAAAACATGTTTATCAACAAAAAAGAAAAACAAAAAAACCTAGCAGAACTAATCTGTGCAATCCAAGTGCATTGCACAAGGATATGACCGTCTGCTTGTGTTACATTACTTCCTACAATCTGCGGCATTTAATCTGCTTTAAATAAATAATCCGTGGCAGTGGCCTGTTGCGACGCTGCAACATGGACAGTAAAGAGCAATAAAAAAAATTAAAAAAAAGACTAATGTTGACATGCAACAAACTGGGGAACTAGTGCAATCAGATTAATTCTCTGTGACAAGCAAACAACATTGAAGCTTACACACAAACAGCCTACAACCCTACACAACACAGGGGAAACAGGAACACAAACAAGACTGTTTGCCAACTTTGAATCCTCCTAATGTAACTGGAATGTGGCGTACCTTGATCAAACAACGTCACCGTGCTCTTTCATTCATTGTGCATAATTGCAGGCTTTGATTTTCCATCTGAGATTGGCAGTGTCGTTTAGTGTTACTACTGAGCACCATCATGTTGAGGACGCCAATGTAAATGTCAAGTGAGGAAAACCTGACACATAAGTCAAAACAGAACATATTCAGAGTGAAGCAACCACATAAATCCTCCACTTCAAGATCAAAACCCTCCTGTGTGTCATTCAGCCTTCTCCGATCGATATCTGCTCTGTGGAGAACCACCTTGGCCCGTGCCAAGCCCTCTGCCGGTGATCAATACCCACAAACTGGTGCACAGCACCCCCAGCCTATCGCAGATGTCCCAGCAACCCCCCCAGTGACCAATGAGGCGGTGATGGAGTTGCAGCTACTTGCTGAGAGAGCCAATGACATCTTTGGTAACTGGGCAGGTTTTCAATGCGGGAGGGAAACTCGACACCACCCAATGGGACAGAGAGAGTGTGTGTGTGTGTGTGTGTGTGTGTGTGTGTGTGTGTGTGTGTGTGTGTGTGTGTGTGTGTGTGTGTGTGTGTGTGGGGGGGGGGGGGGGGGGGGACGGCCAGGCCAGACAAACTGGTGCTTTACTGGTGCAAATGTGTGCACGTTTAATGGCATCGCTGTACTTGTAAGGACTTGTTCAGGAGCTTGACGTTAGCAGCAGGTATGTAAGTTGGCTGGTCTGTATCCCTCAACTCAGTGTCCCTATAATAAAACGTCAGATGTATTTAGCAACACTTGGCATGACGTGACAGGGATTGTAAGGCAGCTGTGTTTACATGTTGTGCTGACTTATTCCTGAACCCCTGACCTACAAATGTGCATGTTTTCACCTCGACATAACGACCCAATCAGAAGACCCTCATAAGAAAATGCCAGCGATTGTCATTTTCACTCGGAATCGTTGGTGCCAATCACTCGCGCGGGCCAAGACAAAAGCCTTTCAGAGCGAACCGTGGCGAGCCTTCAGCACGCATGTATATACACAAACATGCCTGTCGACTGTTTACACACACATTTAACAGGCAGTGAACTAATAAGCGGTAAACAATGAGGTCAAACAAACAAAACCTTTTGTTTGCCTGGCACCCATGTCTGTCCCTCTCACACACTTATGGCCCTTTGTAGCTTGGGGGATCCAGGGCCCCAGCTATTTTAGTCCCACAGAAACGCCATCTCTGATGTGAATTTTCCCATATGGGGTTAGGTGAGCGACACAAATGCTATCCCAATTTGCTCTCAATGGGGCTTTGGCACCAGCTATCAACTACACACTGTTCATATACATACACAAGTGCCTATCTCAATTGGCATCCCACAGGGGCTTTCACAAAGGCGGTTTGTTTTCATGGGCTCGCAACCACATAAACTACACATTCTGATCCTATGACTCCATACAGAAAAGCCTTAAGTGTTTTTTCACTTGCATGATTAGGAAAATAAATCTGAATGAATCAAACGCTATGCAAAATAATGTGGTGGCTTTTTACCTACAAACAAGTCAAGACATAGCAGAGGTTATTAAGGTTTCCACGGAAAACACATTTTGCCAAAAAAAAGGTGACAATGTCATATTTAATTAGATATATACACACAATTCCTCCTCCCAAAAAAACAGACACTATAATCTCTGGTGGAAAAGAGGAGTAACTTCAAGCCACCACAGCAACAGCTTTTACCTCCAACAGACTCATCCACCAGGTGCAACAAGAAAGGAAAAAACAAGACATATGCCCAACATGAAATGCAATAAAGTGCATGCACATGATGTAGGACTTTCAATCTATCTTTCTCCACACAATGTGAGCTGTTAAAATAACACCCGGGTCTCTTTTGAAAGAACAACAGAGTGATTATCAATGTTGTTGTTTTTTTCAAAACGTGTTAACAGGGATGATCAGTTAAAAATCTTTGATCAAATCTAAAGGAAGGCAGGAAAGAAATGTACAGCCACTTATCCTCAAACTAAGGGGCTCCAAGTGCCGTCAGCACAGAGCGAGCGAGAGATAGAGTGAGAAAGCAGGAGGCGATGTAATCACTGTTCCCAACAAGATGCTTGGAGGCCAACTACACTGGCTGGCACATTAAGACTGTGCAGTGAGAGCTATTGCTGGCTGCAGACTCGGATGTTAGCTACACAAAGTCACGCATCCAAGCACTTAGGAACCTTGATTTATTTATGTGTCAACATTACAGCTTTTACCTGAAACACACAGCGACGTGTCAGATCCAAATGTTTTTAGTATCCAGAGTGAACGTGTTTGCTTTTGTAGGTCAAGTTTTATGGCTGAACAACACCTGACCAAATGTATCCAGCGAGAAAAACTTGATCCGGACTCAGTTATCACCGTACATTAAGCATGATAAGAGCTCTGATGTTGAAAACATACCTGGAGTATGGTTAGTACTGTCAACCAGGCCAGAGCATTTCTGTTGCCCTGTACGTCAATGTTTTCCAGGTAATCTTGCATCTTCCAAGAAAACAAAACCATGCAAATCACCTTTACTTGAGACTTTGTCTCACTAGGACATGTAAAAAGGTTCAAATCCCCTTTTTATCCTGCTCACGACTATTTGTCTACTCGGCACCGGCCAGCAAGAGTAAAATATGTGTTCTTTTTTGTGATTCTTTGATAAATGTTTGGCATCTTATTTGTGATGGACACATTTAATTCCTGCAGACTGTTGCATCATTCCTTTTGCCGCCATCTCTAACTTTATTTCACATAGAAGTCATTGGACAAAATTCTGAATCCAAACCAGAGATTTGTCTGAGATCTTCACTGAGAGTCAAAGCGTAACTGGTGGCAGACTTGCCCTTTACAGCTCTACTTACATGTCAATGATCAAATGGACAAAGCTGCTCAGACGGCAACATTTCGATGGTGGTCACAGCCGTGTTGCAGTTAAGACCACCTAACCCAAGATCAGAGCATTCCAAGACCAGGACAAGACTAAAGTTTTAAGGGACCTAGACTGAGTCAAGACCAATGGATGGATGGATGGATGGATGGATGGATGGATGGATGGATGGATGGATGGATGGATGGATGGATGGATGGATGGATGGATGGAATTCAAAAACAAAGCCAGCGACAATAAAGTCATTGTCTGTCTCGTACACCTAATCATAAGGTCCTTTGTGAATACATTAGCCCCTTGTGTGAAAACTTACTCACAATTCATGCATGATATATTTATTGCTGTTATATTAGAAACATTGTTTACCTGTGAACCTTATCTGGATAAAACCAGCAGATACACGTCAGTAAAAATTAACGGCAAGACTTTAGAAACTTTATCCACTGAGAAGTGGGAAAAACCTCCAGAGCAAAGCCTCCAGCCGTGTGTTCGCTGACCCCAAAACAAACCCATGTGGTTTCGCTGCACATGTGCGCTTGCATCACAGAGACTGTTGCTAACTTTGGTTGAGGCGAGACAGTATTTACAGTTAGGCTTTCAAGGCATGTTAATTACACACAGTTTTAAGCTATAAAATTTGAAAGGTAAATTCAAACCACCAGAAATTTTACAGTGGGTATTCATTAAAGAGGTAACCGTTTCTTCCCTCACCGAGATTCATCAAAATGTGCACTTTGATGGCATTTCCATGAGGCACTTTTTCCCAAACATCACAGGGATTTGACTCTGTTTTTCCACTATTTGCAGGACAAGTCTATTCTGGATTATATCAAGGCCGTCTTGAAGAGCTGCCCAAAGTTTTGATAGCACGCAGGACGGATATTTGTGTCACTGACGGGTCACAGTCAGGCTGACACGATTGAAGGATTACTGCTCAATACTAAAATCCTCAGAAAGCATGTTTATAGTAAACAGAGCCTTGACAAACATACAAACACCCAATGGGGGGCACGCACACATGAGGTAATTAGTCAATCTCACAAGGACGCCACTCCGTGAATACGGCTGTGAGGCTGCGGTGCTCAGCCAATAGGAAGAAAGCTGGATGCACAAGCTGACTCATCCTGAAAGCATCAGGACATGATAATGAAAACACCACAGAGTGGCTCACAATAAATGTTGATATATCCGTCTAAAATAAGAAACAACCAGAGATATATGAAAGTCTTACATCATTGCCACTTAAAAACAAATTGACACGAGTGACAAAATCATTTGCTTTTCCTTTGACTCACCAATGCAGTTGATGAATGTAAATAGGAGATTCACAGCATGTTTAAGCCTGGGGGTCTTCAGCAGCTACATGATCATTAAAGCTATAAAGGGCGGAAGTGAGATAAACAGCTGAGCGACAAACAGGAAATTCTGTTTACTTTGAGAAAATCCCATAAAGCTGTCAGATTTCCATACGACAGTCACAAACAAATCTGGTAAAATTGTTAGGCTGTGCCTTGTCTTCTCCATCCACCCAATCAATCTGTGTGTCTCGCACTCTTTAACTCTGCCCCTTCTCCTCCCCTCCATCACCTTCTGTCTCTCTCCCGTGATCGGGCTCAGATCATGGATCAGACAGACAGGAGTTATTTATAGACTAGGATTCCCGAGGGAATTTCCTCGCCCCCACTCAAAGGGAACCTCTCCACCTCTCCCTTTCCCCCAGCCCATGCATGTTTACTCACAGTTTATGGGAAACCAAGCCCTCTCACACAATTCATATATATCCAGCCAGTGTTAACATGTATTAAAAACAAAGCTGACAAATTCCCCCCCCCCCCCAAAAAAAGGCATGTGCCATTGGCTTTGGTCGTGCAGATTAACAATGAATGGCAATCGCTGACATGGTGTCACCCCGTTGGGGAGCCCCACTGACACAGATGATCGCAGAGGAGGGAGGCAAACACCATGGCGACCGGTGGGACTGTGGCCAGCGGTTGGACAGAGAGGGGAATGAAGGGTGGGGCTTAAGGTGAAGTGTCAACCAATGAGGGTGAGCAAGTGGTCCAACAAACGGCCTGCATGGGCACCAAACACATCGCTTGAAAACTGAATGGGTGAGTACTAGTTTATTGGTGTGTTGATGCTCATCGCAGTGCATGTCCCCGGAGTGCAGTCGTTAGTTAGTAGTAGCGTGCGCCGCTATCTCTTTGTTTTCCCTCATCGCTCCGACGATTCCCACAGACTGACTCCAGTGGATTCAGAAATCCAAAGAGCAGCTAATCAAGTGCTTTGAAAGATTGTTCAAGTCCACAGAGTTCTTGTTTGGGTGCACAGAGTCACCTCACTGCTACTTTTATGAAATCGCGGCAAAACTGTTACTTTGGGGCTGGAGTAAACTGGAATCAGGCATTACACATAAAGCAGAGCCACATGGTGACACAGCATGCACATTATGCAAACTAAACTGCAAAAAACACCCCAGAGGGCAGATAATTTACTGTCCGTCTGTGCTTTCATCAGGAAAAAACCAAACATAAGTTAAAAACCCTCGTCTTTTGTATGTTTTCACGTCACAAGCCTAAATCGTGCTGCGTTCAAACACAAACTTTCATAAATATTCTTGCAAACGCACACTTGTACACAAAAGACCGTGCAGAAAGACAGGCGCAGCCACTGCCATCTGCTCCATTCAGTTAAAGGCAGCGCTGAGTGGTGCTGAGTGAGCCTCCATACATCAGTACCATTCAATAAACACTGTCACTACTCAAAGCAGCACACCCACGCAGCCAAAGAAGATGCACTCAAACACACACACACACACACACACACACACACACACACACACACACACACACACACACACACACACACACACACACACACACACACACACACACACACACACACACACACACACACACACACACACACACGCTTCTTATATGGACAAACTATACAAATAGAGAAACATGTATGTGTACAAACAAATGCATGTCTGGGGATCACATACAGAATAAGAGCATTACATGAACATATGAGCACTAAATAAACTCCAGACTCACGACTTCCAACTCAACACAATTGAAACAGATTACTATACTGCGATACAGCGAACAGCTCGTAAAAACAACAGTACTTACCCATCAGTTACGCCGTGTTGTCCGGTTGGCGCACGCCTGTATTTGTGTGAGTGTATGTGTGTGTGTGTGTGTGTGTGTGTGTGTGTAAGGTACAATAGCGGAGCGCAAGTGAAAGAAAGTGTATTCGTAGCCAAAAGTGAGACTCTGAACCGAGCCGTAAAAGTCTGCCACAGCCTGAAGACACAGCAGACCAACGCTGGCTTTGGTAGCGAGAGCCGATCTCTCTCCCTCTCCGTCTTTCCCACACTCCCGTCTCTCACTCTGTCGCCTCGCTCTGCTTCCCTCACTGACGTGTTTTGCTCTGCCCTCCAGCTGCCACTCTCTCTCTTTCGCTCCCTCTGTTCCTCCGGTCCCCTCCCACTCTCTCTCTCTCTCTCTCTCGCCGTCTCTCTATCGTTCCCTCTCTCTGACATCAGAGGGCAGTCTCAGGCATGTTGAGCATGTTGTGAGTGTTGCTCCCTCTGCCTCCTGACTCACCTACCAACAGCGAGGTAGGCTGTTTGTGACCAAATTCCAGCTCTGCTTTTACACAAAACCTTTGCATCTTTTCCCTGAACATAACTCAGTGTTGTAAATACCGTTTTTTTTTTTTTTATCTGCTCTAATTGTTGCACATATACTACTCTGACTCCTCAGCAAAGTCCTCCTACACAGCAGCAAGTCAGAAGCACAGACAGCTGTGAAGTTAACTTGAAAATAAATGCTGCGTGGCTTTGCACGTTGAACACTTTGCAGCAATGAAATGTCACAGGCATTTCTCTTGTTCCCACACAAACTCTTATATATAGCATGCATTACTCGTGAGGCAAAGCCATTGGCAAAAATGGATATGGTGCTACCTCTTCATTGTTTTTTGCATCCTGGTTGTCTCTTGGCTGACACCAATGAGCTTACCTTACTTTAGTATTATTTTTATAGCGTCAGTAAACCGTACAGTACTTTGATATACCCCACATACACTAATTTCCTGCAATTCAGCTGTCACTGCAACTAAAACCCTACCCTATCCTTAAGGGGTTTTCACATCGGCCATATTTAGGTGGACTTAGTTGAGTTTTTGGTCTGAGATTAAAAGCAAAACTACACTCTGGGCCACACTGAAGAAGTGGTCTCAGCATCTACAGTCCAATTTTGGTGAAAGCAGTATGATAGCTATCACAGCAGCTTATGTTAACTCCATTGCTCATAAGAGGAGCACGCGGCATTGTCAGGAATATGCCACTGCCAACGATCTTGAGCTAATCTGGCGATCTTATCCCACTCCAACAGTCTGACGCAGTTCTTGTTCCGCTGCTCTGTCACACAGGGATCACTACCAACCAGTGGTGGGACAGTTTGTGTATCTCCACGATCACTAGAGTCATGCCAACTGCAGTCTAGTACTCCTGGCAAGGTCCATCTATGCCAAACAGGTGGAAAAATAAGGACCAGACCAAGAGTGTTGGGTTGAGCGGTAGGCCAAATGCCCACCTTCATAAAACCTCCTTAAGATAGAGAAACAATCACAGTACAAATGCAGACCCAATGCCCTTTGTACACCACAAGGTTGAGATGAGAAGTCTTCCTCAGTCAGAATTCCAATGCATTTCACATGTGGTGAAACACGGTGAAAAACAAACTATGGCCAAACATGGAGCTGAAGCAAGATTCACTGCCTCTCAGACATTTGGTCAGATCATTTTTTAAATCCATACCTACCCACAACTCACAAGAGTCGTGATGTTTGCAATGTTCAGTAAATAGCCCATGGAGAGGAGCAATACTTGCTCTGTATAACAATGCTAATAATGAAAAACCTTTTGGGGATCTGTATCCACATGAATGCGATGCTCTCCGTGCATTCATTCAGCAGGCATGGGAACAAGGCACTCCATTCTGTTAGTGCCGTGTTTGGTTTAAAGAGAGCCCATTCACAATTTGGTCTGTATCCAGTGTGTCCTCTGGTCCACACCAACTGGTGTGAAAACACCCGTAGTCTGACCTTAAAGCGTCTCTTCATTTAAAAATGTAATGGATTTCCTCAAAAGGACTTGCATTTTTCAAACAGTCACAATCCCGTGCAAATAGCAAATACTGTTTGGAGGTAAATTTATTTCATGTATATTTGCAAAATGAAACAGTTCTCTGAGGAGTTGCTTCCAGCTATGCATGTTGTCTTTGAGCTACATAATCATGAGAAGACAACTCATTGGAATTTTACCAATGTTCAAATATTTAGTTTTTTCAGTAGTAATTACATGTGAATAATTTGAAACATTTGAATAGTAATACATGAAACATTTTCTAGTACAAATGTATGAGTTTCATATACTTCCAGGCCTCATTTATGCAGCAAGTCAAGTGAAAACACATTGTTTTAGCATTTGCGTTTCAGAAAGGTTTTGTGTTTACACTGCAACATTTGAAAAATGTCAATTTAAACAGAAATGACAGAAACACCCACAGAACAATACACTATAAATATGAACAATTGGAGTACAGGGACAATCATATGGATTACTCTTATGGGCGGCGAAACTATAGACTGTGAGTCATTCCACTGGCTGCCGCCATTGTTGTTATTGTCCATCAACTCGCACATATGCAGAAAGACTACTTATTAGGACCGTGGTGCACATGAAAGCTGGAACGTGTGACCCATACAGAGACACAAAAGCCGATTCATAGCACCCACTCACATTAATACATGAAAAGTGACATGCAAATCAGTGATGACTTCTAGATTGAGTGATAATGAGTAGCAATTAAGGCGGCTGCTGGACTTGCCTACTGAATGGAATTAGTCGACTAATGAACACAGCTCCACTGGGGGTGATACCTGACGGATGTCTTGCTGTCATATTAATAGACAGTTTGATATTCAGGCTGCAGGATGAGACTGACCGCAGAATGAACTAACTTGGTAGTTGTGCAATTGAATAAAAATGACTGCAGTCGGGCCGGTCCCCATTGGCAAAAGTGGCTGTTTTATAATCCCCTTCATCAAGAGCTACATGGTAAATCGGTGGAGGTATGACAGGATTCCAGTTGTTAAGTGAACGTGTTGTTGCTGGCACCAACAACTCAAACACTCAAAGTCTGGTGCACAGCACGATGCTGACGGATTTAGAAAGATCTTGCGTCATGCAAATGTTCTCCAAGGAAAACATTTGTGTTCGTTTTGATTTTCATGAAAAATGATTTTTTGTTTTGTTTTGTTTATATTTCCTTCACCCATTCATCTTCTATCGTAAATAGTCCACATGGGGTCAGGTCACCATAGCAAGATGGCCATTCTACAATCAATGGCTATCAAACCATTACACCATTTAAATAAACTGCCAGGTCAGATCAATATCTCCTTTAATGTCCATCCATCTTCCACACTCACATTTTCCAATACAGAGTTGCATGTCCAGAAGATGCATACTCCCCACAATGCTTACCTTGACGCTGCTCTACATGTTTTATCGTGTAAAGCAACTATGAATCCTCATTGATGTCTTGGTCTGGCACTCTCCAGTCTTGTCTCTGTTTGTTTTGTTAGTCTTTAACAACACTTTTACTGTATGATGTCACAGAAGCTCTCGTCAACTTTATAAATTCAAGAGAATCTAGGTTGACCCTGAATACATAAGTGTACTAGGGGTTTTCTTCTGTGAGACATATGTGCTAATAAGTATACAACTAAATGTTCTTACACAATTTCCTTACATTATACATTCTCTGTGACGAACCTTTCTGTTTCAGTATACTAACCAAATCACTTGATCACAAATATTTATTCCAGCCAGTGAGCTCTCGTCTTTCCAAGTACCCGGCTCGTATTACATAGTGACTGTCTCAATATATCATATCTCCTGCTTTCACAGCATCACCATCAGAAAGGCGACTTACATTGTCAGCACGCATTCACAAACGCATGCAATCTGACAGAGCTTTAAAGGACAGTCGCTCCGACGAGACAACGCACCAAGCTTCTCCCTGTTCAACAGACCCTTCATCCAGAGACAAGTATATACAACCATTGAACACCTTGGTCTGGAGGGTGTTCTGTTCCACACACCTCAGGGTCATGCAGGATCTCTACTGAAGACTTCCTGCATTAAAAACATTTTCCTCGCTGTTGCCCTGGGTAAGAGCAATCCACTCCCTTTTCTCTTCAAACAGTGTAAAAGGAGTGGTCTCATTCCATTTCAGTTTCTTAATCCAACATCTTTGTTGCATCTCTCCTACCAGCGTGATGCATATGCGGCTTTGCAGGGTGGCTACGTTGCACCAACGGCCTCAGAGGTAACAGATATTGACTCAAACAAGTGGGAGGTGTGCAACAAACAAACGGCACAATTGGCAAGTGTGCACAAATGAGATCAAATCCCTGTCTATCATTGCAAAAAAAAAAAGAGCTCTTTATGAACCTTCACGAGCTCAATTTGTTGGCCACAAATAAAAATATGTTCAAACCAAGCATTAAATGACATTCGATGAACAGGTTTTAGCTTTACTTCCTTCACTTCTTTAAAAAAAAAAAAAATCTTTCCAAGAGTTGAATGTGGTTGTCCTTTTCTCCATGTCCCCCAACTCTGACTTTATATACAGAACTATCAGATATTCTGAAGTTGTAAAAACGAGTATGTACAATTTGATGTGTAAAACAAATCTAAAGGAACTGCGTGAGAGCAGTCAACCCAATGTGAACATACCAACAGTCTTGAGCCGAGGGTGTTAAATACAGGGGTGTAAGCACAATTCTTTTAATTTTACATCTCAACTACAGTCCTGAAAAGTAACCTGTGTGAATCCAACACGAATCGGTGCATGAGTGTGTTGTTCACACACGGCTTTATTATCTCGTTTCTGCGCCTGTGTGTGAGTTTGGGCAGACAGGTGTGTGTGCACGTGTGGTGGCCTGATTCAGTACGCGTGTTTGCAGATGCTATTTTTGAAAGTCCAACGTAGAATCCAGGAAGCCGGGTTTTGTTTGATCAGACAACACACCGACACACCTGGCTGCGATAGAGCCGCGCGTTATCAGCGCGTTGGATGGCGTTGACGTCAAAGGCTTAGCTAAGCTCCATGCAGCCATGAAACTGATAACAACTAATGCGACTGATCCCAAACCGCAACAGCATGCACACACACACACGCACGCACACACACACACACACACACACACAAACAAGTTTTCATTTTTAGAACAGGGAGTATCGCCATCAGGGGAGGGCAGTGACCAGACTGAGGGACCGAGCAGGAGAACATTGGGTGGCCTCTGCAGTGAAAATCAATGTATGGACATGGACTTGTGGACAAGAACACAATCAACCTGCAGCTTGTGAAACTTGAACAGTTGGGAGGATGTGGGCAGCTTATCAAAATGTGCTGGACTATACAATACACTGAAAACAAGACTACCAGTGCACTCATATAACTGATGCGAACAACACCACACTACAGAAGCAATTAAACCTTAACTGTTTCCAAGCACAGTGAGATGGTCAGATTCGCAAAAATCAAAGCAAATGCAGACGTATTGTGCAGATCTCGCAGTCTTCATTAAATTGTGCTAACTTTTTCTCATGCTGCTTGTCACAATGATTTGATGAGTCTCTTCCTACTTCATTTATTGATGTCTTGGTTTCAGAAAAAAAATTCTGAAAAGCAATGTTGTGTTAAAATGATCTTGACACAGAGATACACAAATAAAAGCAGGTTTACTACATTTTCTCGACTCAAATGCAAAAAAGCTTCAAAGTCATGAACCTTGTAAGGATTGACACGGATAGAAATTCATGAATAAAGTGGCAATTACTGAATTTTATGCATGCAACAGATCCCTGCTAAGAGTATGAAAGTGGCTGTATTTAATATAGTTTATGTTTGTGAATGAACCATTACCAATGCTCATTTTGTCAAAACCAGGCAGCACTTTTTTTTTTTTTTTTTTTAAAGAAATGTCATTATATTGAGCAGAACTGAGTATTTTACATATTTTAATTTTGCCCCCTTTTAATTAATTGTCCACTCCGGGTTTAGCGGTTTACTCTTCACCCTGAACAGTTGATCTGAGGACGGACAACACTCTAGAGCAGAGGTTTCAATCTCCTGGTATGTGGATCACTTCTAGACTGAAACCATCCTACTTCCTACTTCTGCCCCAAGACTTGTTGTCAAAAGGGGTTTCTTTCCTCAGAGATTAAAATATAAATTCCTTGTGCAATTTAGCTGGCGGAAAAAAACAAACCATCTATTGAAAAAAAAACAACTATGTATATACTATGTATGGCAAGAAGCAGAATGAGATAAAGTAGTTGATCATGGTAGAAGAGGAAGAAGAATATGTTCTAAAATGAGTGAAGAAGAGAGTAGAAAATGGTTAATTTGTTGGTTTTTCAGGAGGAGGTTTTCAGATTAGTTATTTAAGAATGAAGAAAATTATCTACACCAACCGTTTGTAGTTGTGTATTCTGATACAATTTTCGAAACGTGAAGACACATTTGTAGAAAACACTGTATTGGACTGAAGGGTCCTTCCAATAAGATGACGGTGTCATCAGTGGGATTGAGACTCCTGCTCTCTACCACACATTTCACAAAGGCAGGACTGTATGATTGGTGCTCAAAAATGCCCTGACAGCTATTTAATACAGAATACATTCAACAACAAAAATATATATATTGTGGTTTTTTAAAACAGTTATTCTGTAAATGAAATGAAAATAAGGGTATGAGAGTAACATTAGCTGTAGTCACAGGGTGGAATTCAACAAGAGGATGTACCTGGTTACAAGAAAGAATATCTTCGACCAAAACCGCATTTTTGGTGAATAAACAGCCTTGTCATAAAAGACACTTGGCCTTCGGGCCAAACAGCCTTCCTGACAGAAACCCTGAAGGCAAGCGAATGAATGTGAAGCCGAGTTATTCACAACAGCCCGAGCCAAGAACCGGAGTAGGCGATAAGTGAGTGTATCCGAGATAAATAGCTTGTGTAGCTATCTGCATCAGCGTCAGCGCGCACGTGTGCCTTAAATAATGCATGCCGAATAATGATTGCAAGGCATGCTGAAGTACACGCTGTGGCAACCAGGCAGACAGGACTGATGAATAAGTAATGGATGGCGTCCGACTCGTAATGTACACACAGACACACAGACACACAGACACACACACACACACACACACACACACACACACACACACACACACACACACACACACACACACACACACACACACACACACACACACACACACACACACACACACACACACACACACACATGCGCGAGGCATGCATGCAAACCATAACCACAAGCCTGTTCATGCTCAGGAGGGAGAATAGACAACAGATCTTATTTTTGTAGCTTCGTGCACTCATGCCCCCCCCCCCCCCCATTTCTGCACAGTGACAAGGGGGATGGTGGGGTGGGGGTGGGGGGGTTTGCTTTTTTCATCCATCTCCCCAGAGAACCCCAGACCCGACTCTAAATATGTGAGATACTGTGTCTTTTATTATTGATTTGGGTTATTTATAATACACACACTCACTCTCTCTGTAACCCCCCTCTCCTCCTTGCACGTCTCTCTCTCTTTGCCTCTTGTCCCATTGACTAGTATCTTGGGGAATCTCAAAATGCACACGGTAAATTTGAAACTGCTATTCATATTCTGTTCAATATTTCCCCCAGAATTGGATGGTTGGTAGAGCGGTTATCTGCCAATTAGTCGTTGTCGATTCGATTCCCATCTCCACCTCCGACATGTCTCAGTGTCCTTGAGCCTACTGAACCTCATACTGCTCCCAATAGTTTGCTTTGCATGACAGAAACCTCCATTGGTGTGTAAATAGGTGAGTGTGACTAACAGTGTAACGCACTTAGTGGACTGCTTACGCAGACGAAAAATGCTACATAAATAAAATCCATTAGATACAAGATGAATGATGGATTTCTCATTACTGATTACTTACTTAATCTTAAACCAGCCAAAGAATGAAATACATTCTCAACATAATGCCACAAAAAACCTACAGACATGGCAATAAGGTGTTTCATGAGAAAATCATTTATTAACATCTATTAATTTCTCTTGTACACAGCAACAGACTTGAGGGTGGTTGGTTCTGTTTTAAAGGGTAATTTTAAAATAATTGTGGAGGAATTGATGATTTGTGAATTTAGACTTTTTTGTATATTATATATTGGGTATTAATAGAAAAAGGGGGAAAAAATGCTCCAAGTTGCTGTGTTTTTCTTTCTCACACATGTAAACAAACAGCTTTGGCTGAAATATGACGAGTAGTAACGGAATCAGAATCAACTGTGTGACTCGACTGTGGACAGTTTGATTTTTTTGGAAAGTTATATGATAGGAAAGGCACCTATATAAGGTGGTGGAGGACTTTGCTTTAGTGGTGTTGACAATGGGAGCTCCTACTTGTCACAAGGTTCAAAAGCAGCCATATTAACATGGATGTGTGCCTCATTTACATGACGCTGTCTTTAAGTTTCCAAGGAGAATATGGATCGACTGTCACGCCACTCTGGAGACTGCTTTTGTTGTTATTGTTCATCAACTCGTACTTGTGAAGAAGACTTATTAAGTGGAGCCATCATACGCATGTGCAGTAGCAGCATTTCAGAAAAGTTGCCTTTTCCACCGTCTACACTCAAACTGAGTCGGAGCATTTTCAAACTCCTGTGATGTGTAAATTGATACCCAAAATGCAACAAGCGTTTTCACTATCACTCGAAAACATGAAAACTGGGCCTTGGTTTCCAAGCCGTGGTCCCAGATCCCCTGATATGGGGTGCAAAAGATTCCAGAGGGGGAGTGACGCACTGCAAGCTGTGAGGTATTTTAAAGGCTCCTGTTCTCGTATGCCATGAGAGTGGATGTGCCCACCTGTGTTTGGCTTCACTGCAATGTTTCGGCACATGAGAGATCTTTAGGCTCGATCTGACGGACTCTGTTGTAAAAATAACTGGGATCTACTCACTTTCAAGAAGGAAAATAAAGGGGGGGGGGGGGGGGGGGAAATCGAAGGTGTTCACGAATCTTGTTTAGTGGCAAAATTGCCATCAATTTTTTGGGGAGTAATTTTCACTACTCATGCTTGCCAAGTCTCAAATCTGAAGAAAGGAATACTTTATGGTCATAATGATTTAAAGAAATGTGATGAAGGGCTTTCATTGTATTTCAATCTGTCTTTTTTGTTTGATGGTAAAATGAATTTTTATGATGCCAATTTCTGAGAAAATGGACTCCGTCTGTATAACAATAATCTAATATATTTTATTCACATTTTGTCTTTAGCGGTGATGAAGTAGCATTAATTTATGTGATCTTGGATGGATTGTGTCAGGGGTGGCAAACCTGCACCTGTTTGATCCAACAACTGAAATCATTCGAGCACAGCTCTCACAAAGTACAAATAGTTCCTGCTTGAAATGCAGAGCTCGGACTTTCTTAAGTTGTACGTAAACGCATCACTTGGCACACAGCAACATGACAGCTACATCGCTCTCCAACAGCGTCAATGTCACACCACAGTCGTCACTACAATATATTTGGCAGGTCAGGCTAGTTAGAGCACACAATGGTGAGTAAACAAAGGCTCACGTACAGACGCACTTCAAATGTGCCACACGGAGCAGGTATGTGAAGAAGTTGGAGTTAATTGGTGGTTTACACCCAGACACACCTCGGCTCGTTAAGGTTCCAGCATTAATAACTCTTTAACCAAACGTCATCAACACACAAGTGATGCCTCTTTCCCGTCAGTGTCAGGCCGGCAATATGCTCCAAGCTAATCTCGCTCTTTTTCAAAAGCAGTCGTCTTTGGAGCAGCAAAAACAATATTGTTCTCTATGAACAGCATGCTGCATGACCAGAGTGCAGGGGCCATCTCCAAAATCCAAGCTGCTGCAAAGACAAAGACAGATACCACAACAATACCTAATAACATAACTGGTATTCACAGCAGCGCCACCAAAATCACTGCAGCCTTCACTTGATCATACGACTGCACTTAATTTGATAGTGATGTATAGCTAATAGTATCTGTCTTTTGGAATTTGCAGACGGTTCCTGAACATTTGTGTAGGCTGAAGGGTGAAATTATTCACATTAACGCTGTAAATCCATGCCTTACCAACTGTTGTCTAACTTTTGTAATTCCATATGGAAATGTATCATACATTATATATGTATTTTCACTTTATGTCATTTCGTGTCTGTGTGAGAGGTTGTTTTTTTTTTGGTCAGCTCAATTTGTATGATATGGCTCTTTGTAGTTCCACTGCAATTTTTGTGGCTCTTGGTCTCTGACTGGTTGGCCACCCCTGGATTATGTCCTTTCAAGACTTGAAATATAACGAATGGCAGTTGTTTCAGCAAAGTTTAAATGTATATGGTGTATTGAAATAACACACACGTACAACTGCTTTGCAATAACATCTGTACACGTCCACAAATATGAAAAACAATACTCAGCTGAAGTTTGCTTGAGGCTTTCGATCTGATCTGGTTATACTAATGTACACAAAAATCTAATTCTGACAGCTCCAAAGAAGCCTTTGTAAAAGCCAGACAGGGCATAAAAAGAGACGATTTTAGCTTCTGGCTGCTGCGGGGAGATGCCGTTCATTCATATTTTACGCCTTTCCCTTCCATCTCAATGGTAATGCCTTCCCTGTCTGCACCGCGCTCACAGCAGACAGAGAGCCATTAGCTGTCAGCGATGCTAAACTGAACTTATGAAAGATGTCAGCTCCCCACGCTCTTAAAAATCACACAGGTCACGGGACTGCCCCTCTGCTCAATAGCGCAACACAGATTTTTTTCTTGGATCCAGTATAGATAAAAGCAGAATGACTACAATTAAGGTTGTCAATATCGTAAACACGAGTGGAGGCAGCAAAATGGCAATGGGAATGGAGAGCAACAATTAAAAAAAAAAAAAGTTAAAGAATGGTTGATTACATTTTGGGAAAGTATTCAACTGTGTAAATTAATAAGTGTTGAGGAATTAATATTCTCGAATGAAACTTTTTTTTGTCACAATTCAGAAAATGCCCAAAGCTTTTCCAACTTCACAACTAATAACAGGTCCACTCCCCTTCGAAAAAAAAGCTACTTACAATCTCTGATGGAGAACCGTGGCCTGTTTTTTCTCTAAAATGAGTCTGTGGTAAAACAGTCTTTCTCTGATAGTCTGGTTGTAGCCATTAGGCTGCGGGCTCTTCTATAATGAACTCCCTCTTCCCGGACCGAGGAGGGCCAGCCCGTGGTGGTGATGGCGTTCTGACCAGATGCTAGCAAACCCATGCAAAGCAAAAAACAAAGGTCTGAACCTTGAAGTGGTCATTCATAATAGATGGCTTCAAGAGGACTCTCCTCGAGCCCATATGGTCCTTGTAGGACTTTTAAAAGCCTTTACAAAACACACCTCTGCATTAACAAGTGAGGTTAGCAGGAAATGAAAGGGCAAAGACTAGCAAGAGTTGAATGTATACAATATATGTTAGTTTTACATTGACACATAAACAGACACAGAACACATTAACTAACATACGAGTATGAATAGCGGTCACTGTAATGTTAAGTTTAAACGCTTTAATCATTTTAGCAGTCAGAAATTTTTGAGCAATGCTCAAAACTGTCACCTTCACCCAGACCCCCTGATTTCTCCATTTCCTCATACCACCAAGCGTCTAGTCAACTTTTGTAGACAGACAGCGGAATGTCTTCTTCTGGTATATTTATTATTGTGGAGGCAATAAAATGCATAACCGAAAACCATCTGTATGTTTGTTGATCATTTGGTATGTATCTTTGTTTTGACTGGCCAATACTCATAAGTAAAAAAAAAAAAACGTACTCAAGTGCTCAATTTAATATCTAATCATTGGGAATCACTGGGAATCACTGGGAATCGTCAAGAACATTGAGTGTTTTTACCAACTTCCCTTAAAGTCACACACCTCTTATCCGACCTTTCTCCCAACTTTCTGCTTGTTTAACATCTCAAGTAAAATTAAATTAAATAAAAAAAAAACGCATCTGTGCACATACGCTACTTCAGTATCCAGACGTCTGGTACCTCTTGGAAAGCTGAGCCACACAGCCAGACAGCAGGGCAAACTACACCAAGCCCAATGCAATATTTATAACATGCTAACACAGTAGAAATCTTCCCCCATCCATGACATCCACGCAAAGTTGCTTTCACAACCTGCTGTGGCTGTCAGGATAATGGCACCGATGCTGGCAAAGTAGGTTAAGGCATTGCCTGTTCTGCCGGAAGACAAAAACAAGTCTGGCTCTCAGCACTCCGCCGTACTTGAGACCTCACTGGGGAAAGTGTGTGTATGTCTCTCTTTAACTGGGTTGACATCAAGGCTACAACCTCAGGCTCCGTCTATATATACAATTAGCCACTGGTACACAGTCTTGAATAGTCTCTGAACTCTAACCTTTCACTCAGGATCAAACTCGATTTCATCTTGGACTAACTGACGCCTTTCAGTTTCTTGTAGCATGATGGTTTAAAACCAACTGCTTGCAGGCTTGAAGGCCTTATTTACATATTATAATAACAATACTGAAACTGTGATATTGTGCAATGGAAACGAAGACAGACGTGACAAGAAGCAAAGTATTTCTGAATTTCAGTTCATCACAAGTTCAAAAGAAGTGTGCGTGTGCGTGTGCGTGTGCGTGCGCGTAATGGTGGCTTCGTAGGAAAGTAGCAGCTGCCAACCAACTCCTTCCTACACCAAACTGGCACTAGGCAGCAGCGTCCCTGCCAGGTCAGAGAGTGAGGGTGGGTGCAGGGGGAAGTTGGTAGGTGGCTCTAGGGACCCATCTGGGGGAGTTTGGGACTTGGGCCTGACAACCATGTGGTCTCCTTTGTGGGCATATGTATGGTGAAACAAGTGGTCCTCCGTTTGGACAAGTGTGAATTCGGCAGGTGCAGATGAATCATTCGGTGCAAAGTTGAGGACAACCGTTCAAAACAATGTGATCGATAAGCAATCTTGTGAGAAATTTACAAATCATTGGAGGGTTTTTTTTATATAGATATATTTTTATTCTACAGTCTTTTTTTTCCACCAGGCTGTAGAAACTGGAAAATGAGAAATAAACTATTGTGAGTCTCTCAATTGGAGAACAGTAGCCAAAGAAATATGAAATATTGCTGCGTGCTAAGGGAGCTTGTGCTCTTTGGTTTAAGAGGCTGCCTTGATTTCATCTTTGGAGGCAACAGACGTTAGCTTATGACAGTGACAATTAAATACATACAATATTTGAGCCCTTATGCAAATTAAGAAATTGCAGAGACAATGAGAGCCAGATTGGCTACATTGCTACATGAAGTACAACAACAAAATGGGGGGAGGAAGGCAAGGCACATTGTTATTTGGGAGGGTGGGGATGCCAGTAAGGTTCTTTATTTCCGTCTCAGGAGGCCTGTTAGGCAACAAGTCAGACAAAACTCTTGTGCAATTGTAATATGAAATAGTACAAACAATACTCTTTTTTGTGTGCCAAATACTTTGATATAAATACCAACGTTACACCCATACAGTTCATCATGTCAGGATTGTAGCCAAACGTCCTCGTCCCGACATGTATGCTTCTGACGTCAGTGCTCATTCAAATGTCTTTCAAAGTTCGTGTGAACGCTGTTCAGACACTTCACAGCGAGCAAAGACGAGCCAAATAATTTCAGTGTATATAAATGTATATGTGTATATAAATAAATGAGGTTTACTTATGATTGACAGAATTAAGGCTCCAATGCATAGGTCTACCAAATATATTGGAAATTGCTACGATGATAGAAAACTGTAGGATCGTGAGATAAGGAGATGAGTCCACCTAATTTAAGATATGGCGTTACACAGTATATCCCCAATTTACTGGCATCGTAATACATTTTACATATTGTGTACTGTGGATTCATTCTCTGCATATCAACATATTTGGCCAATCAGTTAAAGCCCTACTGCCCCAGATTGTGTTGACAGCAGATCACATTTCTATCATTAATGCAACATCACATCCTACCTGGTGACAACAGGACAGAAAGAAGTATTTAGTCAATTATTTAGTGCTTATTAATCTCAAGTCAATAGCATGCCTTAAAAACATTGTGTTTTATTTACCAAAGTCAGTAGTCTCTGGAATAAGGGAGAGTTATCCATTAAAACCTGCCGTGATCTCAGCTACCAATGATTGCCAAAAAATGTGGCTTGAAATACAAGTATGACTAAAACTAGTGGACATAACAATTTGTCAGAAAAAATCTATAATTCTTATACGTTTTGGTGAATCATCAATAAATGAAGGTCTGTGCAAACCACAACATTCACTCTAATGAAACGAGAAAGATGATGTGAAGCCAGAGTAGCATGTAGGACTGTTCATCAAAAAGAAAATGACAACAATCTACTTCCCCCCCAAAAAATGATTGGCGTTGTGTTTCTTTGCATTAATAGAGCAAACACACATATTAACATTGTGAGGATTAAGGTCAAGCATTCAGTCATGCACACGGACACAAAACTCCATGTTACAGGGAGCGGGAGAGGAGAGGAGGGAGGCGTCGGGGGGGTCTGGCTGGCAGACAAGTGTCTGGTCATGGTGACCTACAGATGGGTTGTCCTTTGGAACACAACTCGCCCTCCAATCTCGGGCTTTTCAACAGGAAGACTGTCAGCTTTCATCCCGCACTCCTCTCTATTTCTGATTGAGTGTTACATCTGTTTAGTTTTTCTTTTCTTTTTCTTTTTTTATAAATGCGTTTAACATGTGGGCAAGTTTTGACTCAACGGCAGTTCAGTGAGGTTGTGCGAAGGTTTGAGGGTCGTAGCAAAGATTAGGGGATATGTTACGCCAGAGATATAAAGATGCACAAGTGTGTGATTTGTGTATATAAATGGGAGATGCAGAGTGAGAAGGAATTTGGCATAGGCCAAAAAAAAAAATATCTCTCTCCACTTTTTGTAATTTCCTTCCCAGAGTTTTGAAATGGTAATGAGGCTGCTGGTATTTGCATAATGTGCCTTTCCTCATCCCTCTTTTTCTATTTATTCAGGCCCTCTTCTCCTCAAATTGCCATTCCCCTCCCGTTTCTCTCTCTCGTTCCTTCACCATGTCCCTCCACCCACCTCAATTCATCGCATTTATTCTACCTACCCCTGCCTCTCCCTTGAACCTGCGCTCACAATCTTAAGTGCTCATAGATTATTGACAAGTCTAAATAAAGATAAAATGAGCTGGAGGACGGAGGGCTGACCAACAGGTCATCTATTCCGTCGACTCGCTCACTCACCACGACTTGTATGTCCGTGTCTTAATATCAGGGCTGAGCAGACAGAAAATGGACATGTGCACAAAAGCATTGGTACTTGGGAAAAAAAAAAAAAACCCTTAAAAAAAAAAAAAAAAGACAACTGTCATGTTTCTTGCAGATTACAGCAGTGCGCGCCAGGCAGGCACTGATGAAAGGAGCCATAACGAAGCCCTTCTGCGAGCTACAAAACCACTTCTGGTCTACATTATCCGTCACTTCTGCTCCTTTTCCCACTCCGCTCCTCCAGTTTGTTTTTTTTTTTTCTTCCAATGCTCTCAATTTGTCTTCGTCCTCCTCCTCCATCACTTCTCTCACCTTCCCCTCCCTCCTCCTCACTCCCTGCAGCGTCTGTGCTCTGACAGTTATGTGTGAGTGGAGCGTGGGCTGCTGCTAATTTGTGCAGAGTGGGAGAAAGCTGTTTTGGCTTGCAGAGGAGAAAAAAAAAGAAAAAAGCCCAGTTTAGCTTATACGCTGGGATAGATGGACAGACATGCAAACACATACACACACACACTCACTTACTTATACAGGTTTGTTTAGTCTATAATTGTCACTCCCTCTTCTGTGCTTTCAGAGATACAAACAGATGCTCCAACCTACATTCACATCCAAGTGTGGAAGTGACTTTGAAAGGTGCCGACTTCTGCTCCTCGTACAGTACCTCCTCCTGTGTGCAATTTAGTCATCCTGATTAATATGCACCCAAATCTGCTTCCATCACAGTCTTCTTCATCCTCCTCCTCCTCACCGCTTCTCTCCTTCATTCTTCATTTTTTTTTTTTTTTTTAAGTTTCTGTCATATTAATCATTCGCTCCGACTGACACCCATTCTCCTTCTGATCCCTCTTCTGATCCACGCACACACACGAGGTGACTGGTGCCAACCGCTGCTGCCATCGCGTGAAGGCCTATTTTATAGGACTTTACAAAACAGAACAAACACACACATACACACACACTTATACAGAGGAAGTGTCACTGTTGCGCTTGGCATCCAGTTAATTAATTCTAACACATCCTCTGAATGTGTTAATAGAGCATTGTACTGTACTTATTCCAATAAAACGCTGTTGTCCTTTTTTTGGCAGGCGCTTAAATGTTTAGTTATTCTTAGAGCTAGAAAAAACTTGGCATTTTTCTACTGAATATATTCTGCTAGTTGATCCGGCGATTTCGTCAACAAGGAGCATAGAAGCAAGTGTCTGTAATTCACTAGTCAGCCCAAGGATTAGATGGAGATTTTTTTTGCCCGGGGGGGGGGGGGGGGGGTAAAATGAATAAAAAATATATTTTCACATTCAGCTCATTGATGCTAATAAGTACTGATATATTAGATATTAGTTCATTTATTGGCCGTTACAACTCTTAACCTCAAAGATACACCCAGTTTAAAATATAACCATATTTTTGAAATTGTACTGCTATGCCTCTCACTTTTGATCTGATGAAATGTTGAATAAATTACATGAAATGGGGCTCAACTGTCCATTTGTATACTTTGCATGAACTTCACTAAACGTTCTGAAATCTGTAAGCTTACCCCACAATGTTTTCCAGTGGAAACTGACAATTTTTGCTGGATATCATTTTGGGTGTATGTTTACAGGACAACAGTGCTCAGAAGTAACTGAAAATGCAACTTTATGAAATGCAATGAGGGTGGAACTTTTTGAAAACACTCCAACTTTGTCTCTGTGTAAAACTGCAGAAAACAACTTTTGTGGAACATTGCGACTGCACATGTGCACTACAGCTGCAGTAAATGGCTCTTCTGCACATGTACGAGTGGCTGGACAATAACAACAATTTCTGTTTGCCTCCAGTGTCATGACTTCCAGTCCATAATCTCCTGGTACTTGGAGGTTGTATAGTTGAGTCATCTGGAATAAAATCCAACTTCATCATATTTCCATACATTTGTTAATGTAAGACTTGGAAGTATTTAAAAGGTATGTCAGTTATATTCAAGTAATTTTTTTTTATCATGAATTGAGTAAGATAAGTTGAGTAATCCCTAATAAGCGTATCTGAATTTGTCTTTGGTTATAGAGATACACTATACTGTGTTGCTGTAAATTTTCTATTCATACATCGAAGGCAGAGTTTGAATATATTCAAATTATGACCCATTTCTAAGTAAACTTTCAGAATCATTTTAAGTATCTTGAGGATGGGCCTCGTACCTTCTTTAATGTTCTTCGTTTTGTTTTTTTAAATCAACATATAGTGACACTCGTGCAAAATTTTGAAAGATTGTTGACACATCCTCATGAAGGCGTCACTCTGTGCTCCCAGTTAAAGAGCCACATCACTACCATCAGCATAGGCTTAGACTCCAACGCAAATGATTTGCAACACTATCTCATCACGTAGGAGCATGAACAACATGTAAAGGAATAACACTGGTTCTCAGGTTGGGAAACATCAGAAGAAAAGTTATCTTTCTGACATCAATACTGACATTTCAAGTGGGAAGTGATTGAAGGCTGTAAATGAATTCAAAACTGTGACACTCATATAGTACTTGAGTTATTTGCTCAAGTAAAGAAACCACTCTAAACACCCACGGCTTCTCCAGAGTCTCTGTATGTCAGCGTCCTAACATCCATTTATAAGCCTCGGTTACGCAACAGCCAAAAAAGGTCATTGAATGCACTTATCCTGCTTATCATAGCATTATTCATTACGAGTTTGCGCCCCTTGTCAATGCTACATGCTCTCGCCACCATTCTTTTTATTTCAAAACTTGGTGTTCTTTCCATCACAGGAACAGAATAAATTGCAGAAGGTAATCATCAGTAAACATCCGTCTCAATGACAGACAACAGAAGAGTCTATTGTAGGCTCTGGCTTAAACGTGCTAGCAGTACAAAAGTAGAAGAAGCGTATGTACGACAGAGACTGGTCTGAGCGTGTGTTTGACCCACTCACACGAGACAGCCGTCGGAGGTTAATCTCTGCTTGTCACTAATTGCAGAGAACGCAAGTTACAGCTTCTCACAAACCACAGAATTATAGTACATCATTACCAAATACAGAGAAGTTTCACATCCACTTCTTCCTCTCGCTGTATGCTCACTCGCCCACACGTTTATCGTCTTTCCGTTTCGCTCTCTCATTCGGGAGCGGGTTAAATAACCTGAGAATGGTAATATCATCAAATTAATTCAAATGCTTATTAAAGATGCCAGCTCACTAAAGGCAGGTATCGAACCCACACTCGAAGGATTAATGCAATGTGGTAAAGCAGCGTGAGATAACATATGTTGGCCTCTTCAGGGACTGCCTTTGTCCAGATGTATATTTTATTATAATCACACCTCCAGTATATTAAGTGAAACAGCAATGATTAATTGTACATGAATAATTGATCCACCCAGAAAACATTATTTAAGTAATCCTTGGACTTTTAATCTTCACATGTGTAAAGTTGAACCTTTATTTGGGTGAATCCTCATCAGCATCCACGGTAAACATATTGCAACACTGCAATAAATGATGTTTCTATACACCATGCATGCAAACATATTAATTCTTTGCAAATTCACAATGGCAGAATCTTATATCAACTACAATATCAAATATTATTAATCACAATTTCCCAAAAATTGTGCAATTAACTAGTTTAAATTAAATGCTAGTATTTAATTGTGTAATATTTCATACCATAAAACAAATCTCAAAGCACACAGATTAAGGTTTGTATTTTCTTATCATCTTAAATAATGTGCAAGTGCAGTTACTTGAAAAAAATCTAAATGCAACCAGTGAAATAATGTATTGTCTTTTAGATTAGCTCATGCAGACTTAAGAGATTTTTGTCATGTAGGTTGTTGAAAACATCTTGAGAAGCCACTTTTCTTCTGTGGTTGTGGGATGTGCCGTCTGTCTCTGCATGCACTCCCAGATTGACTCCATGATGTTGAGATCAGGCCTCTGTGGGGGCCACACCATCTGTTACACGACTCCTGGTCCCTCCAGACATCGAAGACACTTTTTTTTTTGTTTGACTGTACTGCCGGGGTCCACAGTCAAGCTTGGGCCCGAACCTCTGACACTCAACGAGCGTACATCTGTCCCTTTGTTTATGCCATCAGCGTACGTGTGTCACATCTACAGGCCACGAAACGTGCCATTAACAGACTCCGGCTTCAGGTCCTGGCACCCATGTCAGTGACATCAGCGCCGCGTCAGCGTTTCCTCCCGCCACATGGGACAAACATACCGCTTGTGGGCTGATGACATGCTGATGTGGTGCGACCGTCCTACGCGAAAGTCAACAGGAACATTAAGGCCCTGACAAAATTTGCCGGGATTCACGTGCGCTCTCACGCAAACGTACACGGGCACCGACACACGGAGCACTAATTCTAAATGGAGTCGGTCACTGAATAATACATCGTCGCGTACTAAAAACGACGTGCAACGTCAGCTGGTGGGAAATGATTACATGCTTGGGACTAAATGATAAGTTTCCTCATAAACAGGCACTGACAGAGTGAGTTCCTAAGCTGCGCATTAGCAGGCAAAGGCAGCAACGGTAATGCTCAAGCTCCCATTGTGCGCCAACGGTCTATAATCACCTGTGGTGCGTTACACAGGGAGAAAAAAAAAAAACTAAAGCATGACAGGATCAATCACTCAGCTGCAAAGTATTTCTATTGGCCATGGGTGCTACACGAAAGCACCAGAGTCCATTCAGACTCTAACAATCCCACTGGAGGGAAGAAGAATCAGTTTTTCAGGACAGTTTATTTGCCCACAATAACACGTCCAATATATGAAGCGAAATCGACACGACAAACTGAAAATTCCTCTGCAGCAAATACGCATCACTGAATGGAGTGCCACCTGTCCATACTCCATATTTCTTAATGGAAAATGAATTATTCCATTATGTTACCATCAACAAGATTGAAGTGGATTCTTTGACAACACATTCCAGTCCTCTGATTTTAGCCATCAGCTCAAAATCCTTCGAAGTGTGTATCATAACAGTCGTGGCAAGACTGAAAATAAAAACACAGACACACATGCACAAGACTTACCAAAGTGGTTGTGCGCAGCTAGTTTGAGAAGCTCCAATGGCTGCTCCTTACTGGTCAGAACACCTGTAAAAGAAGAGGAGTTGTTAATGTGATGACTCCTGCTACAGTTGTGATTGGATCACAAAGTTTTAGATCATATTAAATACAAATAATTTCATCCGCTGTTGCATAGTGAGAGTATTCACGCCAAAAAAAAAAAACTGAATACTTGAGACTTCATCTCAAGACTGTTTGCTGAACTGCCTTCAGCACCAAAAGGCCGTGCTTGAAATTGATGTTTGTTATATTTGTCCATGAGTGCTTATTTATTCTTCTGACAACAGAATGACCCAGACCGTATGAACAAAGTTTTTTGGTTGATGCCTCTGGAATTCAAAATGATAAATCCAGTTTGAGGAGTTTGCTGGTCCAGCCAGAACTACACTCAAGGCTTGTCCAGAAGCCAGGTCTCTAATGCCAGACACTAAAACATGCGCTTGTCTGTGACGTCTGATGATGTGGTTTCTACTAAAACTAATAAGATCAGCGAGTATACGGCTGCAGAACCATTTCCTGCACATTTACTTCATTTCAGTCCTCTGTTGTCCAATTATTTTCTGCGACAGTTGTTGTAGTGAACAACCATTAGGAAGACGGATCTGCACAATTCTCACAATAACACCTCATGAACTGAAGAAATGTGTTTTGTTCTGCTTTCTGCCCAACATCACATAAGTAGATGAAGGTGGGTTGTTTTTGTAGTTGCAGATGTATCGTTTTAAAAAATGTCACTCTTTTAACTATTATCAGTTACTTAGAAGAAAAACTTACGATGATGAAAAACTGTTGATGACCTTGGATTGTCTGACAATACACACATTATAACTGAACAGTTTTGAATCCCGTTTTTGGGGAATTCGGGCCTGTTCAATGCACAATTTTCATGCAATTCGTTGACTTTTTGTCTATTTCGACAACACAACTTTTTGAAAATGGCTCCCTTTTTAAAAAGGCTCCGACTTCATTTCAAAGGACACAAGGGGAAATGCAACCTATTGAAAAGGCTGTTACAGCACATGCACAAAAATGGACAATAACAACAATGTCTGCCTCCAGAGGGTCACAATTCCTAGTCCATATTCTCCTGATTCAATGTTGTTGTCTGTCCTCTCATTGTTAAAGTCTATATGTTCTCTGTGTGCAAGTGTGTGTTGTTTCATTACAAATATTAACATCTGCTCCTTCTAGTGACCCATTGAAAAATATACCTTTTTCAGGATTTAGGGACTTGATTATAGTTCAAAATGCAAATACGTAGGAAGTAATTAAAAAATGGGGGGGGGGGGGGACACCACAGAATCAGCTTTCTGGGTTTAATTCAGAAAATCTTCATTTAAAATGCAAGCAGAAGATCGATGAAACTGGATGTCTGGATGTAGTCTGGATGAAGAAGATATTGAGGAAGCAAGTATAAACTGAAAGACAAAATGACATATTTGACCATATTAAATATGCTTAATAGTGACCACATCAATGTGTCTCAATCATTACCCAATTTCTTTTTTTGCATTATGAAGCCATCATTTCCTCGTGTTTGGAATACAAATCAAAAAGACTGACATGTGATCATGCTTCGTTTTTGCTATGACAAAGTTGGATAACTTATCCTTGTAAATCTTTCAGCCCGAAGCCCAGCACCTAATAATCACTTATGAAAAATATATTCCAGTGAAAGAGAAACCCATAGACCACAGTCCTAATGCTTTCCAATTGTACTATAAATACCCTTGTGTGCTGAGCTATTAGAAGGCCAGTCAATATACTTTTTATAGTGGCTCAAACTTTACCTCCTTGATACATTTTTTTTGTTGTTTTCACTTTTTATGTAGATCAAATTCAAGCATCTGTGAAAGTCTCTGCTCTCACTCTACATATTTGCTTTTGCCGTACTTCTGCTCCAAGCTGTGCGCTGCCAGGCTTGCTGACATTATGCAATCATTCAGCCTACATTAGTTTATCTTTAAGATTGGCAGCTGCTGCGGATGGCGGGGTCAGTAATCCTGCAATTATTGCAGCTTTCAGGAAGCAAACTCTTTTAAAGCTGCATTTTTTCGAACTTTGTGTATGCTCAGTGGGTGTCAGCACAGACAGCAGGCCGCCGGGGTTTACTTTGAAACTGTGCTAGATGAAATACCTTCCAAAAGTGATGAAAAGATCTTTAAAGATGTCAGGTTTGTGTTTTTTTTTGCAAAATGCACGTGGAGAGATCACAGATCTCCATCGATGTTTGTCCCAAATTAGAATGCACCGGCATGAGAGAGGGGGAACCTCGCAGAAGGAAAATGTGAACAGAGACCATGTGCTGTGTCACACACATGAGCGAGCAGCGGCACATGACATACCCACCACTACTATGGACTTTGTTTTTCTGGGTTGCTAGGCGCTATTTTCAGCCCGAGCAGACTGCTCCATGATTTATACATGACAGGAGGAGGAACCCAATTAAATATTCATGCCGTGCACACATACACGCACCAAATGCATTTCTTGAATTTCATATTCTGGGAAAAGCCTGCTCTCTTTGTTTCCCCAAGAGAAACAAAGCAGATGAAAACAGAAAGCAATACAAGCAGAAGAGATTTGCTTTTCAAAGTCCCTTCATTAAATAATTGTTTTAAATTAAAAGTAAGCACAAAAAAATAATAAAAGAATTTGAACCAAAAGAATGTTTTTTTGTTTTGGGTTTTTTTTTTTTTTTAATCAGGAAAAGAAACACATACACCATCACACCCCAGAAGACATCCTCAATCAACCAATTATGTCTGAATCCATGCAAATCTTAAAACATTAAATGACAGGAATGCTCCACCCTCAGCTGAGCCTTCAAAAGCCCCTTCAGAACCAGAACTAAATCAATGCTGCCAGCATCCTGAGCCCAGGCCTTCAGTGTCAGCCAGATTACCAGATTGGTAAAGAAAAAGAAAAAATGAATAAATCAGACAGACAGACTTTTTATTTGTTTAGAGCAAACAAAGCAAGAAAGAAGTCCTCTCCGAGATAAGAGAAGGTTTCAAATTGACGGACTATTATAAGAAATCTGAATACAGTATGTGCGTGCGTGTCAGTAGGGTGGCAGTGGCAGATGGCAGAAAGACGACACCAGAGCTCGACGGGCAAGAGACAGGCCAAGCAATCACACACCCAAACACACGTACAAAGGAGGAGTTGAAACTGTAAGTGACTGCTAGGAATCTTCCCTCTCTTGCACTAATGGCCGTCACCTCATTTTTAACGTCCCCCCCTTCAGTCCCCTCAATATCTCTTTTGCTCGACTTTGACCACAGTAAATACAGACACAGTGTGAAGGGAAATGTGGAGGAAGAGATGAGTGTGGGAATGAACACAAATGTTCATGATAACACTGAATTACTTTTGCTTGTAGATGGATGGATAGATGGGTGGATTTAGGTAGGTAAGTAGGGAGGAAGATACATAATTATGTGTGAACTATATTAATTAAACAAAACCATTTCTTGTTCCATTTTGCGGGTATTGTTTTTGTTTAATTGGACTTAAGAGAGCAGTTCAGAAGAACAACCAGCGCACCACCGACCTGAAAACGTGTCTGAAAAATCACCTTCTGGGATCCAGATTTGATGCCTGTGACTTAAACGGACATCCAATAACAATCTGCTGTGAAATAACCTGTTACTGTGTGGAAATGCTAGAAATCCCATCAATGAATGGTTCGGCCTCAGTGGAAGAAGTGCAGGGATAGCTGATTGCGAAGAATGTACACAAGTGTGTGCATTTATCTGCCTGTGTGCAGGAAACTCGCGTCATGGTAACCAGGAGGCTTTACGGCTTGTCCACAGTGACCTGCAGCGCCTGAGCAGGAAGAGAGGTCAAGTGCTCTCTGCCTTGACACACTGTGATGGGAGGAAATCTCTATGGGAACCAGAGCAAACAAATATACAGAGAAACACAGAGATGGACTTGCAGCTCAAATAAAGACTGTCTTTTAAAAAGAAAAAGAAAAAAATCTAAACAGCTTGACTATTCTACAGCCTCAGTCGACACATATTATCCAGAAAAGTCGAGCAGTCTCAGCGCCAGTTGCCGACTGTTTATGTATTTCACCGCACGGAAGCTGATGAATGCCAAACAGTCCCTGGGCAACAAGCGGAGCAGCCGTGTGCACAACTTAATTAGTGTGCAATGTAAACATAACATGGCGACACTTTAAGGAGGTTAGTATCATTAATAAGATCAGGGTTGAGGGAAAAAAAAGGATGCAGCAGCAACAAGTATTGTTCTCTTGTTCTCTAGAGTCTGCTGTTCATCTTACTTACAAGCAAAGATAAAACTAAGCTGGATGAGGAGATATTGTGAAGCAAATTAGATCTTAGATCAGAGGTGTCAAATATAAAGGCCAGAAACTAGCCAGCAAGAGTCTGTTCCACCAGACCACCAAACAAATCGTAAAGATTTCGAAGAAAACATTAATTGTTTTCACACATTTCTTGAGAGTATCAGACAAAATGAGGTTGAGGTGATGCTGTCATGAAAGATAATTAGTTACCTGCGAGCAAACTAGTATTAAAATATCAACATTTTCTTCACTCTGTGCAACAAGAAAGATAAAACTTTAAATTCAAAAGTTATTATGGCACTATTTTACCACTCCAGCCTACTCAAGATGAAGTTAGGCTATATGTGGACCCTGAACTATAATGTGTTTGACACTCCTGTCTTGGCGTCCTTGTGTCAATCATGTCTCAAGAAAAAGTCCCACACAGGCAAATCCAAGTTAGACCTCTACAGAGTGTCATTCTATGACATAAACAAAACATATATTTAGTTTTGCAAGCCACAAACCCTTTGTGACAAAAAAATAAATAAAGTGCAAAAACACACCATTGCTTTTGTATTGAACAAAGTTGATTTAGTTATTTGAATTATTTGAATATATTACAATAACTTGAATCAAGTTTATGCAAGTTATTGATGGCGTAACCATTGAATTATTATCTATTCAAGGTTATGAAGTCCAAGACAATATGCTATCAGAAAGGTATAAGCTAGTATGGAAGACATGCAAGACCGTTATTATTCTCATCAACTTCCTGCAATGACAAAGTGAAAAAGCCAGTGAGAAATCAGTATACGGAGTGATCATTGGTCTTCAAAGCAGCATGAATTCTTCTCAGCGCACAGTTCTTGAGGGAGTGTGCAGAGAGGTTGTTTTAGGAGAAATAAGCACAGATCCTTTGTGGATGTAGCCAGGTTCAGACTATTTTGTCTCTTCAGGAAAACCCACACAGACTTTATTATGCCAAGATCAGGGCCCTATGTGGGCAACACCATCACTTCCAAGACCCCTTGTTCTTTACGCTGAAGGTACTTCTTGGTTAAAAACATGCTGTATGCTTTGGATTCCTTTCCTCTGTTCCAGCATTCACGTGAAGCCAATCAGACTCCTTTCTCTGTGTCTTACATCACGTATGAGAATTAATATCCATCATGTAAGACTTAAACATTTATCTCGTTTTCTGTGGCTTCCAATGTGCCACTTTCCAATTGAAGTCACAGAAAATAGAAAGACTGTGTGCAAAGCCCACTACAGAGGACACCAGGTGGAGAGCTGCAGGCTTGGAGTAGCATAGTCCACGCTCAACAAGGTACTCAGCCACATAGCCCAAATCATGTTCCCGGTTGTTTTCAACATTGTATTGAATGGTTGCACTTTCCACAGCCTGACCAGTATGTGCGGTTATCGTGCTAAAGAGAGAGAAAGTTCAAGAGAGATGAGACAGAGACGATCACAGCCACTTACAGAGGAACCTGTGGTCCAAGCTTTCACTCAGGACTGTATAAAGATGGAGAGAAGGGCACTAAAAGGTGGCATGGAGGTCCGTTGGGATATCAAACCTTGCCAAGAGGTATCTTTACATGCTAATGTATTATTATGAGTGTACTTAAGTATAGCAGGCTGTTGCCGCCATATTGCCGTTCCAATGAAGAATGTCCTGTGATGCACACTTTGATATGCTGACCTATGCGACATCTGCCATATAGCTGCCTGTGAGCCAGACCTATTCCGTAGCTATATAAAATATCATACCAGTGGCCAATAAAAGTGAATATAGATGCTAGACAGTATGAGACAGGAAAATTATTTGCTTTTTTTTCCCTTCCACATGTCACATCCCATTTTTAAAAGTCGGGATATGTCGACAGACTTCCTTGTGGACAGACATACGTGATCACCACATGGAAAAGGAAGGGGGGCAGTGCCAAGTTACCGATGCCTGGCAATACGACAAGTTGGCTCTGAGACTCACAGGAAGCAGGAGTGCTGGTTCAGTGGATACACACCCGGGCATACGACGCTAAGGAGAACCTTTCAACAATGCAATGACGGATACAAAGTCGGTAGAAATAAGCGACACAAAAAGTATGACCAAAAAAAAAAAAAAATGACGCACGTTCTCCTCTCAGATCGCAAAAGTGCCAAGTTGTCTCGTTTGGTGCCACTTTCTCCTCCCAACACCTGACCAGCAGTCATCCTGACAGCGCGCCGGCCATTGCCAACCTGTCTAGTCCTCTACAACTCAGTCTGGTGTATTCCGAGCTCCCGATACCGGCGTCACAGCTCTGCCACCCTCCGCTCTGCCAACTATGCCATCCTGTCTGCTGAGGCTCCACCAAAATTGCCCTTCTGCTACAAGCAAACTCGGAGCCAGCCCCAAAGTGTGCCAGCAACGCCAACCTGTCACCACCACTCTAAACCACGAGATTATCTGCCGAGCGTCCAACATATGAAGAGACTCATTCCAAATTGAGATATCCATCATGTAACTGAGAAAAAAAAACTAAATTTTGTCTTGACAAACTTGGAATTTGTGAATTTACCAGAGACAATAGTCCATTTCTTCATCCTCGTTTTCTCATGGAAAGTGAATATAGCTGTAGGAAATTGGCAGAAATGTCTTTTTCACATATCAGTTCATAACAAGCTTTAAAAAAAAAAAAAAAAGAAATGTTGCTGTATTATGACCATAGCAATAACCACCACTGAACTGGTTGTAGTTAAAATGCTAATTCTGTGTTGCTTCAAACCATTTAGGGACACAGGCAGTGATCCCGAAAATGACAAACAAATGACCACAATTTCAACCTCTTCAAGAGATCAACGGTTGAAATTTGATCTCCTTCAATTAGATCTAGTCAGGAGAAGATTCTTGAGTCAGTTGTTTTTCACACACACAGTCACCAGTTACTATGAAGATTCCAGTTATATCAAGTTCACGTGGTCATATGGCAACTTTATATATACTGTCTTTTTGTTCCACTGAAACAGAAGGGGGATGGCAATTACTGCTTCGCAAATGTATGTGTCTGCCAACAACTGAAGTTGCCGTTTAATATTGTCTGTCCATGTTTGTACTGCATATGCAGTGAAGGCTGTTAAGAATGCATACAATCTATCAAGTACTGGCTTTTCTTAGATGGATTGTTCGTCATAAAAAAAATAATAAAAAAAATAAAAGACTGGAATAACCTTTTACTATCAAAATCTGAAGTGCCTGAGAACATTTGAGGCAAATACAAACATATTTCCTCAAGGCTTTGAGATACTTAAATTACCCAAAAGAAGGAAAAACTTGAGCTGTAGCCAGTAAAATGGAATTAAATCATAAAAGAAAGAAAGAGAGCATGTCTCCCACAATAGGAACAATTATTTAAGACATTTAAAAGCTCTTGTTTTGACAAAAAACATAATTCTCAAGTCTTATTAGTCAATTTCTGAGTGACCGTGAATGGGTTAGAAGGATTTTGAAGAATTTTTTGCCTACAGTATGTTTATGTTGCGTATGACATTAAAAAAAAAAAAAAAAAAAAAAGTACTAAGAGCACCTTCCCTGATGTTTTTTTTCCTCAGTTTTAAAGTTATTTTTATTTGTACACACTAGTCCAAAGAGGATTACATGTTTGACCTCCTGTGGTTCAATAACAATGCACTGATGATAGAGTATGCCATCTGCAACAACTTCATTACATTACTTTAGGAGTGGTTTCAAAGGAGGTTAGTTTGTCTGACTGATTTAGTAACTGGTAAATCTTGTGCTTTTACTATGGGTAGGGATGCAACGACCCACGTTTTTTCACTTCCAATTCGATCCCGATACCAGAATTTGAATATCTGCCAATACAGATGCTATTCTGATACCAGAGCTGTTTGCTTTATTATTATATTCATTATCATTGATTTTATATGAGGCTGTAATAAACTCCTGTCTACAGGCAAGTAGGAAATATATGAATGTATGCATGTATTCTCTCAAAAGGCAACTTGAGGTGAGTACAAGTTCAGAAAAGGAAGCAGTACAAACTATTCTTGCTCAATTTGGACAATGTGAGGGTCTGTGTGACGTCATCATCTCATCGCCTCACGTACAATTGGGAGTCAGCGCAGGGTGTTTAGTTTCAAAAATGGATGTGAAATTTAGAAAAACCCCTTCCTGCCCAACTGATCTGATTTGTGCAGGCTGATGCAGTCAAAAATAGATAAAAAGCGTAATTTTAGTAGAGCTAAGAGCTTCTTCCAGAAGCCTCTCAATGAAGCTGTGTTCAGTGCATCATCCAGAGTGACGCCAATCAGCTCCAACAGCCCTATCATTGCTAAAACATGATTTAGACTACCAAAGTGGAATCCACACGTGGCTGACCACCATGGACACGCCATCCAGGTACTCGCAGTGAGTGGCACTTTGGCTTACCTGAACTGTGAATGTAGTCTCACTGCAATTACACAATTTCAGATGAGGGCTGGTGCAATACACCAATATTGAAGATTTCCACGATATTGGGAAAACTGAATCTGCATTTGAAAATTTGCAGAATTGTCCCATGCCATTTTAACAATGTGTGCAGAATCCTTCATGATGCAACCCGATATGTTGCATTTGTGCAAAACTGCAGTGACCCGATGCTGTGACACAGGAGTAGCTGCCAAGCACCCAGAATACGACTGCAAACATTGCAAAAGTGCCCAATGACAACAGGTAGACACTGTAACCGTAAAGGAGTTCACTGACCTGTGGTAGTTTTTCCGGATCTTTGAAGTTTATCAGGAGTTACATAACATATAAGTTTGTTTAAAAATCAAAGAAACAAAGAATCAGCTACAATCCTGTTTAGCCACTCTCACCTACTGTACATCCCTGTGGATTTTACCACAGCACAAGGTGAGCTGCAGGAAGATGCTAAATTAGTGTTACCAGTAAAGTTTGATTTGTGTTTCTAAAGTTTGAGGTCCTGTTTACAAAATGTATTCAAGAAAAACCTGAACATTTTTATTGCACTTTCGGGGTCTGTTTACACAACAATGGTGTTCTGGGCTCCCAAGATGGAACTTTTCAAAAACGCTCCAAATTTATCTTCCACACAGGGGGAAAACAACTTTTTGAAGCACTGGTACTGCGCATGGGCACCACGGCCATAGTAATTGTATATTAAAAGCCATCCAACTTTGTCATCTGTCTATAGGAATGGTTGTGTACCACCCATTTTTAATATTTATAATGTATTCTCTGTGAGTGTGCGTGTGTGTGTGTGGTTTCATTACAAAAACAACACGCTAACTACATTGTTTTCAGCGCTTCTGGCATGTCCATGTAAATGGACATCGTTTTCAAAACATTGCCATGTAAGCACAATGCTCATCTGAAACAAAAATGAAAAACAAAAAAACCCTCACTATGTTTTCACTTGTAGTGAAAACCACAGTACTACTTTAGTGTGTGCCGATCAGGCGTAATGATCTGCACCATCACAAATTAACCCAGAGGTAAGGAATGACATCCTCCTGCCAATATAATCGTGATGTGTTGCTATAACGACTCTAAGTCATCTAATGACTTCAGACTGTTCTCAATCAAAGGAAACATGCAAGTACATTATTATTTGTGTCAAGTTTGATTGTCAGATTTTGGATCATGAAGTTTGAGCCGACGGTGTCTCGCTGTCAACACGCCGCGCCCACACAGTAAGCATGCACAAACAGAGGCCATGTGGTCTGGCAGCAGGCGGGGAGCATGGAGCAGGTCCACAGGGAGATGAGAGATCCTCGCGACACCAAAGACGGGGAGACATCTGAGCGGCGTGTTTGTGAAAGGGCCTGAAAGTGTACTAAAAGAAACCGAGACATCTGCATGGGAGAGCAGGGGTCACTGGGTAGAGAGAAGGGCCTTTCTCTTCGTAATAACATCAGACATGTGGGCGTCACATGGTAGAATCCACTTACAATAGGTCACAAACATTGTAATATATACAACTGTATGCAAAGGTATGGAAACCAAAAGGCAAAGGTCATATTTTGTTTGATTTCAGAAGGGAATGGGAGTAAATAGAGAAATAGAACAGAAAGACGGGAGGAGCTTTTCCAAAAGGATAGGACACTGTTCTGTATTTTCACTTTAAGAAAAGAAGATTTGAGTAGTTGTGGCTATACTGCAATAGTCACAGTAGCATTATTCAGGTAAAGTTCAATATACTTGTGCGCTCAAGGCTATGTCTCCATAGAAAAGATGGACACCATTGTTGACGCTCTGAGCACATCAGTAAAGGATCTGCTGTCATCAGATGTTGCCAAACAGACTCTGTCTACTGACCTGGATAACTGACCTTCAGCTTCACTGAAAGCACAACAAAATGTAGCAAGAGACTAATAAATTATAATGAATCCTTCTATAGACCCTCTCTAGGTATGTAGGCTCTGAAATGTTGCCTTTCGACCCTCAATAGTCGGGCGTAATCTCAATCCTATTCCTTATTTCGGAGTGAAAGCAAGGAATGGGGTCGTCTTAAGATGAAGAATCGAACCTAGAAATTGTATTTGTTGTTTGTAGGCATGGCAAATTTAAAATGTCAGAGAGGCCACTATGACCATGACACACAATCCATGCAAAACTAATCCAAGTGTTTGCTTTATACAAACTCTAAATCTGTCCCACTTGGCTTTCTCTAGACTCACTGTCCGTACACCCAATGTGCTTTTCCCTCTTACAGTATGGATTTCAAAGAGTGAGACAGACACTGGCCATGATGAGATAGCTTCACCAGCAGCCTGTAACCACTGGAGTTAATAACACCTTTTGTGATTCGCAGTGTGTTTTCACAAGAACTGTATTGAGCTGTGTGGTGAGGCCTGGAATATGGGTGTGATTCCCAACATGTCCAGTCACGTTGAATCGCGTTAATTTTGTGCATGTGTCCTGTGAGTGTGTGCATGTTGTCGAGGCCTGTGATTAGTGTCTCTCTCCATAGGCTGCGTGTGTGGCTTGGCAGGCAAGGTGAAAGCAATATAATAGTCATGCTTCCTTTGGACTTGTGTTAACAGGACAACCCAACAGACACACAATTCCAAAACTTCTATATACAAGTATGTGACTTTTTTTTGAAGAATCACACATTTTTCAAGTATCTTCAAAATGACTATAAGAAACTGTACAGATAATACGTTCCTTTAACAACCATTTATAACTAAACTCACCTCGGGGCAGCTGAACCCCCAAATTACTTCTAATGGCAGCCATGTGTCAGTGTGTTTCTGAAAGGTGAGTGTGACGGTGGAAAGCATTTAGAAACTGCTGAACAAGTGAAAAAAAATGCATCATGTGAATGAAGTCTATTTACTTTCCATTGATTTTATCATTGGTTTCAGTAAGCTTGCTGATTGGAGTAAAATTCATTGAACTTTCATAGTGAGTCTAGACAGTTTCATACAAAGACTTCAGAGAAATACGTAACCTGCAACACATCTACAACCAGATGTCCTCAACTTTGTGAGAGAAAAAGAGAGTCTGTGACTCAATCATAATTAAAAAAAATGTAGCAAAGAAATTAACAGAATGGAGGCTGTAAAGCTCAACAGACCAAGACATTTCCCTGTATATTTGCAGGAAAAGGAAGTAAAATTAAATACTGATTCACAAAATCCTTGTAGTTGCAGGGTGGAGCAATTGTGAAACTTTGATAGACCATTGATTTCAATTTACAAATGTATCATTCATCCAGATCTTACAAAATTGCACCTCATGTTGATCCACTGCACATAAACTATTTCAATGTATTCATGGTAGAAAACAGAGTTTCACAAACTGCCAACGTAGAGAGGGAGGAATTCAAGTGTCTTGGAGCACATTCATATTCCCCTGCTGGATTTTGGCCAGAGTTCCCTTCGGGGAAAAACCGTTTCGTTTGAGCTCCGAACCGGATTTAGCAAACGATCTCTGGTCCCCTTGAAAAGCTGGGTGTCGGTTCTCATGCAAACGATCTTTCCAGCAGGCGGGTTGAGGGATGTGATGTGGTGCGCAATGCATTCTGGGTTGTGAACAAGCAAAGCTAACTGCACAAATCAGAAAAAGCAGACGGAGAATGAAAAATGTGGAAAACATATTCTGGGCAGACGTGGGGTAGTTAATGTGTCAAAAGTGTGAAAGGTTAATGTGAATGTAACCAAATGAAGGTGAGAAAAAAATACAACAGCAGTCATAATTTAAAGGATTTAAATTAAACATCATGCATGCACATATGCAATGCCTTGCCTGCATATTAAGTTAAAACATGAACTTCAATATACATACAAACCTTCGTCAGATACCATAATTTGGTCAAAATCAGAATTCCCCCAACAAACATCTGACGTAGTTATCCACTTTTGGCAATAAAACAGCAAATCAATACTTCCTCGGTACGAAAAAGATAACACTTAACAAATAACCAGCTTGATCCGTAGATTTCCGAGGAGCGTGACAGAGGTCGGAATCAAAAAAGAAAAATGTGAGGGATTAAAATGTTGTGATGCAGTACAGCTAACAGAGGTGTACTGTGTCCGTCTACGGAAGTTGAGTGGATGGTCCCACTGCCCCAAAGCCTCAGGTGCCTTTGGCAGGAGTGCAGGGTTAAGGGGTGGAGCGAGAGGTCCGTCTGACACACTTCACGTCTTCCAAGAATAATGCGTGCGCCGTGGCCAGTGAAGTGGTGAGAGCCAAAGATATGTCAATAGCATTAGGGGGCCCAGAGACTGCTGCTCATAGATGTCATACGGTCAGGCTGGATCGTGTGGAATGGCATCGACAGGTTTGCAGCTTTTTGGCCTCGTTTTCTTGGTCTGCTGAGTCCATTTCGATCCCAACATCTGTCTCTTTGTCCAGCAGAATATGGCCGATCAGTAGCTGTCCCTCTCTAATAAAAAGCTTCCAGAGGGAGAAAGAAAGAGCTTCAAAGGCATTCCTTGGGTCGATATGGGAGCCCCTATAAATCCCCAAGTTCCCTCCCGTCTCCATTTTCAGCACAAATCCTCCCTGTGTGTGAAACCCACTCACCTCACCATCATAGTCCTTTCTCCTAAATCAACCCTCCCTACACTCATCTAATTCACTTCGAACTGAAGCTGCAGCTCCAAACTTAAACTCCAAAGTGCAGTCACACATTTTGCACGCGACTTGATTTGAAAAATAAAGAAAACTAAAATAAAAATGATTGAGACTTTTTAACACGTATAATATTAATCCCAATGTTTGAACAACGCTCACAAACAAAGCTAACAAAGTTTTTAAATCAAGAATGACTTCCATTCCTTGTGCACATACGTGTAGATGGACAATAATAACAAGCAGCTTCCAGTGTGTCATAACGTCCAGTCCATATTCTGCTGGGTCTTGGTAGTTTTAAAGCTGAGTCACTTGTAATAACAATCCAATTTCATGTGTGCAGCATTATTAATGTGTTTTTAATACAACGAGCAAATCATCAACACAGCAATGTTTTGGCAAATCCAACATCAAACGGGAGTCTGCAAGCTTTCTGCAAGGAAAGCAGAAAGCTCCGCAGCAAAACTTTTGATAACCATCTTTATTTACTCCTGCAGCAGCCTATTTACATTAAACTGGTATAGTTTTCTTTGTCACTATGACAGTGACATTGTACCATGTAATCGATTAGGTGGCTCTGCTATCAGTGTGTTCCACTTACCTCAGAATAGAAGATTCAGAGCAGCTTTTGAATTGCAAAATTAACATTTATAATGACCTGTCACCTTCAGAAAACAATTCCCACTTTAAACTGCTTTGATTAGCGTTTCTGACCTCTGAGAAAACTGCAATGCATTCTTAGTTTAATTCACCTCAGTACAAGCGACAGCAAGAGCTGATTTTATATCCTATAAATCAAACTTGTAATTACACCCTAATTTAACAGCTTTTTTTTTTATACTTTTCTATTTTCGCGAAGGCAATAAAACAACATTTTAATTACTTCAACAGTAAATAGTATATCTAAAGCCCCCTTTTCAAGTCTCCACAAACCATTTTTGATACCAATCTTTTTTTGCGTTTAGACTGCAACATTTTGAAAACGATATTTGTTTACAGGGAAATGGCAAAAACACTGAATACTACAAGAGAACGATACGCTACTATGGCGACTGTACGGACACTCGTATGAACAACTACCAAGTCCACGGAAAATATGGATTGGGAGTTATGAAACTCTGGAGGCAGATATTGTTGTGATTGTGTCTAGTTGAAAAATAAGACTGACTGAGATAATGAAGTCACAGCCACAAATTTATAATGACCACGAAAGTTTAGAGAACAGGTTATGCGAGTGTCAAATGTATTGGTTAACATGGCAATAAAGACTGAAGCAAACCAGTTGAGTCACGTTTGAAACAGTCGTGTTTTTCTGCCACTGTGTTAAGGAGGAGGACGGGGACCAGGGAAGGTCAGCAGGAATAATCCAAACACATGCAAAGAAGAAAAAAAAAAAAAGCAGAGGTGGGCATAGAGTGTCACTTGGTAATTTGAAATGATCTACCCCAACTTTGTAAGTTGGAGTGGAAGAGGAAGGAAGGAAGGAAGTCGGGTGTGTGGGAGGAGGGGGTAAAGGTGGGTGGAAAGGGAGAAGGAGGCAGAGGATGAAATTGGACCCAAGTCGGGGTGGGGAAAAAAGGAAAAAGGAGTTGGAACAGAGGATGTTACTTTTACAGAGAAGACTAATATGCGAGGGCTGAGAGAGTTATTACTCCACTGAAAGGACTCATGCTATAAAACAAAGAGACACCTATTAAAAGATGAATATGGACTGGAACTTTTTTTTTTTTTTCTTTCATACAATAAGCCAGAGCATTCCCAGTAATTAGGAAGGAATTTCTTACATGTGGCTCTCTCTGACGTCAATCCTGTACCTTCCCAGAGTTTGCTTTCTCTTCCCCCCGGAGCTGTGAATGTTTAGTGTTAGGCTGCTTTTGGCACACCTCCTGGACCTGGGTGCTAGGAGAGTTACAGGGGAGGGAAAGAGGAGAGAGATTTTTTTTTTCCTTTTCCTTTTGCTTGTTTAATAAGCAAGCAAGGGATGAGCATGGTAACCCTAGTTCAAGTATTTGGCTCTCCCGTGTTTGTGAGTGTGTTGGCAATAGCCAGACTGGTTCGGGCAGGAGGAGGGCAAAACGTTTTGAGATATTTAGAGCAGAGTGCTTCAAAGCCAAGTCTTTTTCGACATGTTGAGGGAAAAGTGTTGGAGTAGTGTACAAAACTAAAGCCCTGTTAACATGATAATGTTAACATGGTAATGGGTGTCTGTTTACAAGACAATGGTGCCTGAAGCCACTGACACAGCAACCCTTTGAGAATGCTCCAACCACCCTCTCTGTGTAAATGGGAGGGGAAATTCTACTTTTCTGAAATGCTGCTACTACAATGGACAATGCATTTGTAGTTTTATATTTGAGAGTCATCTGTAATAGCAATACAACATTGCCCTCTCACTAGGGTGTGAAGTACAGTTGGGCCATGGAGCGCTCAACCTGCCTTAATGAGATATGAGCTGCCCTGAAATCATGAATTGTGAAATCTTGAGGTGGGAGTCTGTTAAATATTGGCAAAATTGTGTTTTGTTTTTGTTAGTTAGTTTTGTAATGATCATGTGAACAATGTGCCTATTTTCAATGAAGGATTTTATACATGAGGGTCAATCATCACTTTAATAAAGTTGCCGGCCTGTGCTGTATATGATGGTGCCGAGGACTGGATCTGTTGTAGGCAGCCTTGTTCACACAATGTCCGTGTATTCATCATTGTTAACATTTATAGCGTATTGTTCTCTGCTCACAAGTGTGTGGTTTCATTACAAAAACAAAGTGTTTTTACAAACAAACGTTTTCAAAAACACTGCCTTGTAAACATGAAATTTTTCTGAAACAAAAATGCAAAAACCATGGATTTTCACTTGAAAGGTTGTAAATGGGGCCTAATATTGGGGGGAGAAAAGAGAAAAAAGTTTTTTTGTTGAAATTGAAAATTATCGAAATCTGTGAATCTCTTGTTATAATAAGGGTCATCTTGTTACACCACAAATTACTCTAACTACATTTTAATATGTGTCGATCTAATTTATCAAGAAATTGCTGTGACTCTGTAGTGTATAACAAAAGATACTCGAAAAATATTTACCCGCTTGTCTGTCATGATTTTTCCGCATGTATTGGTATCCATGCTTGATTGACTACTGCTCAAGTCATTACAGTACATCATTCCCTTTACAGACACAAACAGAACACATATCATATCACATATGCATATTTTCTGCTGTTTATCCAATTCTATATTTTTTTTTAATTCCTGTTATCATACCTTTTATGTTATGTATTCCTCTGTGTTTGCATGTACTTTTAAATGTTAATTCCTGCTGCGAAAATGTTATGTGGAGGCTTCAGCTCTAACTCCTTTAATGTAAATCCATGTGTAATGACCTGATTTTTGTTAAGTATAAGTGAATGTAGGGCCTACATTTAGCTGATGACAACCAAACAATATGATGGAAAAGAATTATGTACATCAGCCATCTGCTTTGCACCGTGATCAGCGTCTCTGCTGAAAGTGAGACAATAGTTGAAATGCAATGGGTTTGTGCTAGTGTGTGCGTGCGTGTGTGTGTGTGTGCTCTGCGTTCAGCAGCACGTCACATAAACCAGACCAGGGGATTATCTGTAATAATACTGACTCACTCAGGTTTTAGCGAGAGTTTACTGTGGGATTACAAAGCAATCTGATGCAGAGTGGATTGTGCTGTCATTATTATTATTATTATTATTATTATAATTATTATTCATACTGGGCTCTGTGATTTAAATTCAATGTTTCTATTATAAAGTGCCAGTTTTGCCCAATTACCTAATCACACATTGTACTTGAACTACAGACAATCACGAGAGACAGGTTGAGCTCACTGTTTGTGCAGCTTTCACTAAAATAAACATTACAACCAACAAAAAACAAAAAAACCTAAACTCATAATTTCACTACTCAATAATTATCCATCGTCAAAAAAAAAAAAAAAAAAATGGCTCGATGGCTTTTAGCAAATCCATTCACATTGTTACAAATAGCTGGGACATTTTTGATCAAGTCTTCCCTTCCTTCACCAAATGTCCATGGGAACAGGCCAACTGTTTGGATCCTGACTGTGGGCTTAGTTTATTTGTTTTGCTCCCTCTCTCTACGTGCCCGGTGCAGGTTTGCCTGAGCTCCTTCGCTGAGCCTTGTGTGTGGATTCGAAGTTCCCATGCCATCTGATGTCAACAAGCTCCTCCAGCAACACTAATCCACTGCAGAAACTCCCTGAGATCAGTTATCAGAGGAAACAAACTGAGGGATGGCCAAGTTTCACACAGTTTGTTCAGAACTGAAGAAATCACCTCATAAAAAATTGTTATGAACATATCAGCCATCTGACACGCTGCACTGTCCATCACATCCCTGCACTGAGATAACAGTGACTGTGTGCAAGCCGAAAAAGTTTAGAAGTGAAGGGTCACACTGAAGTGACATGCTCCATCACTGGTCAAGTTACACAGATGAATAAAAATGACATAATAGAAAGTGACCACAATGAGATTATTATCTCTTTACTTCTTTAGGATTCATTGAGGAGTACCACTGAAAAATGGTCAACAGAAATCCAACAAGTGAGTAAGTCCCTTGGCTAAAGTTATTTGGATGCAACATTGGAGATGGAATATCATGTTTTTATTTCATTCAACATTCCCATTAAAGACATTGTAAAGAAATTGCATTACTGTGAACTAATACATACTGACTAAGCCTGGCCTTCAATCGTATCTTCAACTAGAAATGAAGTGATTTTCCAAATAGGAACACCTCCATTTTTGCCTTTACAGAGCAATCTCAGTGAACTTTACATTCACTCACACACCTAATAATGAAAGCCACTGCCATGCAGTAATCAGTGATTTGTTCCAAAGACACTTGGTCAAGGTGAGACAAAGAAACAAACCAACTGAGGAGTGAAAGAATAGTCGCTCTACCACCGCCCTGCTTTTTGGGTGTTGTCTGATACAGTATCAGTCTAAATCTAAACCCAATCATCCACCCTTTGGTCCACATATGCAGATGACATCACTTTATATATAAACTGTAAAAAAAAAAAAAAAAAAAAAGTCCACCCAATCTCTGCCTCACTTGAAAAGGGACAGTATTATTATATGAAATGGGATCCTGAGAGGAACAATAATCCTGCTCATTCTTTACGGACCGACTGATTCCATATTAATGATGAAACAAAAACATCCAGAATGTTTGCACACACATTAGCACTTAAAGTGTCACTTATCTAAAAATGAATGGATATTTTTGTCAATCCGCAGCTTAGCAGGATCACATTCCCTGACCAATTTAGGAGGATGCTCTTTTCTCTCCCGCTCTCTCTCTCTCCTGGCAACTTCACCAAACAAAAACCTTCAAGGTCAATCTCATTGCCCCTATCCACTGGTAAGCAGTCCATTAGCCAGCTCATCTTTCCTTAAACCGCTGGCATATTTGGGGAGGCTGCATCGCTGGGGGAGGGCTGTGCTGAGATGACAGAACTGTCAACATGGGCCTCTGACAAGGCAGAGCACTGCCATTACTTTCATGTGAGAGGATGGGTTAATTATAAGATTTGGTTTCTAATATGGAGCCTTTCAGAGGAAGTGCAGAGCTTATACCCGGTAATTAGACATAAATCGTTTGACTGAAGCAAAATGCAGGGATGTGTGGGGGGGGGGGGGGGGGGGGGGTGAGCAAGATCAAGCTTTGTCTGCGGTGAGGGGAAGTGTGGATAATCCCTTAGAGACACAAACAAGAGTTTTAAACACCTTTATGAGCACATTCACTGTGTTGCAGAGTGGTGTGACCTGAAATTTATATCACAGAGTATTTTGAATGCTGGCTGATTATGAGAAGAGCTGCATTCGATGAAAAGGCACAGCAGTGCGACGAGGTTTGTGAAGTTGAAATAATAACAGCAATAGATTACTTTCTGTCTTTCATCATAATGTATCAGAAAATGTCTCTTGGTGTACTATAGCAAATACTGTATGCTCTCATTTGATTGCCATTGCTATGTTTTGGCTCGTAGTGAGCTGGTCTTTCAGGATATGTGAGTTTATCACTAAAACACCTGCAAATCTACAAATCAAGTTCCATGAAATGAAACACACATATGTAGCAATGTGGCACTGTGGTTAGCACAGATGATTCCGGCGACTCTTTTCTCAAGTTGACTAAACAAAAACGTAAGTTAAATCGTTTAGTCAATTTCTATCTTTAATTTTCTAGATTAAGCTTCTGACAAACGGCATCGTTTTAATCTCATGTCAAAGCAGTGGTGTGGTGAGGCAGACTGCATTCTGATGTCTCGTTCGTGCCAACTAGTGGTGAGTGGGCAGAGGACAGTTTTATATGGATAAAGAGGGCACATATGGACCAATTTTTATTTTCATTTTTTTTTTTTGTAGCACTGTATTAATCCCCAGAGGTGAAATTCCTTCCGAAGTGACCCATCGGTAGCAGCCACACAGAGAAGCCAATTTTAATGAAACTTTATGCTGCAAAACACAGTGAAATGTCAAAGTAAATTTCTCTTTTAACTGTTGCATTATACTCTTTTTAAAAATTCAGCCTGAAAACATTGCTTTGAGGCTCGTTTGTTAGCTTTTATGCAGTATCATTGATATTTCAGCTCGGGTCTCAGCGGTTATGTCTGCTACTCTTTAGTAATTTGTCTTTGTTTGGGTTTTGTTTTTTTTTTTTTAAAAGCAGTTTTCCTTGAAATGTAAAAAATTTGCTTGCCGTTTTGGCAGGCCAGATTGTTGACGTATTTATTTCATTTATTTACCATTTATATACCAGATTTATTTCAGTGCCAATTTCCATCTGCAGACCCATGGCTCCCAAGGTTGGAGCCTCTTGCTGGCCATTTTTGTTCCACAAGCCTTATGTTTGACATAATATTGGGCCCCGAGCCTAAATGGTCTTTCCCTGTGGAGTTTGCAAGTCCTCTCTATGCCTCCATTCGCTTTCCTCAGACATTCTCAGTTGCTTATAATTAAAATACCAATTTTTCATGTCACATATGTGTGAAGGACCAATAAATAAACGTTATGTTGTTAACCCATTGACACCAAAGCCTATAGATACAATCCAGAACAATTTGATGTAACTGATCTTATAAAGTGATTAAGGCATTGCAAAATCAACTATTTTGATGCTCCCTTACTTTGGTCACTTCAGGGGTGAAAAACAACAACTTTTAAACAATCCCTTTAATTGTGGCGCAAAAAAATCTCACTGCAGATTCTTAAAAGTGGAGATGACACACCAGAGAAAAATATGTTTGAATGTGAGTCATTCAAATGAGGAGGCAGCTAAATAAAGGTAACACCCCCCCCCCCCCCCCCCGAGCACTTACACCAACTAATGTATGAGTGTGACTAAAGACGAAACAATGAAGACATTTGAATGCATAATTTTAAAGCATTGCTTCATGAAATGTCAGTCACGACACACACACACACACACACACACACACACACACGTTTGTTCAAGCCCACAATTGGCTCAGTCCCTACACCAATTTCCCTCCTCTAATTACAATTAAAATAGTCACGCTTGTTTTCATGCAGCATAAGCATACTCACAGAGCTGAGAATGGCTCGCTTGTTTGTTGTGGTCACATTGACAAAAGGGCCTTGAATGGCAGAGGACTATGCACAGCTTGACCTTTGAGCTGGAAGGTCGTTGCCTTCTCCAGCCACAATACTAATGGTTCGGTTCTGTTGCTTTGCGTCTAATCTCAGAACCTGAAGAGGTTTTCGTCGTAGCATAAATTAATTGACCCAAATCCTTGTATAATTCACCTTTCAGGATATATTACATTGAAGATCAGCAGGGGTTAGATAAGTATGTGATGTTATCATTTCATTAAAGACATCCGTCACCAGTGAAAGCATGAGTTCTTGGGAGAGGAAACATGATGGGAGTCGTGGAGGCTTAGCAGAGTTGTATACAAAACAGAGAACTAATTAAAAGATGAGAACAAGTTCTGCAACCGATAAAAAGACTCGGAGCCCCGTTTACACAATAACGTTTTAAGTGAAAACCACTTTTGTCGCGTTTTGGATGTCCATTAACAGGACAGTGACAGTCACACACTGAAAATGCATCTTTTCAAAAACACTCCGGAAGTTTTCAGAAAACACTGTTCGTAGTGCATTCACATCACGGCCTTAGTAAAAAGTTCTTCTGCACATGCATGGGGAGATGGATAACAACAACCCTGAAAAGACTGAAGCAGGAGTATGCGTTACAAGTGCTTTATTGGCATGAGAAGGTTATTTGGTACTCAGATCCCAGTGGAAGTTATGAATGCATGGACATGCTGGTCTAGGATAAGTCCCCCCCCCCCCCCCCCCCCCCCGGAGTCTGTACAGCGGTGGTGGCGAGGATAATGTAGCAAGAACAGCACCATATAAAAACATTTTTATAATATACAAATTCTGAAATAAATTGGGGTGTTTTTTTTTTAAACAGTTTTACACTTTAAGTGACTTCATCATAAGTTATTTGCCCCCCAAAAAAAGCATTTTACTAACTTCAATTGTCACGTGTGAGAAATAGACTATATAATCCTTTAGAATTGAAGTTCTGAATTTAATTCCTGAAAGTGTTCCAATATGTGGCCTATACAAGGGTTAAATTAGAAAACCTGGTGTCAAATTTGCTCATGATCTAAACTTCGTAGTCTGCATTCTTGCCTTACATGACATCTACCACTGAAGAACATCATGAGGAATGCATTGTAATCTAGGGCCTCTCTTATATCATTGTGGAGGTTATTACAGGACGGAACTTCATTGATTAGCAGCCGCCTGCTTTGATTTTCATCTGTAGACACGGTGCTATATAGTGCTGCAGTGCATCGGTGAGTCACAGTGCACCGGGAGCATAAAGCAAACCATTACCAGCTACAAACAACCATAAATATTAAATTGGGAGCCTCTTGTTATCCTGGTTGGCAACAGTTAGAATTCTCCTGGACCCATTTTTGCTTGTGCTACTTGAGAACAAACTTGGAAATTAACTTTAATGCCAGCGTAATCCCCTCTGTGGTGGCGAACTAGCATCACACAGGCGGTGGGGGATCGCACAGCCGAGTTTGCACCCTGATGCAGTTTGTTTATTTGTGTTTTGGCATGAGGCTACTGAGCGTCTGGTGCGGACAAAAGGGAACAGGGGGCCCCATTAGATCTGCAACAAAATGTCCTCTGTTCTCTAAATAAAATAAATTTGTGAGGGAGGAAAACACTGGAGCGCGCAGATAAATGGTGGCTATTAATAGTGTCTGCAAATAGATGAAAAGCATTAATGGGTCCCCTTCTTTCCGTCCATTACTTAACAACCCTGAGCACGAACTTGATTTTTTTTTTTTCCATTGCTGCTGATGACCAAGTAACGTGCGGTGGTGGATTGTTAATACGGAGGCGAACCAACATTTTAGGACTGTGGTAAAGCCCTGCAGCTTTCCTGTAGTCTACAGCCTTAGAAATACTAAAAGGTGAAAATAGTTGCAAGAACAAAGTTAGTTTATATTTTACAAGAAAAAGGAAAAAATTTTAAAAAAGGAAAGAAATTGGCCGTGCATATCGATACCAAAGTACCGGTACTTACAATAGCACAATGGTTTGGTTTTTGGGTTGAGTTTAATGTTAAAGTATTGCTATTTACATTTGCAGCTACCGTTTTTCCTCATCAGATTTGGAAAATATTAAGTCAGGTCATACATCCTGGTTCACATCAGAAACATCTTTCAAATGTGACTTGTGCTGCTTTTCAGATATTCACTGGCCACAAACAGTCCGTTTGGAGCCAAGATAGAGAATAGGAAAACAGTTTCCTGAATTTCTTTAAAAAAAATATAACTTAATGCACCATCATTACAAGCATCATTTTAATACAACAGCCTATGATCTGGCTAACTGATGATCTGGTTGTCATCAGAGTTCAACAAACACATGCCATAAATCCTTATATTTTATAACCCAGGCTCATGTATTTTTTTTTATCCTGGGGGTTAATTCCTGTCCCAATCTTCATCATTCTGCAGTGCAATACCAAATTATGTACGCATGCAATTTAATGTCAAAAATATGATTACATTTTTTCAATTGCTCCGCTCACTATTAGATTTATGATTGCTAGTTCGATTTGAATGAGAATGAACACTTCCATTTAAAAAAAAAAAATGCTGACCTTACAGCATCAGAAAAATTTTCTTTTTTTGTTTGTTTGTTTGTTTAACTATTAGAACTATCAGTCAAAAATGTATGCACATAGTTTTTTTAGTAAATGGATATGAAGAAACTATGAGAAGAAATGCTGTAACATTCAGAGGAGACTATTAATTCTGTAATTTGTTTGTTAACAAAAGAGCTTCAGGATGACGAGAAAGTATCCAAAATCATACAAATGGTCAAATAAATGTGTACTTTTTGTATTACTTGAAGGTTGAAGACCCCTGTTTTCAAGTTTAGCAGAAGCATCAAACGCTAAATGATGATTGTTTTGGCTCAAAAAAAAAAACAATGAAGCATCAGAAAAGCATTTATTGTACATTTAGCCTTCCCTGCTCCCTCATATCAACACATAACCTTCATTAAATGCTGCAGTGAGCTTCAGTGTCCAAGTGTCGCTTTCTGCACCCAGTGTGTTTGCCACAAACCATCTAATTGTTCGGTCCACACAACCCTGTGAGAGTGCATCTTTGTCAGGTCAAATAAACATTCCCACGGAGGGCCCGGGTGTTTGCGTGTAGTACACGATGTGTCAGCATCTTCCCCGCGCATTTCCATGCGAAGGGGAACGCTTTGCCGCACAGGCTCGGCGTTGCACGGACGCTCATTAGAGTGTTAGCTCCCGGTGCAGTCGTGTGAGAACGACAGTGAGCCTGATGGACGCCGACACAAAAGGCAGAATCCTCGTCAGGTTGACAAAGAGGAGCGAGTTTAGCATGAGCTAACCATCAGTGACATTTCAGGAGGAGCACAGACGCGGGGAAGTTGACAGACCTCCATTTTACACCAATTCTGCATTTATTCTCAGCACTAAACTGAGAGCTCGTCGTTTTGATCCCAGCCGAACAAGCCTCGCCGTAGCATATACGACCCCGTCCGCTGTGTCGTTTAACAAACAAAATCAACTCGTTGAAAGAGAAAGGGCAAATCCATCAGAGTGCTCGCTTCTCTGACAATTCATTTTAGTGACAAGCTCACAAAATCACAGGTCACAGCAAGCCATATTTTCTATTCAACCAGCGCGTTTCCACCACCTCATTTATCTAGCCGGTACCAAGTTTACAGCATGCTGGAACACTCCCATTCATCTAACACGACTACTGCGCGTGAAAGCTGGAGAAATGAGCTTGATACGTTATGCTAATGGTAGGAAGAAAAGGCTGGTAAATTACAAAGCGGGAGGATGACAAACCTAATTTTCATGCAATTTGACTGATGGCCAGTTCAACTGAACTTGATGATCTTGCAAGAATTTCTACAGCAAGTTCTCTGGTGTAGTGAATCCCTCATGTGGTCACGTTAGACGCTGCACTGTCTTCAGTTACCAAGTGGTCTGGAGATTCTGATGAGATGACTTGATGAAAGCGTAACCACATAAAAATCACATATGCACAGGGAGATCATGGAAGCCCCACAGAGGAAGGCCACCAATTGCTATTACGATGACTGTCAACTATAAAACCCTCAAGTCCCGGGAAAAAATGGACATGGAGTCATGACACTCTGGAGACAAATGTCATTGTTGTCCAGCTACTGGAGCAAGTGCAGAAGAACCATTTACTATGGCCATGGTACATATGTGTTGGAGTAGCATTTCACAAAAGTTGGGTTTTCTGGCGTTGAAACAGAAACGGAGCATTTTCAAAAAGTTCCATTGTCAGTGGCTCCGAGTGCCGTTGTCGTGTGAATGGACACTGAAAATGCAACATGGGTTCTCTGCATTGTTTACTTTGGAGCCTGATGGCAAGAACTCACATCAGAGTGCCACTGATTTTAGTGCTGGTCACCTTTAAAAAAGTTTGCCGCTACTGGATGTCACGTTCATTCCTTGCTCTAATGAGGCAAAGCGGTTGAAAGCCAGTGTTTCCCTATTTATAAGAAGCAATATAAAGTGTTGACGTGTAGTGTTGTACAGTCACTCCATTGGTTTCCAGGTACTTTGAGTCATGGCAATGACGAAGAGGTCCTAAAACATGCATGGGTCCTAAGGCGAGCTCAAAGAGGGATTGAAACTTCCAGAAGGGTAAAAGCTCACTTGATCTTGATAAGAATACAGACCATGAAAGCAGGGCCTCATGATCCTTCTGGCTTTTTGGGTTTTAAGCAGAAGGCATCAGAAAAGTTACCACGAGGATGACAGGCTTGCGGCGGGCAAGCATTTATAGCATTTTTTGATTGTCGCTATTGACTCCTCCCATAATTGTGAAGCAGAATTTACCAAGCAGGGGATTAGATTGGACTTATAGGAAACCTGAGCTGGGAGCTGCTCATGTGACCGGTTATAGTTTTACCGTATGGCGAATGTGTCATTGTAATACTCATCCCACAACACTCCAAATCTGCTGGTTACTCTTAGCCATAGTAAAGGTGTCAAGTGGATTTTCTTTTTTTGAAATGTCAAAGGCAGATTGAATCGGTTTCAAAAAAAATTTCTTCGAGAACAAACCATGGAGTAGCCTGAAGGTACATTTTCTCCTTAAAATATTATTTTGGCTGTGTCAAATATAATTTGCAATAACGAACCAAAGATGACAGCATCGGGTGGACCAAAAATATGAGCGTCTTTAAGTCCATAGATCTTCTGTGACACATCCAACATCTCAGTAGACAGCCCATTTCATGTGGTTTAAATCGTACGTGTTTAAAACTCTTCATGGGTCTGCACAGTTCATTCTGTACCACTAAATATACCTGAAGCAAAAACTTGGCACCGTGCACATCAACCACCCACCCGTTTATCACTCTAGATCCAAAATAGCAGGCTTGTTTATCCAAAACACCGAGATAATAAGCTGAAACTCTTGTGGGTTTGTACACTGGAAGTAACAAGGGGACTGGTGTGGCAAAAAAAACCTTAATAGCACAATCAAATAAATGTTTCTTCATTTACATTACCCTGAAGACAAAAGATGTAAGACAAAACGAGATCCAAACACAGGTTTTGGGTGTTTTAACTCCTCCAAAGAAGAAGCTGAGAGGCCATTTTAACTGTTCTTTCAGAGATATTTGCAAAGAAGGCAAGCTTTTATTTATTTTTTTCTAAAAAGGCATTTAAAAATCACACACATTCACACATGCGAGTTGCCAAGTGCAGCCACCGGAGTCTGCTCTTGGCAGTGGAGCAGCTCCAGTGGAGCAGTAGGAGTTCAAAAGACTTGCTGAGTAGAAGGCTCAGAGAGGAACATAACGCGTTCACGCAAACAACCCTGATTTCCCCAGTTGGAACCGACTTATAAAACCAGAAAACTCCTGGTTTGAAATCGTCTTCCACTACCTCAGGAAGGTTTAGTCATACACCACTTAGGGCAAATTAGGACGAGTCTCCCGCTACAGAGTAAATTTCAACGGTTCACAGGGGACCTGCGGTGCAGCGCCGCTTATAAACGTCAAATGTCAAGTCCCAAGTGGAAAGAATTGCTTTGCATTCGTAGCAAATGCAATGATTGGATGCCGGGATCAAGTGGAGAGAGGATTCAAATGTAGTCTTCTGACCAAGGCCAGAGGCAGAGACGCCCACGATGAAGGAGTCGTGACACAGTACCCCCGACTGCTGCCTGCTCGAGGTGGAAACAAACACTGGCCTCTGTCAGAGGAGCGCTCAGTGAGACAGCGTCCCTTATCAGTTCATTTCACAACAGGATTCAACCAAGCTCAGACCACCAGGTTTGATTTTTTTTTTTTAAACCACAAATGTCTTCCTGCAACAGAGACACAACCACTTCCACCAAGGTCAGGTCAAGAATCCCTGTGGCAGAGGAGTTGGGAGGGGAAATATTTTCCCAGCACATCTTCTTCCTTTTCAGAAATTATGGTTAAAAAAAAACCTTGTCAAACATATTTTTATAACTCAATAAATTAGAATGGAGACCAACTCAAAACTTCTTGGGAGCTGCAAGATATCCAACTCGCATAAATGCCAAAGAAATGCCATATCTGGCAAAATTAGGCCAATGCTATTTGGCTGTGAAATTACTACAATGAAGATTTTTAACCTGTTGATCATTCTGCCAATCCTGAGTTTTCCTGAAATCCTATAACCTGAGAGTAGCAGTGTTTAGTGGTTAGGAAAGGGGATGGGACTGAATTCAAGCTGGAGAAAAAGCTTTCTTTCATTATGGTGAAATATTAAGGATAATACTTGAACATTTTGAATACTCAACTTGCACTTTGAAGTGCGGTCAGCCATGTCTTTCTAGGAGTGGCACCTATAAACGCCTATAAACATGACTTTGTCTCACCTTTGGTGCAACCTGGTATGACCGATACAGGGAAGCTGGCACAGAGTAGGGGAAAATGGATTTGCCACTCATCCTTAATGTTATTCACACACAGTGCAGACCAATAAAGGCGTAACAACAACAAACCAGCAGCAAAAAAAGTCACCAAATGTCAACCACAATGTAGGGACGCACAACACATGCCAAACTTATTACAATTATTATGATTGTTAGCAAATATTGGACTACAGTAAATTGTTTCCATGTTTGAAACACAACATTAGATTGTTCTTGACCTCTTATTGGACCAGATTGGAGCCTCGAGCTGACCGGTTGTGGCCCATGGACCATATGTTTGATACCCCTGTCCTAAATCTTAAGCTGGTTCCCGCCCCTTTGAAAAATGCTGTGCAACCCCTTCTCCAATCAGATTTCTGCCAAAACCTTATGGTGAAGCCAAACTAATGAACATACAAAAGCATTAGCAGTTTCTGTAAGTGTTTTATGACGGTTTTCTTTAACGTACAACACCCCCCCCCCCCCAACAAAAAAATAGACAAAGCCTCTGGGTCTTTTCATACGATTCTAGGCGCCCCTCGCTAAAAGATATGTTCCTGTATATCTCTCTTAATTTGGATTAAAACATAATATTTATACTCGCGCAGCAGCATTAAATCTGCATACAAACGAACCTTAAGAATGACAGCTGAGATCTTTTTGTATTCCTGCTGTATACCGTGGTGTGTGGAGGAGGCTTGGTGAATCATTTATAATGGATTATAAATCCGTGAAAAAGCATCAGTCTGAGGAGCCTACAACTCTTTCTGGGAACATAACAGAAAGATACAATTTCTGCATTTAAACAGCTCTCCTGAAGGGCACGGGCAGCATCCTGGAATCACTGCTGCGGTGTGGTGAGTACGAACCTGCAGGCGAAGCCAATCATAGTCAACAGCTCTGTGGGGCATTTCATGCATTTTTAGCACAGTGCGGCACACAGCGGAGCTTGAAGGCCTCTGTTTTGGGGCTTATCCTCGGATTAGTGCCTGGAAAAGTTCATTCTGCCCTGGGAGACCCAGGGTGCACTGAGCCCTTCCTAACAGGGATTGTGTAACTGCTGGGAACTTTTGATTTTGTTTTGTTCATAGAAGCAGGAGGATTACATCCTCAGGGACCCACCTGACCCGCCTCCCTCCTCCCCGCTGTCCCCCATTGAACCCGTACCGCCCCAAAACATGAGAAACAAAGCAGAGCTGGTTTCTCTTCCTCACTGTACTGGAGTTACTCGCTGGGCAGAGCCACTGCCGGACAACGAGACCTTCAAGCCCCGACTGTGCTGTAAGCTCGACAGCAGATGCGAATCCTTATAGGTTAATCTTTAAGGTCTTGGGGATTCTTAATCTCCCTATCCATGGCAGACTGGACATCTGGGCTGTCCTGACAGCTGTGTAGAGGCATCGCAAGTTAATAGCTCCATCTCTGTCCAGTGTCGGCTCAGGCTTTAGTAGAATTTCTATCTTAGGCCTCCATTACAAGCTCAACTCCTGTAAAAACCCATTGAGCTTTAATTACACGTTCTCCCACAAAGCAACAACATTTGTACTGAGGCTAAGTCTGCATCAACAAAAAAGAAGGAAGAAACAAAAAGGTAAATTATTGTTAAACCATCTATTTCAGCTGCCAAATCACGCATAAAAGCTTTATCTAATTATGTAATCATCTTTGTTTATTAGAAACAAAACTGCATCGCAGTTTGAGCACAAAACCCGTAATTTAATTCTGAGCCTCTCTTCCTGCAGAAGCAAAGCTTTGAATGCTTAATAAATTCTTCCCAGGGCCACATTGCACACTTGTTTCATCTGACAATGAGATTAGGCGAATGGAATATTCTGGAAAACTGTGGAGAGGAAGACAATAATGAAACGGTAATCTAATTTCTCCACAGCAGCTTCCATTGTCCTCCGAAAAAGCCTCTTCTGTTTAGTCGGGTTCAGCCCTCGTTCCGATCCGTCCCTCTTCGCAGACATATTCTGCCGCGCCAAGGAGAAATAACAATTTCTCCACTGCTTCCATGCAGCCATCAAACGTGGATAGCAGAGAGCGCTATTGTGCCCCTCCAGCTCCATTTGGGCAATCACTAGATAGCAGCGGCTGCGAGCCTCCCCGAGCACACATCCAGTGAGCGGCGTCACTTTTTCTTAATAACTTCTCCTCAATAAGCTCCTCTCAACTTCATCTCGCCTCTCGCCTCGGTCGACTTCAGTCATCTCCTGACAACTTTCAAAACGTTCCCAACTAAAAGCATCAATTAACACCCGGAGCCTTTTCCTTGTGACAGTGGCCTCCGCAAATGAGGATTCATCAGCGTGGGCCGGCAGGTGTTAAGCTCTCCCTTTTTGAAGATTACGTTACACTTTCCAGTGGCCTGGCCCAGACACTAGCCAGTCTCCTCTAATCCACCACTGCAGGATTTTGATAGCTCCCACTGAGAGTCCTTATTACGGTTACTGATTAAAACTGTGTGTGCCGGAAAAGAAAAAAAGAAAAAAAAGAAACACAGATACAGAAATTAGAGTGACAGAAGACAAGGAAGGGTGAGAAAAAGATTTTTTTTTTTTTAAAGACTGCTGTTTCAGAAGCAAGCACAAGGTGCACCTCAGCTGCCTTTCATTTAATCCGCATGAAATACTGAGGCTTAAATTAAGGTAGAGACCTTCATGATATGACAAGAACCTCCTCAAATATACCATCACATCGCCACACTTTTAGATGACACTGTGACAGCTACGTCTTGAACAACAGAAACGAAGGTAAGACTTCCTGATTTTGAGAAGAGAAATTAATATGAATAGATGATAAAACAGCAAAAGTAGTGGTTAGCCAGACCACTTGGTTCAAATTAGGTCCGTTTGTAAGTTTGCATGTTCTCACTGAGCAGGGGTGAATTTCCCCGTTGATCCGGCTTCATCCTACAATCCAAAGACTATCTTAATGCCTCCATCTGTGTTTGCCCTGTCATCTGTATACACTGCCTTCACCCATACTCGGCGCCAGAGACCATTGCCCCGGTCACACGCCAACGTTTTCAACTGAAAATGCTCAACTTTTGTTGCATTTACACGACAACAGTACACGGAGCCACTGAAAATGCCACTTTTTTTAAAATGCTTCAACTCCCTCTCGGTTTATATGGGGGGAAAATGCTACTTTTCTGAAATGCTGGTCAGCATTTCTGCAAACACACATTGTGCATAGATCTTCTGCACATGTGCATAAGTAGATGAACAATAATAACAACGTTGGCCCACAAAGTGTCATGACTCCCAGTCCATATTCTCCTTAACCTTGGTAGTTTATAGGTGAGAGTCACCTGGAATAACAATCCAGAGAAGAGAGTATTGTTCTCAGCATTGATGCATATATGTGTGTGCGTGTGTGTGTGTGTGTGTATGGTTCTATTACAGAAACAACCTACAGCGCCAACTGGTTTTGTCATACTAACTACATTGTTTTCAGCATTTCTGCCATTGCTGTGTAAACGGCCATAGTTTTCAAAACATCTCCATGTAAACGCTAAACGTTTCTGAAACAAAGAAACACAAAAATGATGGGTTTTCACATGAAACATTGCAAACAGGGCCAAAGTAATTGAATCAAACGTTGCATTTTAGAATCAGAGTTGCAGTTCTCCTGACAGACCAGGCATGACTCCTTAAAATTATGAACAAGGACGACTTATTTCAAAAGAGACGGCAAAAACACTCATTTAGAATGAAAAGTTCAAATAATTAAAGTTTATGAGTGAAGGAGCTCCGATCATGGATGATGACGCGGCGAGGCATCCTCAGTCATAACAACAGCCTTATCTGGCATTCGATGTTTACAATCCATTGTGAGGCACTATTCTTCTCAGTCGTGTTTTTCTTCCTCTCCGATAGAGAAGAATCTCTGGAATAAAACCTACACATGGCTGTGGTCATCCCCAGAACTAGTCGTGAATTATTCACAACCATCTGCCACAGATCAGCGGTCTAGAAAAACAAAGTGAGGAGGTGTGATTCTTTTGTTGTCACCGTTTCTTTAGAGTTCAGTTAAAATGAAAAGTAAAAAAAATAAATTCTAACAAAGATACACAGTCAAACTGTGCATGCAGGGAGTTATTGTTGTTATCTTGTAAAAATAAAATGCTGAGATATAACCGGTCGCGGCTGGCAGCTTCACGTACCGTGTACTCCACTGCACTGCTCAGACAACTGAGTGACAACCGCAATCCCCCACACGCCACCCAGATATTTAAAAAAAAAAAAACTGCGAGTGCGTGTTGTAAGTCTCCTTTGTGTTGCACGGACTCTGTTCTTTCTGGCGTGTGTGAGTTAATTTGAAGATAGAGAGACGTTCGAGCAGGCGTATGCAAATAAGAGTAAATAAAATATATTCACGAGATGGAACAGGAACAAGAGAGTGGGCCAAAAATGAAAAGTAAATTAATTAATAAATAAAGTAGGTCCGAAGGGAAATTCAGACATCTACGACAAAACTCACAAGGGAGAAGAGTTTTCTTTGCCTCACTTCGCAAACACATACGAGGAGACAGGAGAAACTCGGCTTGAATATCAGCCAGCCACAACTATACTAGCTCGGATAAGACAAGAGGACGTGCCAGGGGTCAGCGTGCACCTAACAAAAATTCTAGCATTTGCTTTTTTTTTTTTTTTCTTACAGTATTTTGGTCAAACTGCAGCACAGGCCTGGGAGTGTTTTTAACAAGCTCTACAAGGCCTCCAGTAGCAGACGGCCTCTCTCTGTTTGCGTTCCAGGCCTAGGGAGTCGCAGTGCATGACGATTTATTGACGCAAGATCTCTCTGAGCCAGGACCTGCCACCGATTACTGCAGCCGGAGAGGAGGGTGAGAGGATGAGAGTTTCTTTTCCGTGTGTGCGTGTGTGTGTTCTAGCTCTACCTCCAAGGCCATAAACCCCCAGCTCCAAAATGCGAAGTAGCATGTCAACGTGCCAGCTTTCACCACCCAGGTTTCAAAATCTCACAAAAAGGCCCTTCAGTGCTCTAAAATGGTGGTTTGAGAATAGGAAACGATGATTTGTCATATGTGGAAAAGGGCTCAGTGGTGCTGCACAGACTACAGGGCGACGAGGAGAAAATGAACTGCTAACAGGAGGCGAGCTGAGAAGAGATGAGAGGGGATCCGTTCTTCATTTCTGAACTCCCAAACGGGAAGGAAAAGTCTTGACGGCTGAAAGAGTTTGGCGAGTTACAACATTTTGAAAGAATTGCCCATTGACGAATGTTTGTGTTTGGTGGACAGAGATGCCATAGTTGAAGCAACATGTTTCCCAACTCGAATAAGGTTGGATTATGACAAAATCCTCTTCTTTCCTTCACACTGAAATGCTATTTTTGTCCATGAAAGAACCGACGAGTGCGAAAGCACGTAAATACGTATCAAAATTGACAATTCTACCTCTGAATGAAAGTTCTTGAAAGAATTTTAAAAGCAAACATTTTCAAACAGGGTCCACTCCCAATGATCCACTCGCATAACGGAAGGATTTGAATGAAAGAAGATGACCTAAGAAAACACAGACATATTTCTTGGCCTGTTCCGGCATTTGGCCTTGTGTGTCCAACTGAAACAGCCACTCTGACGCAGGCCTTATTGGCCACACGGCACCAAGAGAAATAAGCAGATGCCAAGAGCAGACATCGTGCCACACAAGACCCTGAAGACTGCCACAAGTAATCAATGGCCGTGACATCAATCTGCTCAATGTGACCAAGACAACCAAAGCACAACGGGGATGGAGTACACAATTGTCCTTTTGTCCGCCCTGGTCTTCAGCTGAGGTAAATCCAGCTTTATGTCATGGTGGTGATGAGGAGGGAAAGGACCACATGAGTAGCTTTCATAAAATGAGGTCAAATGCACAATGGGCTTTTAATTATTCAAGAAGGAAACAAACATTCAAATGTAACAACCAAAGACATCATTTTCGAGCCAAACGTCCATTCAAACGTGAGCCAATGCATCAATCGGAATCATGATGCGCTGTATGAAAAATGTGTGCATCATCAGACGATTCTGCCCAATTCAAGTTTGCCCCTTTATCTGATCTTGTTAGAAGTGGCGCATATACTAAAAAAGTGTGATCATCGGTGGGCCTCAATCTTGTGGCCCACCTATGCAATGCTACAAAGAAGCGGCAGAATGGTGCACCTCCGACCAGAAAAATGTTTTTTCCAAGTAAAAATAATTTTAAAAACAAACTTTTCCTGGTACTTACCAGTGCTGAGTAAAAGGTGTACCAAGCCAGACAGCTGACGATGCCTTACACCAGGACGGATGTAGTGGTTAAAAATGTCATCCCACAGAAAGATTTCAAATTCTTTGCAAAGTTGAGAGTGGTTACTCCACAAAATTCAGCTTCCTTCTAGAATCCAAATATCCGATGGTGCCGTTAACGAGTGGGTTTAAAGCACCCATAGGGGTGGGTGTGTGTGTATCTCTCTTTATGGTCCCCCAATTTATGGATAAATAATCTGACCAGGCTCTTTAACGAATAGAAGCTGGGTTAGACTCCATCTTTTACAACTTGGTTTTAAAAGACATCTATGTATATTCTCATTTGTCCTGGTTGGCGCAGTTGAATCAAGTCATCTGGACATTTCACCCGTTATCAAATTGGCTTCAAGAGTTAATGTTCCCTTGACCAGGCTGGTCTGGAATAAAACATTGATTACAAGGTGGTAAATGTTTTTCCTCAGAGTTTTTTTTGTACCTCCTCTGAGCTTATCAATTACCTGCAGGATGAGCCAAGCAGCGTGCGAATGTGCATATGTGGAGTTGGTTGACACTTCTTTATGTTTACATTGCAGAAAGCAGGAACTCCATCATTGACTTCAAACAGAATGACACGATCGTTACGTAAGCGCGACATACTGTCCCCTCTGCTTCAGACAGGTGAACTCTCATACACGTCACACTCTACGTGTCAGACAGCAGCTCTCCTCAGTTCCCAGCTCAATCAGCTTGTTCAATCTGACAAACACAGGCAAAGCATAAAGATGCGAGTGATATCTGGTTCCAAGAAGAAGAAAAAAAGGCAACACAACACAAGTGTGATTCAATTTTTAGCCATGTCCATTTTTTTTGTGTGCTGCCATTATGTTCCATAAAAAAAAAGCTAAAGTGGAATCCCAAATGCAGTCAAGTCACCACCTTTTGACCACAAGCTGGATCTTTGAAGCAGAGTTCCTGCTTCAACTGGCATTGACATTTAGTTGCAATTTTCTCAAGTGTCCCAAAAGAGAAATGTGACAGGAAAGAGACAACAGTTTTTTGAATAAACATCGAAAAAGCACAAAACAGACAAAAAAAAAAAAAGGGGAGAAACACACTGAAAGAGCAGGTAGCGAGTGCTAAAAATACACATTTTAAAAACATTTACAATACAAGATGCACATAAAAGGATGTTCTTAACTCTCCCACTGATGCGTTTATCAGATATGTCAAGGGCAAAATGTAGATCATTGAAAAGTACAGACACAGGAAGGAAAGGTAGGACGAGTGCCACAGACAAAAAAAAAAAAAAAAATAAAGCAAAGATGAATTCACAAGAAAAATGTCCATTGAACTGATGCCACTGAGGACAGAGGACCCAATTCCTCCCACACCACTGCTCCTTCTCTTTCAGGTGCAAGAAAAAGGTTTGTTCCCTGCAAACGCAGCACTGGGCGAAGCATCAGACCTCCCTGAACCTTACAGATTCTGTTTCAAAGAGGACAAACCGCCGCTTTCTTTTAGTGTTTTATTGTCGCTTTTGTCGCTGCAAAACTTTGTCGCTAAAAAACTTCTGTGCCTGCAAAATCCATAAATACTTGTCACAGGCTATAATGTAACTGCAGTTAACAGTGTCACACACATTAACATCTTGGAGTTGGGTTTAAGAACCATGATCTCGGTGACGAAAAGAATCAAACGTGAACCCCTGCTGCGCAAAATCATCATCATAACCACAATCCCTCCCTCCTTAATCCCAACAGCCAAAAGCAACTTACCTTGTCGGCTGTGAGAGTTCATGGCGGTGGTGAGCTGGTGTGGGCTCGGTAGGGGAGGAGAGGCTGTGTCAGTGCCCCTGTGAGGGGGGTGTAGTGACCACCATGTGCTGCCCAGGTAAACCGAGGAGGAACGGAGGGGAACCGCTTCTCAGAGCGCCATCACACCGAAACTCTTTCCACAAATCTGTCGGGCTGTAACAAGAAGAAGAAGAAGAAGAAGCAGTGATTCCCGTAAATGAAAGACACTTCACAGAGTGGGTTGTGTACAACTTCCTTTATGGGACTATTTGGTTCCTTTAAAAAAAAGTCAAATGTGTAATAACAGCAGAGAACAATGGTGCAAGTTTGTCCCTGATGGAGGAAACAAACAGACAGAAGTTTGGTTTACGCAGCACTTTTCGGCTGCTTTTAAAATGTGAAAAAAAACTCCTAAATCTTTAAGAACTTTTCCATTGAGAGCTTCTCAATGAAATACTGTCAGACACAGCAGCATGTGTACGACCACTACAATCACCAGTAATTAAATGAGTTGGTCATAGAAGCTTGCATTTCATTCCTGTGCTTTGTGAATTATAAATAAAACAGGAATAATAAAGTATCTATCTATGTATCTGAACTCTGACTTCCTTTTACAATCTGAAGGCCTGTGTCTTGTGTTTACTGGTAACCAAACTGGTTGAGGGTGTGACTGTAAACCTGGGTGTATTCGCTCTGCAGATACTAAGGAAATACATCGATTTTTTTTTTTTTTTTTTTTTTTTTAAGAGTTTTGATTCGATTTATTTTTCTCAATTTACTTAAAAATGACTGCAGACATCAGATATATTGTCAAAAGTGCAACTTTATTAGTGAGATTGTCCTCAGAGTTAAAATGCATATGAACAATCCCAAAATAAAAAGTAAGTGAGGAAGATTTGCATGGTCAGCATGGGAAGCCGCAGCCTCGATGAAACGGTCATCTCTGCAGTGGAGCCCAAAATTAAATGTAAACAGAGGCCTCCTGACGGCTTCATCTTACCTCTGAGTCAACAGCACAGCAGAAAAGGGAGGAAAATTTTCATACCGTCTTGTATGCGAGTGGGTCTTATGCAACCAAACTGTGAGAAGTATGTAAACAACCATGGGCGCACACACCCACACACACACTAACCAGGAGAAACTCACCTCTGTCACATCGAACAGGTGTCAACAGAGCTGAACACAAACAAGTGGTAATGAGAGCTACAATCAGTCAATAGAAATCCCACAGAGGCCGCAGGAAGCGTGTGGATGAGCCCCGATCCTCACTCTTCTTCCACTGCCATCCCCGGGATGTAAAAGCTGAATCACTGACAAATAAGTTCAAGTGCTCAGACAGATAGAACTCCGCAGGAAAAAAACATCATTTACCAGAAACAATCACGAAAATACATCTATTAACCAATACATGGCAAATCCCTCATATTCTACTATAAGATCACTACATCAACATGGTGGGATAGTTCGTGCCTACAACGCTTAGAGCTACGTCATGTAGAGTATTCTACCCCTGTTAGGGTCGAGCAGACCAGGAGTGACCCCTGGCTCAGCACGTACGGATCGGTTGGTGGCCCAACAACTTCAGAACAGAAACCAGAGCTGGTGATGCCACTTTGTCCAACTGTTATTAGAGCAAGACAACAAGCTGTGGACCTCAGGCCCCATCAAGAAAAGAAAAGGTGGCGTCAATGGATCCTTAAGAAATTAACATATTTAGTAACTGTATTTATTGTTATATCTTCCAAACTAGCCATGGCAAGTTATAAAGAAACACCAAATAAAATTTTATTAAAAATTGCACATTTGCTTTGACTAATTATCTCTTGCTTGCTTCGAAATAATTGAACACAAAAAAAATCAGACACAATAGGGTTCTTGTCCCACCAAATAACATTATTGCAATCAGTCACTCTCAATCTCCTCAGTGACTCAAACTTTTCTCTAAAAACTCAAATGAGTTTCCTTCAAATAGAAAAATCAATCCAAATTAAATATCTTTTTTAGAAAGCTTCGTTTGGCTTTGATAAAATTATTGCTGAGCTGGGAAGAGAGCCTTTGTCATAAACTGTCTGCAGAACCTGTATGACAAAACAATTCTTCATAATCATCCTCCACTCTGTTGCAGGTCACTCTAGACGACTCTCTACAAACATACTGAAAATCAATCCATTCCGCCCTGAACATACCTGGAGAAGGTAGACGATTACTTCTTTATGTGGTGTCATTTCCCCGTTTGCCCCACACTTTAGAAAAACCTGTATGAAACTAAGCCCCACTTCTGATCACCACAGTCTTAATTAAGTGATACTGAAGTCAGAGTTGCTACCTCAAGACACTTTGTCACTATATATTTAACACCAATTTACACCTCTCTAGCAACCCAACTCCAAAAAGTGATGAGCAACAAATAAAGTAACTTTTTCTGGTGTTATTGAAGACTTTTTGAGAGTCTGACATGACGCATACCGTTCTTATGCTTTGGGCCACTGCCACCTCCTAAAGCGTTCCCGAGAGCCGAGTCCTCGCAGCAGATGGGAGATGTTCACTTCTCCAAGTTCAAATTGCAAATGAACCACACCTGCACCGAGGCCCTGGCTCATCCTACTCTGATATGAAGTCCCTACTAAATTATTTATGATATTTTCTACTCTGTGTAGTGCCTATATATATATATATATATATATATATATATATATATATAAATTTTTGGGGGGTTTTTTAATCTCTGCTAGAACCTCTGCTATGTAACATGTAATCAGTTAGGCCCAGGGGTCTGCAACCTTTATGACCAAAAGAGCCATTTTAACATTTTTCCACAAAATAACATTTGTATTTAATAATTCTCTGAAATAAAGAAAAAAAAATCTTTAAGAAATTGCTATACAAAAAAAATGGTTGCATTCATATTATGTCATAGGTACAATCTATTTTCATTTTCATAGACATCCATGGATTGTTCCGTTTGTGCCATTTTATGTAAGAGCAGCTTTAGCTATACCAGCATTTTTCTTCTTTTTTCCTCTCATCTTTTTTCTTTTTTTCCCACCTTTCCTTTCTTTTCTATTTTTTCCTTTTTCTGAAAGAACTCCTCTATACTAAATTATCAGTATTTGAGTAGTTTGAGCAATTTTTTGGGGGGAGGAGAAATTCCAGCTATTCGAGCCATTTTTTCCAGCCATTTTCTGAAAAGGTCACGGAGCTTTTACAGGAGGTCTGAAGAGCCACAGGGTAAAGAATCCTGAGTTGGGCAAAATTGGTGCCACAATGAGCTTTCATTTATTGCCATCATGCAAAAGCAAAAACTTTCCTTAGTATTTTTGAGTTTCTCAGATGTAAGTGCAAACAACCTCAACAGAGCTTCCAATGTCTGTGTGAAAAATGTCTGAAATGCATCCGCATTTAGTGACACGCGTACTGCCAATACTTTAAATGAAGGAGTGGGGGACACGAGCTGTGTTGATGGATTTGCTGTGGCATAATATGTCACCCAAAAAAAAAAAAAACCTCGGCATGTCAAAAGGAGGCCAGCGGTGCTCGTCTCAGATCAAGCGGCCTATTTTTGTCAAAGGAATCTTCCGTCGCTCGGGAATCTGTGCTTTCACAGCTTGGAATACTATGTCAGCAATGACCCCAGGCACGTCGTCCCTTTCGCGCTCCCTCTTTGCGGCACACATATAAGGCACGGCTCGAAGGGAACCTGAAATGCTCTTTTACTGATGACAAAGCCTGCAAAACAAGTCTGTTATCAGCAGCAGAGGTTGCGGTGACGCTTACGGGCGATTTCATCTCTTCAGGGTCCCATTCAAAAAGCTCCTGTATGCAGCAGTGCATGTACAGAATTTTTCTAAGTAATCCTTTGTGTAATTTCTACCTGCCGACACTGATGATCGGATGAGATTTATTGTTCTCGTGCAAGTCAAGTTTGAATCTGAAAACGTTTCATGGCACTTGACAGGAAAACCGCTCTCCGGGCACCTTAATGGACTTCATTTCCCAAGCACTCTGAGCACTGCCGGGAGTGATCACGGTGGCATAAAAATAACATGTGGTCAGATTGTGAGCAGTAAACAACAATTAAGAGACCCCCCCCCCTTGCATAGCTCATGAAATGAATCATTGAAAATGCAAGTGTTCCATGAAGACCGCTTTGGCCTTTCAGCTCTAACTGACTATGAATTATTCACGTGGCAAATGAGATTATCAGCGTCACTTGTATGCCACAGATTGATTTGTTCCCAAATCGTCTTTGGTGTTTGCAAAAATAGTTCATATACAAGTCAACATGGAAACTCCAATGAAGGCGTTGCATATAGAACTGCTTCTGCAACAAGAAGAGACAACAGCTGTCGCTGGTTCAGCTCAGGACGTGACTCCATCAAACTGAAATAGTCTCGTCTGTATTTAAATAGGAGGGAGGGGCTAAATGATTAATGTAATAGGTGCAACATTGGAGAAAACTGATCACACCCAAAGCAGGGCCGAGAGGAGCACATTGCCTTGCATGGCAAGGCCTGCAGTAAGGCAGTATTCTCTGCTGCTTGTTAAGCTACAACCGCAGGACATCACATGAATCAGCCGCTGGGTAAACGGCGACAAGACGACAAACAAGGACGACCAGTATCAAGTGGCGAAGCGGGGTCATTTTTCTTGCTGTCGAACGGCTCCGACAGCCTGGGGGACAGTTGTGTCACAGCGCACGACCAGACAGTAGCTCATATCAACAGTGAATATGTCAATAACATACACATATCTATGCGATTGTAGATTCGTTGATCCAAACCGCTGACAGAAGAGTGTCCTGCGGCAAATAACAGACAATCCTTAAATGGTGCATGAAAAACATTATAAAATCACTTTGTCATGATCCCCCGTTTTCTAATCTTCAACCTCATTTTTTTTAAATTTCATTTCCTTCAGATTGTTTGCATTTGTTCAATACATCCGGCAAGTAGCAGATCAAACAACATTTGCCTTCAGAACCTCGTTCCTTCTTGGGGACACTGACGCATTAAGCTGCAGGGATTTTTCTCTCTGAGGCTTTGCTTCACATGATGTGAACTTGCTGCTGCAGTGCTACAAAGATATGGTGATTGTGGAATTAGTCATTTGAGTCCTGAAAACTCCTCGTCATGTTTTAGAAAGCAATTTAAGCTGTCTGACTGACTGAAAGCAGCTGTAAGACCACAGACATCGGTGACAATAATCAGAGGGGTCTGAAGATTTTTGTGAAAATTACACCGGCAGCAGCAGCCTGAAATATATTGGTCTAGATTTCTGTATTACTTACACCAGGGTAGGTCGCCAGTCCGTCACAGACCAGACAGACGGGGTGCAATTCAGGGTTGCCAATCAATCTTACATGCATGTCTGTTGGCTGCGGGAGGAAAGTTAAGCACGCACGGGAAGAACACGCAACTTCCACACAGAAAGGTCAGCATTTAAACCCATGATCTCCTGGTAATGAGGCGACAGCACGAGCCACTGCATTTCCCAAGGCAACTACGCATGATAGTGTGTGAAAGTCCCAGTAGATCAGAAGAATTAGACAAGCCTGTCAGGCACCAACATCAATGATATGCTTAAAATCAGATCACATTTTAACACCGTGCTTTCATTTCAGCGGGTCATATTGACCATTTCTACAGGTTTTCATGCATTTTGCATTTGCATTTATAAGTAGTTGCCAGGTGAATCTCATGGGGAGTCTGTGACTAAGGTAAGTTCATGCCAAAACAATTATTACACAACATGTCTGCAGGTGTAGCATCATATGCGACACAAATTTATATGATCTGCACACAGATAGTTGCAAAGTATAAGCCATGTTCAGTAAGTTTGTAGACTTTTTTTTTTTTTAACACTAGGTGTCCATTCTTTCATAACTAGGGCTGGATGCAAACAACAAATATATGAAAAATATTCTCAACAGCCTCTGCAAAGTGTTTGATAGCAGCATAAAAGTTCAAAAGTCTTATCTCTAAACCGACAGGCTCTTCATTTAGCAGTTCTACAGCACCATATGTCCTTTCACAAGCCAGATGTGGCCGACGGATAATCTAAGCATGAAAGGTAATGCTTCCTATCAACAACCAACTGATTCAGCATTTTCTGGTAATGGTTTGTGTCGGTGTTAAAAAAGCGAGAGAGGTGAACTTCTTTAAGTCTGGCAAGCTCACACTGGGGATGTCCGAGTTCAAATATATGATTCAAGTCAGTGGGAAAAAAGCTGGAAAGTGCCATGATTCCTTTGAATGTGCGAGTGGGCAATCCTGGAGAGGAATGCGGGGTTGGCGATTACAATTTTTGGCATCCGGTAAACGTAACACACCATAATCACGCCTTCAGTCCTTCCCTGTCTGTTTTTGACTGCATGCAAGTTGTGGAATCATCAGCCTGAACAATTTAATTAATCTCTTATTGATCGTTGTGAACAGTTGAAAGCCAATTGAGAAAAATGTGTACGAAAGTGTGGAATAGGAAATAACTGAGCTTTTAAAGTTGTTGGGGGTTTTTTTTCTTTCACAGTGCCTTATCCTCTTGCCAACCAGTAGAAAAAGAAAAGGCATTGGGGCATTAGTTACCTGGATATCATTGAATAATTTAATATCTATATGATTTTAATGTTGGTACAAAACATTATTTATTCTAGGGCAAATAAAAAGCAGAAAATGGCACCTATCTTAGCAGGTTTTATCCAACACACCAGCCCACTCCTCTTTTCTACTGAATTCCTTCACGGTCACTTTTGTTCTTAAACCAATGTATTTTTATAGCTTTCTCACAGCTCCACATATTCACATCACTAATTATCCATCTCGCATTTATCTATCTTTCCTTTCTGCGCCGAGAGTTTTAAAAGCTTTTTTCTTCCAGGTGTTGGCTTTTTAGCACTCTCTTAGATACTGGGTTTTCTATGATTGCCGTGTAAATGAAAGCGTGAAGCTGCTTTCACATGATCAGACCGCCGACTAATATCATTCTCGACAAAGACAGTGATGATGCCCGACCTCATGCTGCAACGCACTGCACAATAAATGCTTCAGGAGTCCTGAACACTAAGCCAGGGTTTAAATATGGACACAAAGCTGTCCTGTGACCGTTCTTCTCTGCAGTCAGATGCCGAGAAGCAACTTTCACCAAGTGCTCCCAAGAAAATAATCAGAAAAATGATTTTGTTGTTTTCGCATTTTGAGATTTACAAATGTAAAGTGCAATGTAAATACAATTTATTATTATTATTATAATTATTATTAACATTAAATAAATTCTCAGTAGGAGAAACTAAAAAACTAATTTAAAATAAGAGATGCACGCAAGACTGTGAGAACTGACAAGGGAAGCATTTTTTTGTGACGTTTTAAGGCATTCATTCTGGCTGTGGTTTTTGTGGCGATGTTCTTTCAATCAATTCAGCCAAATAACAACTTTCTTCATTTGATTCAGACTAAATTCTTCCTGAGCTCTTGCACAAACTCTAGAACCAATCCAGCTGGGTGAAACGGGGGCCTTAACCTGTCCCACAGACAGATGTGTGAAGCCAGAGTTATGGAGTACATGAGCAGTATCAACTATTAGCTCAACCTGTTGGTGTGTGGCTTTTTTCTAAGTCCTATAAACAACAAAAGCAAAAGCAGTCCTGAAACCAGACACTCAATTTTTCAACTCGAAAAGAATTAAATAGACTTTGCTCTGTTTTTTTTTGTTGTTTTTTTTTTTAAGTATTAGCACATTCCTGCTAAATGAACCAACACCCACTGACACAAACAGAAAGTAAAGTTTAAATTAGTTTTGAGTTGCTGGGAAAAAAGAAAAAAAAAAAAAAACGTTAACTATCAACATGAGGGTATTTTACATTTGTAGCATTTGTTTGCAACAAAATGCAACATGCCAGGGGATCAGTGCGCCCGGTTTGAGTGAGATTATGTGGTCGGGAAGGGGGTATGCTGGTTTTTTACGGTCCTGCTGGTTGAGTGTGCTGATGCACCACAGGTACCGGCGCTCGTCCCCAGCATTGCCTCTTCTGTTAATAGAACGACTCAGTGTCGCATCCTCGACGTGAGCGCAAACCAGGATGCCTTACCTCAAATTGCCAGCCACTTGCGAACTGATTTGAGGGAGCCGGGGTGGGTTCAAAGTCAGGACAAGGTCCTGGCAAAGCACAAAGGAGCTAAAATGGGTTTATTATTCAAGTTGTGAGGCACAACGGGGTATAGGGGGGTTGAATGTGGGAGAATGATTCACAGCCATGAACTCATTGGGCGGCCACAAGGATCAACACAGGGATTCATCGAGCCTCAAATCACATCAGTCGAGGCTGAGAGCTTCTGTATAGTCCCCCATTAAAAGCTCTGCGTCCCTTTAACTGCTTTGAATCTTCTTCTTGTCTACTTTTACCACTTCTCTGGCCAACATCCAAAGTCCCTTCTTTTAGTAACTTGCGTAACAGTAAGCAGGAAAAGTAAAGTAACTGTGCAAAGACGGACTTCACCTTTGCTTCAAATGCTAAAATAGACCAACGAATAAAGGAACGATTCAAACTGATGAATATGCATGTTATCGTGATTGGTTTACAGATTCCCTCAAGTTGTCATTCAGAGCATATTAGTGTCTTTTCCAACAACGTGTGCGATCAAAAGAAAAACGTAAATAAACAAGAGAGTGGGAACAAAGATGCAGTGATATGCTGGGCAGCTCTGAGCTGAAGGGAAGTCCCTGCCAAACGAATTCCTGCTGGGTAAATGTGTCTGTGCATTACAGGCTCCTGTCACCTTATTTGTCCCCAGGCACAACGGAGGCATTAATAAAGCGCATTACAATCCATTAGTGTGACAACATCCACAAAATGTCCACAAACAAGCAAACGTACCAAGTGCCAGCTATTGAGCTAAATAAATACCAGTAAGTTGGAAAGTCAGACTCTGTGCCCTGACAAAGCACAATGAAACCGAGTTAAATGAGCTTATTAATGAGATTATGAGACACAAACTTTATGAGCAGTGGGGGGGGGGGGGGGGGGGGGGGGGGATTAATCACTCCCGAGCTGTGGTAAGGCAGTAATATGAAAGTTTGTGCGTGAGATTAAACAGCACATGAAGCCTGAATGAAAGAAGAACAAAAAAAAAAAGAAGAAGATGAACTAGGCCTGTCACAATCCTTACATAATCTCTGGCCTGCCATTATGCGAGCTGACCGCAATCACTCTGCATAATCATTTCCATTCATCTGCATGAAAACAGCTGGATTAAACTAACACACGAGTCATATTTTCATCACTGTTTCCAAGCCGTTTTCCACCAGCCGAGGTGTAACTGCTGCCCCAAGACAGACGTCCTCTATCTCTGGGACGACTGCTTCTGCTGGGCTTTATCTCCACCAGTAGAGAATAATGCCACCACCTGTTTATTTGAAGACACTTAGCTTTTAATCTCTCCATTTTAATGTCTCGTGGCTGAAAATACTAAGTCAAAGAAACAGAAACATAATTGCATGGACCTTCAAACTATCACAACCTGCAGCAAACTAAGAGCATTTTGTGAAAAGAATAACTCATATTTTAAAGGATTTTTCACACAAAAGACATTGTTTTTCCTGCAATCAGTATAATAATTAATACGATTTGATATCTAATTAGTTCTATTAGTTTATCAAAACATTAACAATATTTGCCAACTGAAACACAGTAAACCCACTTCTTCTTTTGGCTGCTAGGTGGTAGTGTCGGAATCCATCCACAGCCATTTCTTCCCAGAGAATAAGTCAGTGAGCCAGGAAGTCAAACAGAGATGCAATAAATATCTCAAATGTGAACACAAGTCCAGCTCGTGATTAAACATCTGTGCCGGGTTTTTTTGGTTTCTTTTGTATTTAATAAACTTCAGTTAAACTTAACATTGCAATATGCAAAGTAAGTTTCTCACATCTAAACTAAACACATCCTTTCCAAGACTGAGAATAATCTGAATGAAAATGTTAATATTTGGATTACAAATCCGATAGCAGTGCTGAAACGGTGATCAGATATCGTCTAGCTGGTACATCCAAATACCTCAAGATCTGATACTCACAAATGTGCACACAGAAATACAAGTCATCCGTAGCTCAAGAAGACCGAAACGCGGCCCCCGTTGAAGGACATGTTGCACATTCCAGAAATAGCTCCACCACCAGACAGGAAACAAGAAAGTGATTTACATATTTATAACACCAACAACTCCTGCGGTGAAGAGGGAACATGGCAGAGTCATGTGAGCACTTCCCTTTATCTGTGTGTGTGGAACACAGCAGGACTGCAATCGACATGAAGACAAAGTTTCAATCACACGACTAATATAATACAGAATATTTAGGGTTAGCAGCTTTGCCTTATGATCTTTTTTCCCTTTTCTTATGTCATACTTTGATGCAATTCCAGACAATGGGTGGCAACAGTTTTACAGCTTGTGAGCTACTTTGTAAAAAAAAAAAAAAAAAAAAAAAAAGTTAAAAGCTCCTGCCTATAAATCAAAATGATGCAGTCCGGGATTTAATTTCTTGGTGTAAGTTAAGATTAAAACCCAAATCAGGCATCTTTAACACCAAATTGAAAATCAACAAAACTGACTAAAGACAGACTTATGCGTTGTTTACGTGCTTTTCTTTTGGTTCCAATGCGTTCACTCAAACCGACTCCAAGTCTTCAGATTCTGAAAAACTTATTAGCTGAACACAGGACGTCTTCTGGGACTGCTACTACACGTTTCCTCTCGCTTTCAACATCTGCTGTAACAAACTGCAGCCACCAATGGTGTTAAGACAGCCATCAACAGTTGCCATGGAAACTGGTGGAGACGCCAAAACGGTCACATTTTCACCGCACCGCTTTAGCGTTTCCGTGGGACATCACGCACGCCACCACTCAGGGGCTTCTGCAATAACGGCGCAATACAAGAAATACATCAATTCGGTCTTCAGCGGTCAACTGGATCCTGGACTTTCTAAGGAAGTGACAGGATTCCCAGCTCCGGGACGACTGGAACACGATTTTACAGAGCAAACGACTGAAAGCATCGTCTCCTGTCGCGTCATTAAATTAGTGTTTGGTGTTTATGCCACTTTAGTAACCTTTGCAAACTTCTACTTGACGTCAACGGCGACAACGGATTTAGAAAATGCTCGACGCGCTCCAAGTAGTGCATTCTTAACTTCCTTTAGTTCGTTAAAAGAAGCTCAATGGAGACGTGAGGCGACAAAAGCGTTGTATCGTGATCAGTTATTAGTCTTGGAAAAATACGCAGGAAGCGTTGATGATCGGTGGCTGGATGGCTCCTCAGGAAGAGTCTAAAACTGATGTTAAAATATTAATAATGCACATCACTTTCACATTCATAATATTACCATTATTGTACCCTATGACTAATTCACTTAGTCATAGACTAACTACACTCATTCTGCAGACAGGTGACCATCTTTACTGTAGTCTGCCTCCACAGATTTGATAAAGTAAAAAAAAAAGGCAGCAATTCTTAGGAGCCAATCGTCACGGGAGGGTGAAGATCGTTGGCGCTCTGCCTGCCACCATGTTTTCACTGAGCCAGAACAAACCCGTGCTGCATACCACATCTGTGTCCTGGAGACCATTTCCCTCTTTAGGCGAGTGAGAAGTTATAAAGGCTCGGGTGTCTTTCTATGTGGGGTTTGCATGTTCTCCCTATACCTGTACTTTCTCCCGGAGTCCTCGCACAGTCAATAGACATTCACAATCCTCACACACAATTTTAATGCCGATTGGCAATGTAAACATATTGTGTGTTTTCCCTCTACAGCAGAATTATTATTTATATTACTTGCCGTGGGCCAAAGCAAGATTAAAGCAGTTGTGTCAAAGATGTGGCCACAAACAGGCCATCAGGAGGATCAACCTGGCCGGCGAGATGACCTGCAAAACAAATTAACTACAGTTTTTTTTTTATTAAAGGTTTTACTGAAACTACATGAAAACTGATGTTTGAGACCGAGTTTGTGAAAACATGCTACAGAAATCATGCATTTGGAGGAGTTACAGGCTGAGGATTTAAGACTGCATTTTTAATTTCGAGAAAACTCTGTAAATTTTGTAAAAAAAAAAGCCTTTCAACATTAAATGGAATGGCATGAAATCTTTCGAGGTATTTTTAGGTTCACGAGTTATTCTTCTTGTGGTCCAGCATGATTAAAGTCAATAACAGCAGGATGTGGCCCTTGAACTTGGTTATCACGTAATATTGTGGCGCTGATTCAAATCCTGCAGTGACTATGACGTGTTCCAGGTGAAATCCTTGAGCAAGACCACAAATTTTGAAAGGGAACCAAGTGACTCAATGTTGGATATAATATATTTTTATATGCATGTTGAATGAAATGAGACCCCCCCCCCCCCCCAACCCACCCACCCTTTGATATTGGCTCCCTCAAAAGTCAAACACAGGCAGAGACCTTCACCGTCACAAACAGAATAAAAGCGTCTGTGCAGTTTCCGAGGTCTGCTTTAGATTCCAGAAAGTGTCTCATTAAATGTTTCATTTGACAGCCTTGAAGAACATAAAGAGAGAGGGTTACTGATCCTGGGTTGGGAACTATTTATCTTTAACATGATGTGGTGTCTACTCAGATCACGTATTGTTCTGACAAATCACTGAGGGAGCTTTGAGCGGCACTTTCATCCTTTCGGCAGGAAAACTCCGGGACCTTTTCTTTTCCAGAAGGCTACTCTGACCTTGTTCCTGTGGGGCCTGGCGTTTACAAGCATGTGCCAGCAGTCCCCTGGAAGCTTGTAAGGCTGAGGGAATAGTTTCCACGAGTAAAAGGGAGAGTGAGCAAAGCCCAGACACTCTGCTTGCCGCTCTCTCCCGTGTTTACACTTCAAGAAGACACAAGTTTACACCCAAAGCTGCGGCAGCGGCGGTTCAACCTCAGCACAAACCCCTTCAGCACATCACACAAACTCTTCGCACATATCCAGCCGTGCGTAAAATGACGCACGCGAGCGCAAACCTTACCTGCTGCCCGTGCCAATACGTGGGGGTCTGGCGCATACTTCTTGTCGGTTCATTTCTCGCCGAGGGAACTTTTTTAGTGCGCTGCGATAAAGCGCCGCGGTTCACAACTTAAACGGGGTGACAGAATTCCTCACTACATCTGGCAGGCGTTTGTACAACACGAGCCCTACCGAAAACAACGCGCGGAGCTGCGCTGCGATTGGGAGTTTATGTTCAAATCTATTAAAGCCAATTTCCCAACATTGTGGAAACAATGTATCTGCTACGTCTCAATAAAGCAGAGAAAGTTGTTGCACAACACTCGGCAGCTTGTTTTTTTTTTTTTTTTTTTTGGGGGGGGGGGGGGGGGTAAATTCACTCCAACCTGCTAAAACACAACAATCCAAGGATTGTGCAACTTTGTATTTTACGCTTTTCCTTCTCCTGGCTGCAAAGTACCGCGCGTGCTTATGAAGGGAGGGGGGGGGGGGGGAGTAAAGTGAAGCAGAGACACACTCAGGCTGGCCCCAAGGAGAGAAAGCGCAAAAGCACGCAACATAAACACTGGCAACTTTTTTTTTTTCTTTCCCCCACCTAACAAGCTCCTCTTTCCATGCGTACAGAGGACGATCTGCGACAAAGACGCAAAAGGAGACGCTACCTGGATCGAGCACCCTCGGGCGCACAGTCGCTAGATTTCCTCCTACTCTCCGGTAGCATCCACAGTGCGGGGTTTTAGGACCCGTTAGTGTTGTCAAAGGGGGGAAAAAATCACTGAGCCAACAAGCTCCGCCATACTGAATTAATCACGTGTCGGACAGCCGCCTGTATTTCCCCTGTAGGGGGCGGGGTCTGCGGCCAGCGGTGATTGACAGCTGAGAGGAACGTCAGCGGACACACGCGCTCTCTCTCACACACACGCACACACGCACACACACACACACACGCACACACGTCCACTGTTTACCTGGTTCACTCACTCAGAGATTATTAATATTAATTTTCCCCCAAATGAATCTGAAAATCAGTGCACAGGTAAACAACGTCACATTATCGCTCCATCAAATGTGTAGATGTTAAAGTTTTGGTCTACAACCTGCAGCTCCAGTGCCACATGTGGCTCTTCAGCTTCTCTGGAGTGGCTCCCTGAAGCTTTGAAATGAAGCATTAAATTATATGTAAATAAACATTGTAACTTGTTATTATTTTTGTTTGCATAACTCGGGTGATTTTCAGAAGGACTCCTCTCTTTTGTTTTAAACTGGTTTTGATGAAAGGCAAAACAACTAAAATAGCAAAAATAGCTAATATCACAAGAATATGGGGAATAAAGTGCGAAAAAAAAGCTTAGAAATCTTAACAACCCATAACATGACGATAACTTTTAAGAGAGAAAAACAGCTTTTTCTTTCAGAGAAAACACGATTATACTATGAAATGTATTGTAAAGTGTTTCAAACTTACATAAATCTTTACCATTTCTGTTTTACAAAATGACAGAACAGGACTTTACAGACTTTGGCTATACATGATTGACAACTACTGTATTCCAATGCAAAGAACAGTAAACATGTTTTGCTCAGCTTATTTGGTGTGTGCTTTAGTTTATATACTGTTATTTGCAGTAGTTGTCCATGTACATGTCACATATAAGCACTGTTTTACTCATATTTATAAGAAAAGTGCATTAATCGGGGCATCTATTGATCATTATGCCAGGCACTGTAGTTTTAATGGTAATGTAAGAAAAAATACCAGAAATGAGCACAAACATTGTTGTTGTTAAGTTAGTGTAGTGTTTCCTTCATTTAATCAAATCTAACTTTCAATCAGGGTGGTTTTCATACTGATTTAACAGGCTATCTTAAAGTTCATCAGTTCAAGGGCTCATCTCCTTGAGTGCTGAACAGCAGGTTCAGTAGCTATAGTGACAAAAGGAAAGCATCGCCATTTCCATGGTGACCAGCATGTTTCTATGATCAAACAGACCAAAACAAACATCTGTGCAGCCCCACAGCTAACAAAGTAGCAGTTACCAATCGCACAGTACACAAAATATATGAGTACTGGCGGAGAAACAGTAAACTCATACACTCACCCTTATGATTATAAATTGGTGTATTTCTGACAAATTTTCAATTCGTACATTATGGTCACACATTCTGTCCTCCAACACGCTTCCCTGCCTTAAAACTGCAACCATCATGACCAAACACTAAAACTCTCTTCCCTGCACAGTGTCACGAGACCTCACCTTCTTCCCTTTCTGTTAGTGACTCCCAGGCAACCAGAGAACGAGCATCAACACGTCACACTCAGTAGCTGTTATAATACGTTTGTAGCGAGACATGCATCGATGGTAGCTGTCCTTTTTGGGAGGAGTCACGCGTGATGCATAATGTTCAAAAGAACATGAGGCCTCACATGAGGGATGATTGCGGCACTGGAATGAACAAAATTACAAAGCTTCCTTCGGCTCTCTCGGCTGTAAATTGTACAAATTCATCAGCCAGAGTACTGCCTTGAAATATTTGAGTTAATAAAAAGGTTTTAATTGCTACAAATACTTTTGTACAGCTTTACTTGTGGCTCCCAATGATTGAGGTGAAGCAGCTTTTTACCCCAATCTAATCCTGAGTGCTTTCATCGCGGCGAGAATGCAAACTGTGTGGGATCATGGCTGGGCTGGATGAGTTCGACATGATTTTTAGTGGAAATTGTTATTTGTACAACATATTGTGCATCAGACAAAAACAAGTCCCTGAAGTCCAGAATTCATGGCTGCGTGCTCGGATGACTGGACCCGGGAGCCCCCACACTCAGTCCCAATTATACCTGCAAATACACAACGTTAAACGTTAAAAACATTAACAGTTCGCAAACCAACATTGCCAGGTTCTCCCCATCTCGACATTCAAACTCTACTGCACACCTTTTCACTACACTATACTACACTACACTACACTACACTACACTACTGTATGATACAAACTGAAAATTCAATATTAACCTGTCAAAAAAAAGTAAAAGAAAAAAAATCACGACAGATAAATCCTAAAAAGTGTATAGTGTCTTATAATTTTTGCATTATAATTAAACACAAGTAGGTTAGGCCAGTGTCAAATTTTTTTTTTCAGGAGCCACATACAGTACATCCAAATTTAATTTGGAATGAATCCAATGAAATGGTGCCATAATAACCTTAAAATCTCGCCTTTAAAGTTCTTCTTTGTTAAGGGCACAGAGTGTGTGTGATGACAAGGCCTATATTTTTGCAAAAACAAACAATTACTACTTGAGTTTACCACAAACTTAACATAAAACCAATTTGAGTCAAACCTTCTGGTGCAAAATACAATGAACAGTCAAAAAACTTCTCCTATTATGCAGGTTTTTAAAAATTCAGCCTGACAGCATGGCTTTAAGGCTCGTTTGATGGCAACTGTTACTCTTCGCAAATTTATTTAAAAATATTAAATATTTTCTTTGAAATGTGTAAAATTTACTTGCTGGCTTGGCTGGATTGCAGCCTCTTGCGGGCTGGTTTAGCCCCACAGGCCTTATGTTTGACCCCCCTGCCTTTAGATCAGTATAAAACAGTCCACACAGTGTGAAAGACAAGGATGCATGTGTATTTCTGGGTCATTGCATTGATTTCTATCAGCTTCCTGTTTTTTGGCTCCAAACTGAATTATACCTTAATCTAACCCTTAAATGTTACCTTATTCTAATTTCAACTTTTCAAGCCCACCTGTACCTCCCTACCAAATATTCCTGATGTGTTTTTACAGATGCAGCAGTTTTATTAAAGTTTTAATGACAAGCCTTCTGAGCTCCACCCTTCCTGGGCTCTGCCCTCATATACGACTGCTGCGATCATACATAATAGAGTTTATGACTGCATGCGCATTAACCTCCCCACCCCGACACTGACCACACTTATCAGTCAGATACTTGAGAGGGATACTCTCAAGTGCACAAAACATTACTGACAGTCATGTCCGACACACACACACACTGATGTTGTAACAACGTCAAAGGAAAAAAGTACAAACATGGTACACTTTTAAGCGGTGCAGACATAATGTGCAAAATATTAAACAACAATTTGGTGTTTCCTTGGCTTAAACAATTAAAAGCTTTTGGGTTTGGCATTGGGTGACTCATAAACAGCTGTTTTCAAGTACTTACAGATTAGGTTAGGAGCTAAAAAAAAAACAAAAAACAAAAAACAAACCGACAACTATCTGTACAAACCTGAAGCTCTCTTTGATGTTTTATGTGGGTCATCACTTGTGGGAATCGCTCTGACTTCCTCTAACAAACTGTAGCAGGTTTCTCATGTGCAGAAAGTTTCCCAAGAAGCATCACATGGTCCAACCATGCTAGATCTTTGGTCAGTGTAAGGAAGATAAAGTTTGACCCTCAAGTTTCGCACAGTCAACGAGAAAAAGTTAAGATTCATGATTCAGACCATATCCACCAAATACCAAACACAGATTCGTTGATTGTGGAGTTAAAATCAAATAATTTGATCAGGTTTTCCATTCAACATTAAAAGAAAAAAAGTATTCTCCTCGTCATTTGTCTTTTCCTAATCGCTTTAAAAAACAAAATTAATTCCTTTTAATTCATTTCCTTGTAAAACACTGAATCATCTTGTGTCTGAATGGTGCTATATGAATCAATTTGCCTGGCCTTGCCTAATATGTATTGTTATTCAATATACTTTTTTTCTTATATTGGTGTACCATAGAGCTGCTGTGATTGCAACATTTCTCCTTACCAGATAATGAAAGTCTTATCTTATCTTATCTTAATTTTTCAAAAACACACTTATGGTTCCAAACAGCTGTTAACAGTCATATATTTTATTGAACGGCCTATCACAAAGTATATTCACAACTTAGTGTGAGACAATTCATGTGTGGTGCATTTTTTTTTCCTTTTTCCAATGCCATTTAAAAACAGAGATCAATGTTTTTAATATTAAAAAAATGTCCCAGTCGAAGAAAATCTAAAATGGGAATATTACAATCAAGCTCTTCATTATTATTATTATTATTATTATTATTATTATTATTATTATTATTATTATTATTATTATTATTATTATTATTATTATTATTATTATTATTATGCCTTATGTGTTTCTGCTGTCAAAAACAAACCTTCCCATGGTGACTGAGGTTTGCAGCTGTGGACGACCATTGTCAAGAGAACAAAAGAAAGAACGAGGAAAGCAATAACAGAAAACATGGGTGGCTGAAACATTTGGGGGCTTTCTAGATTAATCATGCAGTGGTTAACGTTTTAACTCAACCAGTAATAAGAGGAAGATAAAACTCAGTGACACCCCTGTTCCCCTTTATTCTAAATTCTGTATTTTCGTGTCCATGAGAACGAGTGTACTTTATTGCCTGATGCATTGTATGTATTGTCAAAATTGTTTAGCAAATGTAGACAAATATCATGAATGGCGATGTCACTCACCACTCCATCCATCCCTGAAGAAATCCTTTGTTAACTAACGCCATCTTAAAATAGCATCACAGTCGGCACTAACAAGAGGCCGTTTAAAAACAAAAGATGACACAGTCTGAGTGAAAACAATGCTCGGTGTGAAAACAGGTTTAATTAGGTGGAGAAACACAGCATACTCAGAAATGACTCACCCCATCCCTCGACCAACACTGTTCATTCAACAACTGATTATCCAAACAGCCTGAAGCTGATAATGGGAAGTGGGCAGAAAATAATAACATTGTTTTGTTTTTTATTAATTTATTCTTTTATTTCACGATCAAAGCAGAATCATGTGACAGCTTCTTCCTTTCTAAGGATCTGCAGAATACAGAGCACTTGTGGAGGATGAAAGGAAAGGGCAAACAACAGCAGGACACTTGTACGGACATGTGAATTTCTCCTTTGTTTAAAGGACATACAGCAGAGTATAGTAGTCACTGACACACACCACTGATATAAGCTTTGGCAAACAGTGGACTTTATTACTTTCAAGCCCGAAGGGACACCTGATGTTATCGCACATGTAAGACTGGGCTCAAACAAACACTGATGCTCCTACTTTAAGTGGGATCATCTGAAAAGAAATAGAATGACTAAACCCAGTGGAGGTGTTCATAGACAAAAAAGTAAAAACAACAACCCTGACAACATAATAAGCATCCACTCAAAAAGGCCCCATCCACATTAGCAAATAAAGAAAGCTGATTTGAGCAACGATGGGGCAGCTCAACCCGGCCACTCTCCACACTGACAACATAATAAGCATTCCTCTAAAACTCATCCATGCAATTGTAGAATGGGATACAGTCACAGTTCATCTGTTAGAAAGTAAGCGGCTATAAGATTATATTATGGGTGCATTCCTGTTAAATCATAAAATGCAACAACCTCATAACCAACAAACAACTTGGAATACAATAAAATGTTAATAATTTTGGTGTTGCCATATGTTCAAAGAATGGATTTAAAACAAGCAGTACTTCTAACCTGTAGGGCGGGATTACTGAACAAATGAAGATTCTCCTCATAAAACAACATTTACATCCCCGATGTACGTTACATCTTTAAAAATTGACTTGCACGAGGTTATGCATGAGGCATACATGAATTTAAAGTTTTTTAAAAAGCATCAGTGTGTCAATGAGCATGTCATCCATGTCCATCCATCCATCCATATGTTTCCACAATGAAGAACACTGAGAAGTTTGATATCGTAAGCAGAGGTGGAAACACTCTTGATATAATGATAGAAGGACCATAAAACCCTTCAATATCACTGCAAGTGGTATGCAATATAATTAGGACAGTGTGGAGAGCACTCTCCATTTATATTTAGGCCCAAGTTAGACCTCCTGCAGACAAAAGACTTTGTAAACACATTTTGCAAAACTAACCCGGTAGTGTTACTGATGTCCAAATCTTTGCTAATTATAACTACTAGAAAGACAAAAGAGTTCCTCTGTACAACCAGAGGAACCTTCACTGAAATCCTGTGCGATGAAGAAACAGAATTTCAGCTGCACGCAAGCTTTTTGCATTTGAAATTAAGATGTGAGGCAGCACTCAGAACAATAAATGTGAAAGCCTGTTTCTTCGGTAAGTCTGCCCGCTTTTAGCTTCACAGTTTCTGTGAGACAGTGAGACTGTCCCTGAGCAAAATGTTACTGCAGCTTTGCAACATGACAGTCTTCCACCCACCCACTCAACTTAATAACTTCACAACAGACTGCAATGACACTGAAGGGTGAGAAAATGTACTCACTAAACTCTTTAATCCACATTTTACAACGAAGCATATTTTGTGTGCTCTGCTCTTTGATGCCGAACGATTATCAATTGATAAGTTATAATTCGTACCATGCCTTCATTTCATCTGCGTTTCTGTCTAAACTTGCAGATAAGAACCAATGGAGCGTCACCAACAATAACTGAGAGTAACTTACAGATTGCGACTTGAAAAAGAAACAAACTGGTCCTTGACGCAGCTTGCGTCACACACTTCCCTGATAATCCACATAGTTTTGGTTCCAAAGAAGAAATGTTAAGAGCCAGGTCACTCAAGGCAACAAATCAAGCTGGAAATCTGGGTGTAATTATTGACTCAGACCTGAAATTCAACAACCACATTAAGAGACTGACAAAATCAACTCCCTCACGTCTGAAAACATAGCAAGAATTAAAGGATTTCTGATCGAACAAGATTCAGTGTTCCGGGAATTGTGAGGAAGCTGAACTTATACCCACGCAGGCACATTGAACATACAGTTCAAAACTGGAACCTGCTTTTGTGTGGATTCTCCTTTCAAAGAGACTAAAGCTATTTTGATGAAGTATCTTTGCCAATTGATCTCCATTGAAATGCTTCTGTCAGCTCTTGTCAGTCACAATCATCGTCACAATAGCAGATCTATGAAGAGGACGACATAAAGGAAATTGGACGGAGTAAAGTTTTCTGCGTCGGATAGGAGAAGAAGGAGAAAGGGTAAGATGTAAAATGTATGACATTGAAGGAAAAAAACAATCTTCATTCTACAATGGATGGCAGAAGGAAAGTTAATCTTTCAAGCAGGAAACCACTTTGGTCCGCCACACCACATCTGAAGGATGTATTCAGTTGACATGAGAGAACTACTGAATTTCCTGACCTTCTGATATTGGGTGGATTTCCAGGTTCCTTTAAGAATGGTTTGAATCTAATCTGATCTGAATTTAAATCAGGATTTATTTATGTATTTGTTCATAATCAAATCCCACCATTCCTACTAGTCTGTAGTTAACTTCATGTTTTGCAGTGTTTAAGTGTTTAAATGCTATTTATGCCTACCAGTGTTGACAGCATTATCACAGCAAAGCAAGCAATAATGACGCCTGGATAATAGCAAAGAGCATTCTGAAATGCAACTGCTTTGTTGCACTGAGAATACCATGATGAGTTGGGAGTGAGATAGTTGAAAAGTTATTGCATGGAATACCTTATGTAATTTCACACAATTGCACTTTTTTGCCGTTGCACAGCGATCCATTCTTAATCCTCATCTTGAATAGAATAGATCAGTGATTGCCAGGCTTTTCTCTCTCTCTCTCTCTCTCTCTCTCTCTCTCTCTCTCTCTCTCTCTCTCTCTCTCTCTCTCTCTCTCTTTGAGCCTCCTCATATTGCTTCTCAGAAAAGCTGTGAATTTATCAAAACATTATCCTGAAGCCAAAACAGTGGAAGAAACACCCACTCTCTCTAACATACAAAAAGCAAGGGTCTTCAATTTTACTTTGTGCCGCCAAAATTACCAGCAATAGGAACAGCTTTGGACCTGCCTTGTGAACTCTGGCGCCCCCACAAGGACGTTCTGATGTGTGGAACTATAGGATGAAATCACTTAGAGAGTAACTCTGAATAAACTACAAAGAAACAAAAACATTTCTGGGATAATTTTCATAATGTCCAAATGTGTTATGATGGCAACATTTAAAGAAGGAAAATAGATCAAACAGGCAGCCTGTCATCACAGGTGACATAAAAAAACACACCAAAAAAACAAAAAAAAGCTCAGTTATACTATTGTGACAGTTTCATTTATTTTTATCAAGGCTATGTCAGCATAAATTACAGTCACATTCTTCCCAATACTTCTTGTTGTTATTTGCAAACATTTTCCAGATCTACAGTCACACAGATTTAATAAAACCATCACAGACCACCATGAGCCTGATGTTCCTGCTAATGCTGTGAGATCATGGACATTCATGTGCGTTGCTTTCAAGTTGTCCTCCTCCTGATTAAAGCCGCCCAAATATTTAATTTTGGTTTACTTCATTTTATATATATATATATATATATATATATATATATATATATATATATATATATATATATATATATATATATAGAGAGAGAGAGAGAGAGAGAGAGAGAGAGAGAGAGAGAGAGTTTTGCTCAATGAACATTCAAGGTGAAAAAGTTGGGGGGGAAAAAAAAACAAGACATCCCTCAAACTTGCCGCTGGAGTCCGTCCTCACCAGTTCAACGGAGCCAAGTGAGAGCCACGTCACTTGGTAACTCACGCCTCCAAAACGTGATACATCACTGATCTCACCGATCAACGACGACAGCGCAACGAGGAGATGGACTGTATTCATCGGTCTGGTCCGGGTCGCTCCATCTATTCTGGCCTGAAACTCGGATGCAGACCAAAGAGCAAGAAAACATTGAGTCTCCTTGTCGCTCTATTGGTGTTTTTTCACGTGAATGAGCTTGCGGCTCATTTTTCAACATTTGGGCATTACATTGTGAATTTTCGCCACTTTCACTTTATTTCTGGATGTGTCTCAATCAAATGCTTCAACATCTATGCTAGAATGCAGCTGTACAGCCGTTTATAATGGAAACCTACAAACACACAAATACAACAGCTGCTAAGTGTGTACAAATATTCAATATCATTCTGCTTTTGCAAGCTGTTCAGTGCAATGATTGTTAATCTTCCAATGTGAAATCTTCTAGCAAACACATGGTGGAGTGCAACAGTTGTAGCTCTGATGAAGACAAACATATTGAGCCGCTTCTTGCCAGCATCACCAGGTCCAACAGCAACCATTTGGCCAATGAAAATTGTTTGTCTGACCTGAGCATAAAGGACCAAGCATCGACACAAGATGTCTTTCAACAACTTTCAGTCTGTCAACAGGTATTTGTCAAAACTTTTAATCCCCAGTGTATAAAAACATTTAAAAATGTCAAAAACATCCAAATACTGCTGCATGAAAATGAGTCTTGTTAGAGTGCAAAATATAACAACGACCCAAAATGTGACCACGACCTGAATTGTTCTAAAGTATACTGTAATAAAACTGATGATTGGATAAATAGATTACAGATGATAGAAGAGTATAAATGACTTGGGCAACAGCAATCATACATACATACATACATACATACCATAAACTGTACAATATATAGCTCAGTGATGTGCAGTCAGGGTAGTCAGGGTAGGCAGTGCCTACTCAAGGCTGAATTAAAATGAATGAAAAATTCATTTAGATTTTTTGTTTTGATTTTGATTTAATTCATTATAATACATTTTTAGATTTCCGGCAGCTCACAGTCTTGAAAGTATCAGTATTTTGTGCTTTTCGTAGCCCAAATGACTCAACACCACTATTTACTGGTATGACAGAGAGTCACTCACTCCTACATTGTCTTACTGTGAAGGCCACACCCTCTCCTGATGGAGGAGTGGATGTGTGAGTGAGTAAATCTAGGTTACTACAGCTTAGGTGCCTGTGAGTATATTTGATTAGCGTGGAATAAACCGTGTCTCCCTTATGGGTGCCGATGACTTGATGTGATTCTCCTGTTTTAATTGGAGTCAACGTAATTTATCCATATTGTTTAGTTTACTTTTCTTTTTCATTCCATTTATTTGACTTCTACTAATATGGCTTTCTATACCAGTGTAAAATTTGCTTTTTATTGCACTGAATTTGGGGGTAGGCGCTCATAAGCTTCTTGCTTCAGCCCACTCCTTTTGAGCAGAATGTATACTGCTCAAATAAACAGATAAATAAATATATAAATAAATAAATAAACTGTTTTAGTGACAATAAAGAATTCTATTCTTTTCTATTCTTTTCAAAAAGTTGCATTTTATGAGGCTCTGCCCACCGTTGTCATGTAAATGAGAAGTTCTACAGTTTCAGTGGAAAAATATTCTTGTGTAAACGGGACCTAAATGGACAAAGCCTTGGACCCCTCCTGTGATATCAGGCGATGTGTTGGTTTAGCACACAGCACTGCTCCTTGAGAAAGCAGTGAAACTCTTTCAAAGAGGCTGGAAAACAACCAAAATTTAAGAACACATCAACCAGAACTCATATAAAAGTCATTAGTGCCAAACAGAGCCTTCTGGGGTAGACAAAGGCATTATGTGATGAAATAGTATGAGGATAAATGTGTATGTCATGTGATAAACCTCTGATAAAGGCATGAGGTTATAAATAATACTTTAACCACAACAGTTCCTGACACTATAGTTCACTTTTGGAGTTACAAAAGTTAGTTTTCAGGTGCTAATATAAAATCCTAGAATGATGAAGTACAAAGTCTTCACACAGACTTAAAAAAATAAAATGTTGTGCTCAATTTCATTGCTAAAAGCCTTCTGCAATCAGTCCTAATCACAAAGGAATGCTAATAAAGCACTGCTAATTCCTCTCACCTAATGGAAGCAGCTTGCACCCCAATCACTGTCAGCAGCTTTCCAAAATTGCCAGCAGAGTCCTTAAAAAGTAAAAAAAAAACAAAAAAAAAAAAAACACCTACTTCATTAAATCGAGACACTTTTCCTTCCGAATACTGACTGCTAATTGTATTTGAGCTCCAGTGTCATCCAAGATCTCCAGGAAACACACAAGGTCCGCCTTTCATTGTAATATTGCTTTGACAGCAGAGGATGGATTTCCTGCACGTTATGACGGGAAGATCAATTCCTCCAAGCAGACGATAGCGGAGCATTCCCGGGAGAGCACAGCATTATCTTTTAGGAGATAAGCTAACGTTGGCACATTCACACGCAGTAGGTTAATGCAATTCAAAGTGGGAAAGAGGAGCTGGGGTAGATGCCAGGGCATGCAAATGTGGCACACGTGATGAAGACAGGAAATTGCTGGGACTGCTATAAACTGCTGTGCAGAGACCAGGGCTTAACTTGTAACCCTTGTGGAATAATCCAATAATGTTCCTCTTTGCCATTATCTTATTTAATTTCAAGATTTCAGCCACCCACAGAAGAAGAGAAGAAAAAAAAAAAAGCTAACAGGGCGCGCTTTTGTGCATCAATCTAACTTAATTAAGGCCTACGGTTTCAGTCCTTTCTGTCATGAATGCTTGGCTCATTGATTTTAGCCACTGGTCCAGCACACAGACAATTTTCTTTCAGACTCAAGGGACTTTTATTCAAGACAGTGAAAAGCAAGATTTTCTACTTTAGATGATGGAAACAGAATAAAAGAGATTGCATGACAGCATACTTGCACGTATCAATTCTTTGTTAATGGGAAAGATTCCTGCAGAAAACCAAGATGAAAGATCAAAATGTTGCAAGTTGTGATGAAGTACTACTGTTAACCTGATCTCAAAAAGGTTCATACAAACAAAAATGAGCACAAAAAGCACTATTGCTCACATATGAAACATATCTATGAGGCTTTAACTTGTTTTCTTTTATATATATTGAATAATGGCCATTCATAGGGAAAAAAAATGGAAAGTGATTAATTGTACAACCTGCAATGTGATTTCTGCATCTGAAAACCTTTGTGATGGTTATGATTGTGGACACAAAACAACACTGAGACCCGAGCTGAGATATTGTTTCATTTTAGTTGTAATTCTTCTCTTCGACATGTCATTGTATTTTGCAAATTGGCTTCACATTGAGATTGTGGTCATTTGCAGTACTGATTGTTTTTTTGTTGTTTTTTTTTGGGGGGGGGGGTCTGCATTTTTCATCAAGTATACTGATTTGGTTTAGGGATGTCAAACAAAAGGGAAACTCAATATAGCACGTAGTTGCAGTGTGTGACCATAATTTAATATGCATAACATTCAGCATTTCCGTGGCGTAATAGAGAAGGTTTGCTCTGTTTCTCTTGTTTAGGGTTTTTTTTTCTTTTTTTTGAATGACTGATTGGAGCAGGTAATACTCTGTTTCACCAATCAAGACGAAGAGGTGCAGTTGGGCATTTTGATCATATATCATTGTGAATAACCAAACTGCCAATAGCTGTGTTATTGGGCTAATATTACTAAAATTGTTTGATTCCAACAAGAAAGTGATTCAGAAATGCTACAATTTTAGGACTTGGTGAAAAACAGCACACTGTGTGATTGATACAAACATTCATGCCAGTGACTAATAAGATCAAAATCCTGGAGATTTGCAAGAATTTTCCAAATGTTTTGAATAAGTGGTTTTGGATTGGATGCATGTTTTCCTCTCCTGCAGGTTTAAAGACCAACTGGAGATATCAAAAGCTCGCTATACTACACATGCTTCCTCCACAGTTTAAGGTGCAGCGAGTGGATAAGGGGGATTAATGGTATCCAAGCCACAAAACACCAGCCAATCCTGTTAAGCCCATCCAGGCATGGCTGCAGTAATTCAAACGATGTTGGGTCTCAGTGATCCCTTGAGGGTCTCCTGACACCGAGGATCACTGTGATCGCGCCTCCCTGGATATCTCCCATGCCCTTTCCATGCTTTGTTCCTCCCTCTTCCCTTTTTAATAGTCTTGTGAGTTTGGTTGAGCCAGATAATAACTGTTGCAATTAGAATGTATTAAATGAAATGAGATTCCATCATAATCTCTTAGTTTAGTCTTTAATTACACCATCTGATCTTACAATCTGAGCTCCTGTGTGAATGCTGACCCTCTGTAACACTGAGACACCACTTCACTGAACTATTACACCCGCTTCATACCACATCAATAAATCCCTGCTTCACTTACCTCCAAACCGGAACAGTTGGCCTCTCTCTTTCACTCACTCTTATGTTTTTCATTAGATCGAGCTTAACAGGGATTAGGTGTGTACTTTCCTCTGGAATCGAACAATCGCGTTCTGCTGCAGCAAATTTTGTTCTTCCAGTTTCTGATTACACAGAGACCGAACACAGGTGACACACAATACTCAGCCGTATGTTTTCCAGACTTCGTGCTTGTTTACATGCCTGCGCATTAATGCTCCTGGGAAAGATCTGAAAGGGACTGAGAGGTGTGGAGAAGACTTCCAGCCGAGTCCTGCGACAGTGCGATAAAACAGAACAGCAGCTATAATCCACCGACAACACCAACACAAGAGCGAGGGAGCTCGAGGAGCGGCGGTGAGGTGGGAGAGGCGCTTTGACACTTGCCGTCTCCACGCCAGGCGTGAGCCGCATTGCCATGGTTTACAGTGGATTATCATCCATTACATAACCAGGGCTGTGCACTTAAACCCGCTGGATAAAGACTGACATTGTTGCTGGTTTTGTTGTACAATTCAGGTCTGGGTGGGTTACATTGCTCTGCATTAGTCGGTATTTTGAGCATCTTCCTGACTTTTACATGGGCAGAGTCACAATAAGAAATGCATTTATGAATTTTGGATTTGAAAACACACACACACACACTTTTTGGAAGTCATTCAATAACTTCCAACTGCCACTTTCTCATGAATTCATGTAATCATAACCCTTTAAAAATAAAAAGAAGAAAAACAAACACATATTGGAATCACATACTACAAATGTGACACTCAAACATCCTGTCCAGACACTTTATACACATTCCTCTATGTAGAAAAAAATGTAAAAAAAAAAATCTGTTTAAAAAATGACTCTTCATCACAGTGAAATCACAGGAATTACCTGGCCAAAGCCACTTAGAAATCTCATCCACTAAATGCTGTTAAATTACTTGTAATAATGATTTTCCTCACATGGCTGTTAAAAACTCTTTAAACCATTTCTCTGCTTCTAAATCTATGCTGCTTGATTATGTAAATAAGATTAATCATATCTGCTGAATATATATAACCCCTTTATCTACATCATGAAGTCATAATCATTCTCAGGGTTCTCTTTTTAATACTGTGGCACTCTGCTTTTCATATTTCCATTTGAAATAAGCTGCTTTTGCTTCTGTCTGTATATGTGTTCACCTGCTGAACAAAGTTTGTGTCTAACTGGCCATTTTATGATAAATCTCTAATTACAAACAAAAACAAACAAATAAACACTGAAAATACAATCAATTAAATAATTGTAATTTGACACCTGCCTCATCTACAACTGCATTGATTTTATCCAGGTGTACGTCTAACCTCATTTGTGTTTTATTTATGTTTTGACTTGGTAGAATCTTTACACCCTGCATCATGCCCAAAGTATTTAAAATCCTACAGTTTCAAAATGTGCATTTTTCTGTCAATATTAAAATTTCCTGTTAAATTCTTGTTATTATACAATAACTAAGAGGTTGTGCCATACTCCCACGGATTAATTCATTTAAGTTATGTTGCTAAGTAGCTGCGCTTACTTTTTATTTCTACATTGCAATACACTTGTGTTTGTTGACATTGTGAAAACCTGTACATGGATTCAGACCTGCGGGGAAAGGGGCAGCACAAACTACATCTCTTGAGCTTCATGAGCTGAAGAACAGTGACAACGCCGTTCAGTAAGAAACTGTGCTCAGGTCATAGCAATTTATATTAAAAGACATTGACACTAAAAGAGAGATGTACAGGGCTTCTGTTGAAGTGACTTTGATAACTACGAGGACAGGCTGTGGTTCAAATAATGCTCAGCCTTGAAAAGCAGTGAAAAGATGTTATATAAGTAAAGTTTATCTACTATTTACCTCCCCAAGCAAATTTCTGAGGTTCAGCTTTTGTATGCTGCCACTCCGACTGCAACTCAAATTGTACCATCAAAGTACCACTTTTATGACCCACTCTGTGACTGCGAACTACTTTTGATACTACTTAGGGGTGGCCTTAAAAACTGAGTGCCGTTCATATCATGTTTTCCCCAAGGTCTACTTGGGATGCTTTGTCTGATAATCACAAAAATGGTACCCAGGAATCCATCTCTTATAGATAACCATGTGAAACAGAGTACAATATTGCTCTCTTGTGCAGTAAAATCCACCTGGTCAGGAGAAATCTCTTAGTCCTAATTGTATTCCTGGGTGAAATTTAAGCTAATTTGTTCATTTTGCTCTCTGAAAGTACCTCCAACACAAATCCCCTTGGAACATTTTGATTGTGTTTTCAATTAAGAGAATTAATTAAGTGGAGCGTTTTTCTTCACAGCAGGGTTCGAGTAACAGGTGCTTTCTTTTTAGCAATTATTCTCAGTCAAACACAAACATGCTGGTTTGTTCTATTATTATTTTAATGTACTGAAATAGTTTTGCCTCACTTGTTTGTGTTTGCACATTGACGAACCACTATTATCACTCATGTGACACCAGAAACACAAGGCTGACTCTGCAGTGCAAACCATGCAATTGTGCCCTTATGCTCAGAGTTTTGTGTATACACGTAGCATTAATCAGTCAAGTGCACCGGGTCCGATTGCAGAAAGAGAACATGTCGGCACTAAGCCTAAATTCTAAGATCATGACACCAACATACTCACACCAAAAACCACCGAGCTTTGTTTACACGACGACGTTTCAAGACCATCGGAAAAAGTCAAAATTAAAAATCTTTAAAGAAAAATTTGTATGCAACATTTTTGTTTGAAATAATATGAAAACACAAATAGTCATTGTCATGTTTGTGCTGTGAGAGAAAGCAGGCCGTCAGTATGAGTCGCTTCCTGGAGGAATACATTACGGTAAGTACAGATGAAAGATAATGAGCATGAGTTACATATAAATAACAAATTAACTCACTATTCTCCAACAAGATCACACATTGCCATACTCATTCTAATTTTGATCTGCGCCTCCTCGGACGTTTCTTTACACTGATCAGATGAGAGCTTACCGAGCACATACTCAACAAACCTATCCTGTACCCCCCACATTGTTGGTTTCTGGAACTAAAATAAGTAATTTCAATGGAGTCTGATAGTAAACTTGATCCTACACGTTCCATTAGAAGCCGTGGTGGAGTGTGGGATGTTAAACTTGTTGACAGTGTCTTTGTAATTACTTGGATGGGGACTGACTGATTCACACTGTGTTGACCTTCCCTACAGGCACAGCTTTCTGCATTATGAATGTGCTGCTTTCGTAAATGCTATTTGAACACAGTTTGACTGCCATCTCCTATTTAGGCTACAATCCACAGGCAGAAGCAAGTTCTCATTATGGAATATCCTTAAAAGTGCATCACCAGATTGTGTTGTTGTGGACGTCCCCTCTGGGAAGGCGGTCTGGTTGTAATTACTCCGGCTGTGCAAAGTCACACCTTATCTCACGCAAAGTCGGTTCAATTAATTTGGTGTGCCTTAACGCGGGCATGGACAGTTTGGAGAAAACAAAGTATTGTTTAAGTTTGGAATTGTTGTTTTTCTGCAGGGAGCACAGGCCATCTCTCCCACACTTTGGAGTTAAGATGAAGTTTAAATTAGTCATTTTTGTTCTCGTTTAAAGTGAGGAAGAGAATTAATATTTTGGCTGAATACTTAAAAAGTCAACAGGTCTTCTTTTGTCGAACCGCATTTGACTCTGTCTCACATGTGCAGAAGTGGAGGCAGTGAATGGCATATGAGTCAGTCAGTGACTCATTGGGATTCAACTGGCAGCTCTGAGCTAAAAAAAGAAAAATGTATTCATGTAGAGACAGTTTCACTTTTTCCCTCTTTCTGCATCTATCGCATATAGATACATATATAAGGGAGGGATACAATGCAACATAGGTCATGTGCTAGATAGACCATGGGCCTCCAAAATGTAAACCCACAACCCTAATGCATGCTTTATCACACATGAAGTAGAAAGTTATGGAGGAACACTGTATTTGACAATGTTTCATAAGATATGCTGATAATTGGCTTTTAGCATCTATCGGCAATGAAATAAACAATTTTTTAAAATTTGAAAAACATATTTCCAAATGTACATCTCTACACAATTACGAAGGCAACTCATATCTCTAAACAATAGTTCATATCACACATGCACATAAACAGTAATCACGTATGAAAATAAGGAATCAAAGCATATTTCAACCAACCTCTTCTATCATGGCCATCTTAAATCATCAATTCAGTCAAGAAAATGTGACTTTTAATAAAATAAGTAATAGTTTTACAATGAAATTCTTTTTTAAAAAGCCATGGTTTCTTCCCAGAAATAATGAGAAATGACACAGCATGCAGAAAATAATTTTTAATAAAAGGGGATTAATGTGATAATAGTGATGTTGTTTGCTTTATTTCCACATCAGTGATTGCCACATTTGTAGTCGGAACTTCTACGAAATAGACAGTGGACTGAAATAGTGCCCTGTGTGAAGTGATCTGTGGTTTTGTGGCCATTTACAGCCTTTGTACAAAAGTTTGGTTCAAACTGAGAAGTGTGTATCTGTACTGGAGTCACACTTGCATCAGCTGACGTTTCCCTCATGCGTCAGAGGCTGATTCATCAGCTGCATGTATAGACTGTCTAACCTACAATCATAGTCAAAAAGTTGTGCAAATCAGCCTTCATAACTGGTTTCTTTCTTACTTCGACATATCCGGGACATCAACCGTCACAGATCTTTTCATTCCATCCTGCCCCTAATGCCAGCTACTGCGTTTTATTTAGGTGGATTTCTAAAAAAGCAAAACTGCTCTGGTGCTTGAGTTGCGTGACTCAAAAAATCTGAATGTGCTTAATATTGTATAACACAGGGTGTTCAAACTTGATCAATTTACTCATTCAACCTCTCAGTCATAGCCTTTACACCACTGTTTAATATTAACATTTTGTAGTGTGCCCCAAAACATATGATTGCTACTAGAAAACCTTGCCTAAGTAGCTGTATATATTTATATAATTTTAACATATGTCAATAGAATTTTATCCTTTCAATAAATAATATACTGTTGTAAATTTGAAAAGATCTCCCGATATAATCAAATTACAACACGTGCCATACGTCGATAAACAAAAAAGAAAAAGTCCTCCATGTGCAATCGGGATGAGATTGCACATGGAGAAATACCTGATGATCCTGAAACTTCTCCAGGTGTTTGTTTATTGCAGGTAGAGCAGACAGTGGCACAGGTCTTTCTCAGCAGGGCGAGCCGGCCCCGGTGCGAAAGTGACGGACTACATCCTGTCACGGTGCTTCTGTTGCTAATTGTTTCCCGGAGACTCGCGGCGCAGCAGACAGCCAGACCTAATTAGGACTTTCAAACAGTCCAGCCTGCCAGATAGACCGCCAGTCGGTCGGAGCCGCTCTGCAAGCAGCCAACAATGACTTTGCAATTACCTTCTCGGGATTGTGAAGTTGTACTTTAGTGCAGGTGTCACGGATTGTTACACAATAGCTGAATACACGAAGGCTGTCATCCAACGAGGTCATAAATAATAACTGTGAAGGGGGGAAATTAGAAAACTTGATAACTTTAGGTGGAACATATTTAGTTTAAAAAGCCACAACATTTTCATGTGAAAATGGAAAACTTCTGCTGTGTTTGTTGCAGACGTTTGTGCTCAGGGCCACTAAAGTAAATTCAAATTTTTGAAAACGGCTCCGAAGGTGGACATTTTTGAAAATGCTACAACACTGTCTCCATGTAAATGGGGGAAAACGCAACTTTTTCTGAAATGCTGTGGCTGCGCATGCCCACCACGGCTGTAGCAAACAGTTGGACATGCAGTAGATGGACAATAATAACAATGTTTGCCTCCAGAGCATCATGACTCCCAGTTCGTATTCTCCTGTTACTTGGTAGTTTTATAGTTGACGGTCAGCCAGAAGAGCAATCCAACTTTGTTGTCTCTCTGTACGAATGTCCGTCTACACACAGTTGTTAATGCCTGTGGCGTACTGTTCTCTGTGCATGTCTGTGTGGTTTCATGACAAAAACAACTGCGGCAATTGTTTGCCTGGCATGCTAGCTGCATTGTTTTCAGCATTTCCAATATTTCCGTGTAAACAGACATCGTTTTTAAAACAGTGTCGAACAAACGTGAAACGTCTCTGAAACGAAAATGCATTTTCACTTGAAATGTTATCATATAAACTGGGTCTTCTATTTCCACAAATTAAGATATCTGCTCCAATTAGAAATTAGAGCAGATGTCAGAAACAAACCTTTGTATTTTTATGAGAGTAGATGTTTCCATCAGTGTTTGGTGGAAACACTGTTGCTTCACTGTAACCAGACTTTTGTACAGATCAAAAGTGAAGAACCACTGTACATCGTTTTCCACAACTTGAACAATTAAATAAACTAAATCCACTCAACAAAGCTAAGATGGTGCAAAAGCAGACTGTGGTGACTCAAGTGTCGTTTTTCACTGCTGAAGATAATTAGCCGACACTCTGGACTGGCTCTGGCAGTTTGGTAAACATCAGTAAACAGTCTGCAAAGCCACAGAGAAACACCAAACCCTACACCAGCTGCCGCACGCCTCCTGCTCAAAGTGCGACGGCAGGATGGGGCCACTTGAATGAACGAGCCAAGGTGGGCTAACGGCCTGCTAACGCCATGCCCCCACAATAAAGCATAATCGAGCTTTGAAACAGCAGAAGAGTTGTGGGTATTACCGCATTACACGTCTGACCAGAATTTTCCCCTCCAGGCCCGTGAGGAGGGCACATGTGCATCTGGTGAGTGCGCAAGACTGGCATGTGCAGAGGAAATAGCAGCAGGCACAGCAGTCTGCACAACACAACAGGACCCCTCTTTTCAATTTCCTGCTCCAGTTTCCATCCCAGCTTCATTTCGTGCAGGGACCTGTAACGTGGGACTCGCCAAGGAGGAATGCAGTATTTAGCCGACATGGCACCGCAGAGCGCAAAACAAGGAAATTGATTCTGTCAAAGGCAATATTTGTGATCGCGATTGCAATGAAAACATAGGGCGCATTCAAACCGAGTTAGTAGGATTCCCACCAGAGATCCGGCTCTGAACTCAGTGGTGGTCGCTAACTGGCTTCAAAACGAGTGCTGCGTGAACCTCAAACCTGTTACCTGGTCCGTCATTTATTTACTCCTCGAGCCTTTATGTGTTTCAAGTTGAATAAACCAACGTGGATGTTCTTACCTTTCTCATCCTCATTTGGTTAGCGCACGAGGTTGAAAATGTCTTTATATCCTGCTTGAAAAGTCATTTAGTAAATTGCACTCATACTGCGAGGCCCCCATTCAAAGCCAGCGTGTCGATCACATATTAAAAACCACTGACTGTTTTGGCGTTTTTATGATGGAATAAATTCAGCGATTCACACATTAAAAAATACATTTGTTGCCTCGCTGATCATGAATTGCAGTGGCGTGTATCAAGTTCATGTTCAATAACACGTTTTTCTTCTGTCCTGTTTATCATCAATTCAAAATTATGTCTCAGTTCAACAAGTTTTCATAAAAATGCCTTGCTCATTATGAGCTCAGATCAGTACCAACAACCACAACGCCCTGAGTGGCAGAATAGAAGATGGATCAACATGTGGATGGAACGACAGTGTTCTGTATCCTTTTGTAAACTCTTCTTAATTGCTCACTTTCAGGGATACTGTCTTCACAAACCTAACTAAAAATGTTCACAGAAAGCAGTGTTGTGACATATAGGGCAACAACTATTTGCAACGACTTCAGTTCATATGTACACCTGAAGTTTCAGTAATATTGCAGAGCTGCTGTCTTTCTAAGCAAATCGTGAGCTGCAGCAATACTCATTAGTTCACTTGTAAAAAATACCCGGGTGTCCCCCTCAGTGATAAGCTGACACAGGTGAACAACGTCCTGCCCGAGGCATCGTTTTCAAGTGTAAATGGAAAAGCTCTGTTCTGTTTTGGGTGTTTATCTAAACGACACTGCCGCTTGGAGCCACGTGTTTTCCTTTTGTCTCCTTGCAAACAGAGGAAACCCCCGATTTTTCTGAAATGCTGCTACTGTGCATGAACCCCACGGCCGTAGTAAATAGTTCTTATGCAAATGCACAATAACAATAATAGTGGCCTCCAGAGTGTCATGACTCCCAGTCCATTTTCTCCTGGGACATTTATAGTTTTATAGTCACGACTAATGGTAATCCACCTTGGCCGTCTGTCCATACGAATGCCTGTATATTCCCATTGTTATTGTTAATGTTTGTTTGTGTGTAATTTTATTACAAAAAAAAATAACAGCACCCACTCGTGTCCTGGCATGCTCACTATATCCTTTTCAGTGTGTCTTCCATTTCCATGTAAATAGAATTAATTCTCAAAATGTCGGTGGGTAAATGCAAAACGTTTTTGAAACATTGCATTTCCACTTGAAATGTTGTGTAAACATGGCCTAAGAAGGATCAAAGTGGATTTCAGCTCCTGAGTAGGTCCTTCAGAGTCTGCGGGACATTTTTTGACACTGTGGTAGCTTTCATGCAGGGGTCTGGAGTCGTGACACCTCTGGGGATGATCGAGGAGGCGGGCGAGAGGAGAACCTTCGCAAAGCTCAGATCTTTTTGCTGTTGTTGCAGAGTCATCATCATCAATGCAAGTATACAATGCACAGAGCACAAATTTTCCCTAAAATCCAAATACATATACAAGTTTTGCATGTGAAGAGTACCACTGCAAGTTGCAACCATCACAGAGTTTTCTGGGCAGTTATAGTCCGGTCACCACGTTGTCAATCCTTTCATATAATCTCCACTTCACAGATCAAGCATGTTTCCTTCACGAAGTCATGTGCAGAGTCCCCTGAGGGTCCCGTTCACAAAATCAGCACAACCCTATTTTCCTCACATGCCTTGTTGAGGTTCACTTATCATTCACTCATATTGCCATTTCAACGGAGTTGCTACAAAGGCGCTGTGTGTTTCTCTTTAGACATGTGATAACAAGCTTATGCATTTCAGTCAGCAGAAGATAAACCAAAACAACTAATGGAACTTGAAAAGAAATTATGAGAAAACATGTATGCAAACATAGTATCTTATGTCTTATCTTATAAATGTGCTAAGTTGAAGAAACATCCATGTCACAGGGGCATCGTCTTCCCACTCATTCATCTAATTTTGGTTTAAATGTGCAACTCATTGAAGTATGGATTTTGAAATGTGACTATGACCAAGAGAAACAGGTTTAAATTCCTCTGCACGCACGCACATACACGCACACGTACACGAACACACAGTTAAACACAGAGGCCCATTTAGCTCCACCAAAGCCAGATGTTTCCCTCAAGAGTTCAGGGTTGAAAAAACTGGAGTCAAATGAGAGCGGGTATTAAACTCACAGTCACCAGGTGGCAGGAAACACAACTCCAAAACAGGTGACTACGCGTATAAACGAGAAATGAGAAATGTCGTAACTTGTTTTATATATGACCTATTATTGCAATAACATTTACCAATAATCCAATAAATTATTCCATTAATGAGTAGCATTAAAAAAAAAAATCCAGTTTCATGTCGTTTGCCTGTCAGATATTTATAGTGAATGGCATAGATGTCATATTCATTTAAGAAGAATACAAACCATGTTGCACTCTCTCTCAATTGTGGTTGTAAAAAAAATTATATATATATATATATATATATATATATATATATATATATATATACGTATTTTTTTTTATCTCTATTAGCCATTATTCCATTATTGGTTGCCACTGCCACTCTGGAAAGGGCAGCGGTCCATCACAAGGTAAAAATAGACACACCTACATTTACGTAGCATGATGGGCAATGTTTCTGTGTGGTAACTGGAGTAAAACACAAAACACACACACACACACACACACACACATTTCCGCTAAGAGAGGTGCATGAAAACTCCATGACTGGATTTTGAACCAGAAATATAGTGTGCACACCGCTTGGGCATTGTGCAGATCAAGAGGGAGAACATACTTTGATCATTAAAATCCTCGGAGTAACAAACAGCCACATGTTCACCAACCTGGGTTTACACATCTGAGAGGTTGCCACGGGAAGCAGACACAACAACGCCCAACAGCCATTTATTACTCTAATTTTTTACAGATGGTGCAGATGGTGTGTGTGTGTGTGTGTGTGTGTGTGTGTGTGTGTGTGTGTGTGTGTGTGTGTGTGTGTGTGTGTGTGTGTGTGTGTGTGTGTGTGTGTTCAACTGTTTCTAATATACTGCAATTACATGAAAATTCATGAACCCTTTGAGGAAACTGAGTGAAATGTGTGAAAATAAAGCATATTTTTTTTATCAGTGTATATATATATATTTAATGAAATCTGTTGAATAGTGTGAATAGAACTAAAATCGGATACATATCTCAATTATCTCATTTAGTGCTGTAACGCTCAAGTCGGATTTGTGTTGAATGTTATCCTGATTTGGGCCCCTCAACACCTCGGGACCAAAAAGACTCGGGGGGGTGGGGGGACATTGCCAGAAAGTGACAATTAAAGATACGCTAAACCAGGCAGTGTATGCAGTTTGGAGCATTATACTTTAGGTCTTACCTCTTTTAGTATAGTAGACCATGGCAAGGGCCTGAAAGCCACAAATAGGGAGCTACATGTGGCCCTTCAGTCTCTCTGCAGTGTGCCCTTGGAGCTTTCACTAAATTATAGGTAAAAAAGTGAAAAACATTTCATCTTATTTTTACTTTATTTACACATCAGAATAATTTTCAGATAAACTCTTACAATAACTAAAATTTGAAAAATTGCTTGAACCACAAGAAATGAGGAAAAAAAAATCTCTTGGAAAAATACATTTAAAAAGTTGAAATTGGGGGTAAAAATGCACAGATCTTTTTTTTAAAATGGTCATAATAGAGAAAACAGCTAATATGTCAGAATTCTCCAAAATTTGCTGAAAAAGAAGGGTGAAACTGCTAAACACCTGAAAATGTAATGAAACGTTTACCAATATAAATAGAAACTTCAGAACTGCAAGGTAAGATAGTTTTTCTACATATAGCAAAACTATATCTGAAACTTTATAAGCTGCTAACTTCAATTTAGATGCAAACATGTTTTGTGATTCCATTTCAGTGTGATTTGCTGTAAAGTGACAAAAATGCCTTTTTTGGTCATAAACATTGCAGACTGTTGGGACGTGATCTGTTGAAAATCTTCCGAAAACCTTTTATATTTACCTTTTGTTATTTTCTATCTTGTGTCTACATTCTGCTCAGTCATTAATTTTCTGTCATAATGTGACAGCACCAAAATAAAGCATTAGACCATTTTCTAAATGATGATTTCAAACAAGCCATGGATACCAGGTTGAATTCTAAAATCTATTTTTAGAACAAAACTTCAAACTCAAAACTTTTGTGATCAATATTCAGCAACCAACGAATTAAGTAAAAGCTGCAATAAAAAATAAAAATTGCTCCTAAAATATAAACTCTTCCAAAGAAGAGTATTTGGAATTAAATAGAAGGAGAAAAATAAGCATCACAATAGAAACCTTAGTAAAAAATATTGTTGGTAAATCAAAAAATAAAGTAAGAACACATTATTTTTTAAAACATCAATATATTGTGTTCTTTATTTGTCCTATGTGATCACTGGATAAAAACGGACAAATTTACAACATTCAGTATTTTCCCTCCATTTTTTTCCAATTAATTTTGCGTACCTCACAGTCTGTAGTTGTAAACACTATTGCCTCATTGTGGGAAGTTTCATGGTCACTGGCCTGATGAAGACTTATAAGAATTGTAAAGTTATACATTTCTTGGGTAATCGCCATAAAAAAAATGTGAGTATAGTCATTTTTGTACAGGTGTGTTTTGGTAAGATCAAATTTGAAAAGACGTGCACCCCTTTTAACCTCCACAACTTCAACAGCTCAGCTCGAAACATTCTTAAAGTATCACATTGTTGTTACTGGAATGAAAATATTCCTCCTCCATCTTTGCAAGGCTTCCATTCCAGCTTTCCCACCCACACAATTCTTTAACAATAATGTTTTCCTGGTTTAGTATTTCAAATAGGAAGAAGTTGCCCTCTTTCCTGGAAAGGAGGAGGGAGAAAAAAAACCCTCCCATTTCATTGCAAAACATTTTTTTACTTCTTTATTTTTTTTAAGTGAAATGTCATCACCCATTGAGTGACCATGACAGCATTTACTGATGATCCATCACACAGTCTGAGGAAACAACATGTGAGGTCAAGCAATCTTCTCTGCTTTGAAAAATTCCAGATGAGAGTTTCTGTTCTCGCTAAACTGGGGAGCAGAGCGTCGATGTGGCAGTTTACAATTATCATCACTCTGCTTTCACGGCACAAAGGGGAGACCTCCACACAGCAAGCATCTGATGAAAGCAAACACTGAGTCGCTTCTTTGTAACACACAGCATGGAGAGGCTGTGCTGAGCAGGAGAAGTGTAGGACATTAATTCAGCAGGTCAGTGCATATCAACATCTTTGTGTTGTGATAAAAGAAGGAACTGGGATGGTTCCTGTTGTATTTTTAATCAATGCTGTGCAACTAACTTGAAATAAGTAGTCCAATTACCAATTTTATGCATCACTGTGAAAGATTATATGTAATTATAGGAGATTTTTGATTGGTGCACCATTAAAATGCTGAACTTTATCGATGACTCATTAATGCAGCAGACCAAAATTATAGATTGTCGACTTAAGGAGTGAATTTGTCATCAGTGCTCACAGCTCACAGCAGTGCTCACAGCTCAGGTCATATATCACGGCAATTTCTGAACTTAACGCATTTCTGAACACTGAAAAAATCTGATTGTGCACGACAAGTCCAGAGAGTCAGTGCATTTAATTTCACTGTAACATGCAAAAAAAAACCTATCATGAGTTGTGGCCAAATCTTTCTACTGAACACATGAAAGGAATTAAAACAGATTTGTTGTAACTTAAAAAAATTTTTTTTTTTAAACCTATTCGATGGTTGAATTCCAACTATTTCATTGATCATGAGCGCTCCGTCAACAATTGGAAGTACTTCAAAAGTTACTCTTCCATCTTGTTTTTAGGGACTTGTACAACAGAATAAACATGTACAACAGATGTTTTAATAATTATTACACAATTGTTTTATTTATTTATTTTACAATTGGGAATTTTTTTTAATATTATTATTATTATTATTATTAATAATAATAATAATAATAATAATAATAATAATAATAATAATAATAATAATTATTATTATTATTATTATTATTATTATTATTATTATTATTATTATTATGATAATAATGAAAAAAGCCATTGGGAAAATTATTCAGAATAATGAGCTAAAATTGTAAAACAACACACAATGTATTTTTTTTTTCAGTTTCCAATCGAGTGTCTGTTGTTCCTCCAACCGGTGATGAAGTCATTCCACACACAGTTGAGCAGAAAGCACAGTCTCCATTGTGTTGAGTCTCAGCCTGGGATGTTGGATTGTGTGAGTCAGATCTTGTAATGTATGCTTGGAGGGAGCAGAGGAGGTGGAGGTGTCTGCCTGGTGTACAAAACAGACTCTGAAAGACTGATAGCGTGATGAAGCTGATGTGTACCAACGTTGTCAAATGAGAAGGTGACCTGGTATCTGCAGCCAAGAGCAAGTCAGCTGTGACCTGAACCAAATGTGTTTCAAGACTGTTGGCAGGTTGGAAGCCAAACCAAAGTGTTTTAATCAATTTGTTGGTTCAGGCAGCTAAGCAGCGAAGCTACATTGTTGAGAACTTTGAACAAAAACTGCAATTTTGTAAAGGCTCTTGTTGGTGAGTATTTCTAGGTCTGGGGTGGACTTCTTAAGAAGAAGTCTGATGCTGGCTGCTTTCAGCGGGGTAGAACACAACCAGTGTGAAGGAATTGGTTTATTATTGAGGTGATTAGGGGACCAATGGTCGCAGTAGTTCTAGTAGCAGTTTAGTTTTTAGTCGATTGTGCGTCCTTCGGTGAAAATGAGGCGACCTTCTCACGTTCAAGATGGGTGTGTTTGTGAACAGTCAGCACTGAGGCTTTATAGTAGCATTCAAGAGCACAAGCAGTTGTTTTCATTGGCTTCAACCTCATGTTTTGCCATTATCCAAAGATGGAGAAATTGAAATGGAGTCTAATAGCCTTTTTTTTTTTTTTTTTTTTTTTAAATGATGCCCATGGTATGGAAGCTTAAGTTAAACACTCCGAGGTCTTTTACCTCCCAGGTCAGATCAGTGATGACCAGATCAAGAATATGTTCCCTGATTTTGAATTGCAACATCAACATGCTGCCTCAGATTGTCCCAGTTGTTTGAAAGGTGAATAGTTGCTCTGAGATGCCAATTGTTGAGTTTCTGGCTGTTGTGGACTAGAGAGGGTCGGAGCACTGCAGGAGCCACTAGCCAAGGGCAATGTACAGCCCCTCAGCTGAGTTGAAGATGTTGGTCGCAGTCAGTGGCAAGAGATGTGAGCAGGAGACATGGTGAGTGGCAACTGCAGAAGGCCCATAACTTCACATTTTCAGACTGTATCCTGCTGTGTGTTTTGCGCACTTGTGCAACAAGCAGAGGGGCCAGTAAAAACCATTCATGATCCTGCAAATCATGTTGATTAGCGTTAACGCAGTGTCACTTGGTTTAACAGTCTATACCTGCTTCTTTTCTGCACCAAAATCAATGCTGCTCCAAATACTGCTCCCTCTGTGTGTCAGGAGATCCAAGGATTTCCAAATCATGGTTATTTTCGTGTTGTTGTTTGGCTTTTGCCACTCAGATAAATATTCAATCTGGACCGTAGTTATGAAAAACACAAGTATTGCAGAGTCTCTGTCTTTTGCCTTGATAATGTGGCCTTACAGTTAAACTGTATCATCATGTCACACCACTGCAATTACTGTAAGCTGTTTTTGTGTGAAAAAGAAAATCCAAATACTTTGATAATGTTACATTTTTTAAAATTGTATTCAAACTGAAACTGACACTGTGGGAAGCATGTGTTTTGGTAACTGTACATGCATCGTGTACATAATTACAACCTGAATAGGTACCCTTCATCCACCAGTGTTGTACCTGATGCAAGTGTTGTCTGAGTCAGGTGTTCATACATGAGCAAGTCATCAAACTTTTACAGACATTAATCAGCTTGACCTGAAAACATTTCACGAGACAATGAGCACATGTGTTTTCTTCCCATGTGACTCATACCCCACACTGACAGTCTCTGGGGTTTCAGATACGAAACAGACCCCTCGTTGATAAGAGGTGGTGAGGAGCAAGCAGCATGCAGAATTGATACCCAACGCGTCTGATGCTTACATCCTGTTGAAATGGACGGTCACCCTGGAGACAGGGTGTAGGTATATTAGCAGGTGGGAGCAGAGGGGATGTGTATTTGACCTGCTTGGCCCTATTTGTGTGGATGATGTCACTGCATAGAGGGGTGGAGATATGTCTTTCTTCCCGGAGGATAACACGTTTTTTATTCAGTGCCCATGAAGGGAAGATGTCTGGAATTGTTTCTGCATAGAAATTGTCCATATCTCCAAAGGAAATTTGAAATAATTTTGAAGAGATGCTTCCCCAGTAAGAGCCTGTTGTCCCAAATCAAGGAATTAAAAATCAAAACAAAAAATCTGGAACTCATGACTGCCCAGCAGTTTGAGCCTGACGATGTACCCTCAAGCTATCAAACATAAATAAAGTGCTTTTTTAGACACACTGGGAAATTGTGCAAGAATTACATCACTATGAAGTCAGGGGGAGGTCATAATGTCAGGGCTTGACTTCAAACTTTGCAACTGAAAACTTTCATTTTCAGAATATTTGATGTATCTTTGAATGATGGCTAAAGAAAAAAGCTAGGATGGCAATTCTTTTAAAAATAATATGCTGTCCCTTAAAGTCTTTTTGCAATCTATGTCCTTTATGGGTTGTATCTTATATTTAAAGCAGAACACACTCATCTGTAATGAGACTAATACTGCCCAGTGAACAAACAAATGAGTGATCGTGACTGTAAGTAGAAAAAAAATTATTGACTGGCGCCCTCCAGAGGTCATTTAGCAACATTGACAAAAAAAAAAATTTCACATTCTTTCCATGTTAAACTTGTCAGAAGACACTTTCTTCACTATGTTTTTAGTTTTAAAGAGCATATAAACAGCAATGGCAATGCTGAGAACACCCACGAGGACAAAAGCAAAGAGAATATAAAGTGCCACTTCAGCATCTTCAGCCAAAAGCTCCAGACCCAAAAATTCCACTTTTCTCATGGTGGCGGGGGGAATGATGGTAACTGTAGCAAGAGGGAGACAATATGAGGGGGGGGGGGGGGGGGGGGGGGGGTTGCCCATGTGAATAAATCTGCCAATTAAGTCTTGATTCAGACAAACCACTGCACATAAAGTGTTACTTGCTGAATGTTTCACCATTTATATGGTTTTGGAATATGAGAACATCATACCTTCAGGGTTCATACACTCATGGGGTCCAAGGGCTGGATCTGGAAAGCCGTTGCACTTGATGATGGTGGTATAGTGAGATGCCGATTCTTTCGGGATTCGTGGAAGGTTGGGATCGGAGCGGTTCACGTAGAAGAGTCCAAAACGCTCATCGTAGCCAGCGGCCCACTCAAAGTTGTCCATTAATGACCAGGCGGTGTAGCCGCTCACATTAGCTCCATCCACAAGACGGGCTGAAAAAACCCCAACATTGGTACAGTTTTCCAAAATGCTTCAAAAAGATTTTAAAATGTGACCAATTATAAGCTCATAAATATGTGATACTATACAAAATATATTAGACAATAAAGCTCTATTAGTTGTGTCTACTCCTTGTTTCCTGTGCACTCTGGTACCTTTCAAAGCTTGATTGATGTAGTTCTCATAGTAGTATTTTCTGTGAGCGTCATTTAAGTCCACCTCTCCTCGTTCCGAAACCCCATTCTCAGTCACGTAGATGGGTGGGTTTCTGTAATTGTCCTTTATGAATTTGAGGAGTTTTCGGAATCCGAACGGTGAGATCTTCAGCCAGGTAGAGCCAGTTTCAATCCACGTACGGTCAGAGATGACAGCAACTGACCTGCGTAATTCAGCAGAGATGAGTTGAGTATCAATAATTGAGTGACTTTCTTTTCCATGAACTTTTGTGCTCGAAAGCAAGCAATTGTGCTAATTTGTGAGGGTAAATGATCTTTGTTTACAATGACTTCTAAAGTGAGTGTCTCAATGTCTGGTTTTGACTTCAACTTACTTATCGCCTTCATAATTCTGCTGCCCTATGTCCATAGTGATGTGGAATGCAAGAACTGATGTGTAATGGTTCAAGCCAAAGTAATCATAAGTTCCATTGATCCGCTTGACTTCCTCGGGGGTAAACTCTGGAAGCCTGCAAAAGAAGAAAATAGGAGATTTCAAACTTGGTCCGAGACTTCCCGCACGCATGGCATTCAGTCCATTGTTAAGTTTGAACAAGATGATGGTAGAGTTAGAGTATCAGTAAGACAAAAGAGGGATATAATTGATTAACAACATGTGCTGGAGATGAAGATTATTCTTCATATGAAGCCAATGTCAAAGCTGTGGATGTTATGGTATCAATCTTTTTTTGTTTTTTTACCGTGATTCTGACAATCCTGCAGCGAGGCTTCTTTCCCGAACAATTGTTTTCATCACCTCAGGATAATCACCATTAAAGATGGGATGGGCAAACCAGCCAAGGAAAAACTGTGGAACCAATCATACATCAAAAGGAGGTAAAACCAGTACGATATGGCAAACACAATTTTTGTGTCGACATTTGTGTACCTGCATGTAACGATCGGCTGCAACATAATCCTCGTGCTTGTATTTGTTTCTTGGCTCCGCCCAGTCCGAATTGACGGTGATGGAGATGAGTCCATTTTGCGTTGCACGATACCTATCATTATATAGATGCCAAGCCTCAGCATGAGACTTGATCAGGTTGTGAGCTGCAATGTACTGCTTGTTTACAATGCCTGTAACAATGAAAACAAGAGTGTTTATCAATATCCTTTATGTAAACAATAATATGTTTAGTGTGCTAAATGGGAAGTGGGTAATTTGTACTTTACTCCACATGCTGACATATTTAAGATAGAAAAATGTGACAAATATTTCAAATTGTTCAAAGTGGAGTCCATTTGACACAGAAGAACTAATTACCCGGAGCAAAACTCCCATATCCATATCCAAGGTTGGCCACAATGTATGGCTCATTGTGAGTGATCCAGAACTTCACTCTGTCTCCGAGTCGACTGAATAAAACATCAGCATAATCTCTGAATCGCTGGACAATGGTTTCATTTTCCCAGCCTCCCACTTTCTGCAGTTCCAATGGAAGATCCCAGTGGTACAAAGTAACCTGAAAAATAAAGGATACAGTGCGAATGGCTTTTACAGTTGGAAGTGTGATACAGTAGTTAATAGCAAGCTTTGTTTTAATACTAAGTAAGCAAAAAATGATCCTGGGTTGCATCAGAAGCATCATTAGCATTCACCCTGGCAATATCTGAACATGAGTACATAAAACTTGGATAGTTTTTTTATTATTCTTATTTTAACTGAGGATGCATGTCCTACTTTGCTTTTATTGGCCTGATTTTATAACACTATTGGCACTTGATCATTCCTGAGTCTAGGAATTCATGATTGAGGAAGAAATTGCACGGTGACAAACAAAACTTTAGTATTTCTTGACCAAAATATCATAGAAGGAGATGGTGCAATGAATTAACTGTCATGATCTTAGTTTTTTCCAATATAACCTAGGTTGCAACTGTGTTCATACACTGTTCATGGAGACAGTGCCATGACGTACCTGTGGTTGAATGTTCTCTGCAAGCAAGGCATCGATTAATCTGCTGTAGTAGTCCAGTCCAGCTTCACTGACATAGCTGTTAGTGCCATCAGGCAGCACCCTAGGCCAGGAGATAGAAAATCGATAGCTGGACACTTTCAGACTCTTGAGCACTTCCACATCTTCATCAATCTTGTTAAAGCTGTCACAGGCAAGATCGCCAGTGTCACTGTTGCCCACTTTGTCAGGAGTGTGAGCATACACATCCCAGATGCTCAGTCCTTTTCCATGGGTTCTCCAGCTTCCTTCAATCTAAAATCAAAAGAAGTCAAAACTATGCACACAAGATGACAATTCAGTTCCACTCAAATGATGCTTCTTTACCACTGCAGTATAAAACATTGTCTGTCGCTGTTGAGAATTATGTGAGATGTTGACCTACCTGATAAGCAGAGCTGGCAGTGCTCCAGCGAAAACTTGCTGGAAAGTGAGCATAAAGAAACTTCTCTTCTTCTGGAATTGGGAAGCCATTGTCCTTTATGATCTGGGAGTAATAGTGTGCTGAGCGCTTTGGTGTCCTTGGTAGGTTCGGGTTTTTGTAATCAACATAGTATATACCAAGCCATTGTTTGTATCCTCGGAGCCACTCAAAGGAATCCATGAGAGATGTAGCCATGAATCCTTTCACATTCACTCCATCCACATTCTGAGCTATATGATGAGTGACAGGATGGATATAACTATTAACTTATAAAAATGTCACTTACATTGTCAAGCATAGCCTATTTATTATAAGTAATCTTGCATAGTATGGTAACTGATACAAAAGTCACAAAAAGTGTTAATAAATGGTTGCAAATGTAACAAATAGAATTATCACTACGTTGTTAAAGTCTTAAAAAAACCAACAACAACAAAACTGATGTGCACACTCACCTTTTAAAGCCTCATCGATGTAAGTTTGGAAGTAAAAATTTCTGTCCGTGTCATCAAATATGGTCATAATATCTGAAGCCACTCCAGTCTCAGTAATGTAAACCTCTGGATTCCCATACTCCTCCTTGACCCAGTTGAGAAGTCTTCTCAAGCCGTGAGACACAGCTCGCTGATTGTCTATCGGTGTGGTTGGTTCATCAATTATTTCTTTCAGTGCAAAATCCCAGTCATTCTCAAGGGATTGGGGCGTATTCGGACTTATTACATGGTTTGCTGTTTTTGTAGTGTAATAATTTGCACAAAACATGTCAGCAGTTCCCTGGATGAAGTTCTTTTCGTCGACACTGAAGGAGGGTAGTCTTGATGCTGAAAGAGCTTGGATTTCACTTTTGTTTCCAACTTGCCACTTCATTGCATCAGGATAGTCACCATTCTTAAAAATGGGGTGGGCAAACCAACCCAATTGGAATTGCATTGCACGGTCAGCAGCAAGTATTTCACGAGGAATATTCACATCAAGAGGCTCAACCCAATCAGCATTTAGGGCAATGGAGACTTTACCACCTTGGGAAGTGCGATACTTGTCATCGTATGTATGGTAAGCTGTAGCGTGAGCTTTAATCAGGTTGTGTGCAACCTGGTATGGTGCTGTTCCTGGATTCTTAATGTTTGGAGGAAATTCTCCAAGTCCATATCCTGACCAAGCAATTGTGTAGGGCTGCTGGAAAGTTATCCAAACTTTGACTCTGTCACCAAAAGTGGCAAAACAGAAGTCACAATAGTCATTAAAAATGCTAATCATTTCAGTGTTTTCCCAGCCACCAATAGTTTGCAAAGCTTCAGGGAGGTCATAATGATAAAGTGTTACTGTTGGGGAGATATTAGCTGCTACAAGGCTGTTAATGAGCCTGTTGTAGTAGTCAACCCCGTTCTGGTTCAGGGAGGTACGCTTCCCATCAGGAAAGATCCTGGACCAGGATATAGAAAATCTGTATGAATTTACCCTCAGACCTCGCAGCATGTAAAGATCTTCATCAACTCTGTTGTAACTGTCACAGGCTACATTTCCAGTGGCATTAAAAGGAATGTTACCTGGTTTTTGAGTGAAAGTATCCCAGATACTGGGCCCTTTCCCATCAGCATTCCAGCCACCTTCAATCTGGTATGCTGAGGTTGAAACACCCCAGCTGAAGTCTTTTGGGAAAGTACCATAGTGATAGACCTTTCTTTCCAAAATACTTTGACCTGAGAATCTTCTCCAAACATCATTGGCAGTGGATGGGACAGTGGAGGGAGGCAATGGCCCTATCTTCCTTAACTGCAGGTGTTGCACTTGTGAACTATGGAATTCAGTGTTTTGTGGGGCAAAGCCATTTTTCTCAATGACCTGTGAGTAAAAATAGGCCGACTGTTTTGGGGTTCTGGGTCTGTCAGCCAGATCAAAGTCTACATAGTGCAGACCAAAACGTTCACTGTAGCCTTGTGGACCTTCAAAGCCATCCAAAAGCGACTGCACAGTAAATCTTTGCACATTTATTTTGTCCAAATTTATGGCTGTTGGAAAGAATGCACATATTTAGCCACAATACTGTGTTTATAGATGTTTGAAATGTATGAAAGAATTTGTTATTCTCCACATACCTTTCAATGCCTCATTGATGTAACTCTTCAAGTACTCCACTCTGCTCTTATCATTGATGATGTCCCCAGTGTCATCTGTTGGCATCCCATTCCCAGTGATATAGATTGGTACTTTGATACTATTTAAGTACTCTTTGGAAATGTAGTTGAGAAGCCTTCTAAGGCCCCATGGTACAGAGTAGATCCAGTCAGAAGCTGTAGATTTCCATGAGGGATCCACATTTGCTTTGAAGTTACCCACCCCCTCAGGACCTGGGGTGCAGCCACCGTTCGTGTGGTTGATTAACCGGGAGGTGTAATGGTTTAGTCCAAAAAAGTCAGCAGTTCCAGTGATTCTCTTCATCTCTTCAGCAGTGAAAACTGGGAGTCTTGCAGGCTCGGAGGATGGACACTCTGTTCTTTTCTGTTCAATCTGAGTTTTCAGAGTTGATGGATAGTCTCCGTTTACAAATATGGGATGTGCAAACCAGCCCAGCATAAACTGGAGGTAGCGCTGTGCAGCAGCAACATCTTCAGGTTTGGAGGGATCTGTTGGTTCCGCCCAGTCAGAGTTTAATGCAATGCCCACTTGACCACCTTGTGTTTTCCTGTAGTTGTCATTGTAGACATGCCAGGCTTCAGCGTGGGACTTGAGCATATTGTGAGTGACCTGAAAACAGCAATAATTGATGAGTTGAATGCACCACAGCACCAGTGAAACAATCAAATGTTCATTGTGAGTATTATCATTACCTGGTAGGAGGAAACGACATAGTCCTTGCCACCAGGAGCATGTTCACCAGTTCCATACCCAGCATGGCTCACCACCCACGGACTACTGAATGTGTTCCAGGTCTTGACCCGGTCTCCAAATTTGGAAAAACAAAAATCTGCATACTCTTTGAAGGCCTGTATAATGGAAGCCTTGTTCCACCCACCTTGGTCCTGGAGCTTCTGGGGCAGATCCCAGTGGTAGAGAGTGACAATAGGTTTGATGTCTGATTCAATAAGAGCATTGATGAGGCTGTTATAGTAAAGAACACCATCCTCTGATTGACTCTCTTTGTAGCCTGAAGGGAAAATGCGAGCCCAGGAGATAGAAAACTGGAAGGAGTTGACTTGGAGACTTCGCAGCAGGAAGACATCATAATCCACCTTACAGTAACTGTCACATGCAAGGTCAGCAGTCTGATTCTCAAAAGCTTGACCTTCATGTCCAAAGCGGTCCCAAATTGTCTCACCCTTCCCTCCCTCTAACCACCCTCCTTCAACCTTAAAGGACTCAGAGGAGGTGGCCCACTGGAAACCATTAGGGAACGATTCATTCAGAAAGGAGTCTCGTGTCGATAAGGTCATGCTGGAGAATTTGTTCAAAGTTTTGCAGTAGGACCCAGAACAGGAAGACGGTTGTTGATGAACATCATTTCTGATCTCTCTCGTAAGCCTTTGAATGATTATCATGAAAAGAAAACATATTACAAAATTAGATGGAGATACTTCAGAATGAAGCCAACAAAGATTCTTAAATTTGTAATTGATTGTGAGATGTGACTGAGAAAAAAATGCCAAAATACTGTATTATACTGTCTGGTTTACTACAAACGTTCCAAAATCGTTGTTCAGTCAAAACTGTATCTCATGCTCTGAAGGTCTCTTTAAGTTCACATACAAATACACTTGCAATTTGTTTTTTTCCACTTTTGGTAAAACACGGTCCTTAACTCTTTTCCAGTGTTATTTGTGAGCCAAACAGCCACAATATCTAAAATAGTTTGTAAGCTCACACGAAAGCAATTTTTCTAGGTTCCTCACGCCGTACAATACCTTTTTTGGGAGGAGTCAGCTGCAAAAGTGTCCAACAACTGGTTTTCAGATGTTTTCCAGCTCAGGCTCTTCTCCTGTTCATTGGTCATTGGGCCTGAAAGAAACACGGCCTGCTGTGCATCGCTATGCTCCAGGCACATGCAGCTGCTTAAAGCAGCTATCAGACACACCAAGAGGTGAGCTTTCTCCAATAAATACATGTTTTCTTGTTGTGAATGAATGAACCCAAGCATTCATTCACTCCTTATATAGGAGTCCTGTTTACGATCTTGAACTTTCAGTCAGACCACAGTTTCATAACTGTCAGGGTCACACTATTGGGAGGATTTATGATGTGAGTTTCTGATATAACAGAGGTTCAATCGTCAAATGTCTGTATAGAAGTGAAATAAGAGGATGTTTGGTTCACGTAACCTAACAATGAATTACCAAATAAAGACTTCATAATTTGTTTGGTCATTCAATAATGATTTATTAATTGTTTAAACCGTTTACCATTGAAAATCTGGAGTTTGTTTCAAGTGATTAGGGAATATTTTAATATTACACATTAATAACTAGAAAACTGATATTATTTTTTTATTATTAAAAAAAATGTTTAGTGCATTTTTGCATTGTTTTTTGTGTTTATTGATCAGGGAAACCTTTGATTGATACATAAAACCATTGCTTAATATTTCGAAATAAAAAATTGCCATGTTATAATCTCAGAGCTAATTATGATTAAGAACTCACATGTTGAGCGAGAGATGGTTGTTGTGATAACGTGCCGTCCGTGACTCATTGATCATCATTACTAAGCAAAAACGATGATTAATAAAGTTACACAACACACAATAAACTACTGTGGTAAAATAGCCATATCTGTGACGGAAATATTCCAGGCTTTATGCATCTAGATTTTAAAATGTTATCAGTATAAAGAACATGAAGTTAGTAGTAATTGTCACTTGGTATGCTTGAAATTGCCCAGTCTGAAACATGATAGTCAAATCTGCTGTATAATCATTGACTCATTACAACACATGCAGAGTAATCAGAGACCATAAAAATGATGTTACTTTTCCATACTGAATACAGCTTCTTAAATATATAATGACAGTATATTATATAAAAACAAATTTGAGAGTATGGACAGTTTATTTAGTTTTTGCATCAATGCCGGTGGTTAATTAAAGTTTTGTTGATTTCAATGGATAAACAGCCATCAAGTTCCAACTGAAGAATTGTTTATGATTTAACTGTTTCAAATTAAATCCGAAGTTTGAAAATAATACAAGAAAAGTAGCTGGGAGAGAAATAGAACATTGTAACAACAATCATTCAAACTATTGTGTTTTACTGAGGTGTACAAGACACAAAGTCATACGTAATTGCCAACAGTCAACAAGGCTTTTACTCTTCTGGTTATATAAAAGCATGGTCATACATCAAAAAGGCCCTCATTCATAATCCTTTGTTGGGATTATGAAAGAGGCTATTTCCACATCAAGTCTTTCCAAACTATATGATGTCCCTCAGAATTGTGTAAGAATCCTCCAACAACAAATCTGTTGGTTTAGGGAGTTTTTCTTTCTGCAGACCATAGATGGAGACTCTGATGTTGGTTTTGTGTCCGTACATGTTTTCTCTATACAGATGTTAACAGCTGAGCTCAGGAGGACTTTAAGGTGATTCCAGCCATGCATGACAGCTTTTTGACACACGTGCAGACATGTGTGCAGCTCATGCTCATACCTGTAATGTCTCCTTGTATTGTGCAAAAGAAGTTGCAAATGGCTATTACTGTATGGAAAAAACTACAGAAAAGAGAGCAACTGGGAGAGAAAATGTTGACCTGCCATCTTGGCTGCTTTACAAACCGACTGCCCCCCACCCACATTTGGATTGTGTTGACATCATGCCCCATGTAGTCACTCAGGCTTATAAAACCTGGGATGGCCTTGTAGGTAGACGCCTGCTTATAGCTGAGAGATTTATAGCAGAGTGACAAAAGGTGTAAAAGACCTTTCATGTTGTTTTGACCTTTGGTCCTATCTATCTTATTAGAATTATCGACCTCATGATATGACAAAAGAGTTGATTTGTCACTCAGCATGGATAAAGGTTGAAAGTAGCAAGCGATTGGAGTGTTATTCACATGTGGGGTCAGTCTGAGGACAAATTGTGTGGCGTGTATCACACACCATAAACAGAGTTGTTCATGATGGTGTTCACAGATCAATGCCGAGCAATCTGTCGAGTGCAGGTTTGTTCCAACTTCCACCCATATTCTTAAAGCATGTAATGCTTGGGTAACTCGTGATTCTTAATTGATTGTAGGTATAAGTGCAAACCACTGGAAAACCAATGAAATTAGTTACACCTGTCAGGGGTGGCCAACCAGTGAGAGACCAAGAGCCACAAAATTTAGGGGTTACTACAACGAGTCCCATCATACAAATTGGGCTGAAAAAACAAACTCCCTCCCTCACACAAACGTGAAATAACAAAGAGAAAATATATATATAACGTCTGATAGATCTCCATATAGAATTACAACAGTTGGCAAGGGGGGTATACTAATTAGTCGACATGTTGGTCAAATTCAGTAGAATTGCTCAATAGAAACATCTTAGAAATCATGCAATCCAAAGACACTAACAGGGTTTTATCTTATTGTCTAAGGTGTTGAACAACCAAGCAAAAGGGTTTGTTTACAGTTTTAGCTGGATACTGTCAAAGAATAGGTTTGGTCTGAAAAGGGCATGAGAATTTCAACTGCAAGAAATTTGTGTGGTTTCTTAGATGTACATGTTGCTCAGAATGCCACTTGTATGTTTGAAATAGACAAAGTCTTCTCTAGTTTCCATTTATTTACATTTATAAGATTATTTATTTATTTGAACACTTATGGTTTCAAATAAATTAGAAAAAGCCCTTTCCTTCGTGATACTTAAATAAGCTTTTTGCATTTCACAGTTGCCAGCATATTTACTGGCTGGGGATCCAGTTATCACTTGTGTGAGTCCAGAGTCTTTCTAACCATATCACGTCATATCACAGCACTGCAATAAAACAACACAGATTGCAAAATTGGGATGCTTCCTTTCTGAATTGTGTCGGAATGCACTAAGAAGAAGAACGTTGGCTATTAGCAGACAACAGAAGTTCATCTTTTTCATTCCACAATGGAATATCCGTTGTGGAGTGTGTGTCTGTATTTGTTTTGCCTGTATGGTAGCGAGGGCAGTGATCTGAGCTCAGGAGAGGACTTTATGCTTCTTGCAGGTCCTCTGATTAAGCCGACAGGCAAAAGCTCGACTCCCGGGGTTAACAATGCCTTCGACTGCAGCGAACCCATGCCTCAGGGGTCTAAACAGTACTTCAAGTACCTGCAGAGTAGAGGAGTGACACATTTTAAAGTGCCACTGTCATGGGTTCAGCTGCTTCCCACAGGTTACCCGAGCGAACCCCAACAGGCTGTGGTTAGATGCTACCGAAACCTGATGAAGCAGCTGCATGATGTGGGACTTGAGCCTCTCGTCATCATCCATGATTTGACAGTTCCAGACGCTCTGAGGAGGAGGTTTGGAGGCTGGCACAACCAAGAACTGTTAGAGACATTCCAGCAGTATGCAGAATTTGCCTTCCAGGAGTTTGCAGCACTTGCACACTCATGGGTGACACTGAGCAACTTGGAAGACGACTGGCAGGCAGCAGGTGCTTCCAGTGTGCTGCAAAATATCCTCCAGCTCAACCAGAACATTTACCAGTTCTATCATCAACACTTTCCTGAAAAAGGTGAGTTTTACCAGAGGGAGTGGTGCAGTATTACTGGCATCATTGTAATTATGTTGTGACTGAAATACATTTACTTGTCATCTTTTCTTCCAATTTTAAATACTATTTAAGTAATAATTCGTCAGGCATCATGTTCTGCTTTCTGGTCATCTTGAGATCATATAGGCTCCAATACAGCATGATTCCCTATTTCAATGAATGATAAACAGGTTTATAGGTGATGGAAAAGTTATCCAATGTATGTTCTCAGAAATCTGCTTTATGACTAACTGATACCAAAACCTTTCACTGAATTATTTAATACATTGATAAGTGACATGAATGATATGGAATGTGATATTTGCAGGGAGACGGCTGTCGATTGGGTTGAGAGTGAATGATATGGCTACTCTTTTCCACATTAAAGCGTCGACAACAGTAAGCTGCATCTTCTCTTCCTTTCAAATGTTTACCTTTAACAGTATCTCTATCCCACTCCTTACATAAAAGTTTGTGCTTGAGTGTCAGAGGATAATTCATATTGAAAAATTGGGGACTGACTTTCTCAGTATACACTCTGCTAATTGGCTTTATTTGTAATTAATTTAAAAAATTTACACCACCTGGACAGGACACATTTCTGCTGTCTTTCTTGATCACGAAAACTCAAATGAGATTTTTATGTCAGATCATTACACCGACAAAAAATCTACGTTTTCAACCAGTGTTTCAAAAAGGATTGAAAAGTTTGCCATGTGAAAGATGTCAGAAAGGTCTCAGAGTTTTTACCGATTGTAAGACATGTTATAAAAAAGGGACTGTCAGTACAGATAAAGGCTGCAATGACATGCTGTGTTGTTCTTCATGTTTTGACAGATGGATTTCTGGACTGTGCACATTGACCATAGCTGTGATTTATCAGCAAACTTTGCAGAAGAACTGAAAACATTGCAGGTAGATGAAGGGTGCCACTACATTTGATTGAACTTTGCTAATGTTTTTGTAAAAGGCCTTTACACTGCTGCTACAGACATATTATGCTGTTGTAGGAAATTGGAGGTTTGCCCATCCTGATATACAAGATGACAGTCCGTGATTGTACCAACAGTCCGTATCAGCTTCTTGGACAGCTCCTGCAAGGTAGATGTCATTTCAGTTTCATTTGTTTGTAGTTAATTTCATTCAATTTTCCAAAATGTATCCGTTTAGAAAAAAAAAAAATTTTTTTCAATGGATATCATCACATCTGTTTTCTCATCAATTAAAACCACAGATAGTGATCCAAGCCAAGCAGGATCACTATCTGTGTAAGCTGTTTTCAAAGACCAAAGATTACAACTAAATTATACACTGCAATATCATAAACCTTAACAATACAATAATCATAAAAGCTGCGATTCTTGGGAGTCTTATCAATTACTATGGTTTTGTTTTAATGATGTAAGCTGGTAAAGTTTAACAAGGTTAATCATTTATTATTCATTCTGTTAAAAATAAACAACCCTCATAGGTCGGGTGTAGAAAGGAGCTTGTGTAAGCCAGTTGGCAAGAAAACATGAACATTTAAAACATGTTTATCAGATTTGAATATAAACTTTCTAACATAAGGAACAATTTTGCACAAATCAGTCCCTCTTGGATCGTCCTTCCTCCTTTAGTTATTATGTTATTTATTTGAGGGAATTTTTTTTTTTTTTTTATTTCATTATATGATAGTGATTTATAATACAACATAATGCGTTGCCTGTATATTTGATTCATTCTACTGTATGCACCTCACAGTCTTGGAAACCAATGCGGTGAACATTACGGGCATTGATGTGATGGACATGTTAGGTGAACTGAACATTGAGGATACATCAATCAAGTAAGAATTTTTAATGATCCATTAGGAATGGCAATGGTTTACAAATTGTTTTGTTTTTCACATGTCAATTCTTTTTTTGACAACCCACAGTATTGCAGAATACATGGAGATGAGTGACTTCAGAAACAATTACCATAATGTGTGGCAAAAGTTCGAAGATCAAACCCAAACTGAACGAGATCTTTTCCTGAATGAATCGTTCCCTAATGGTTTCCAGTGGGCCACCTCCTCTGAGTCCTTTAAGGTTGAAGGAGGGTGGTTAGAGGGAGGGAAGGGTGAGACAATTTGGGACCGCTTTGGGCATGAAGGTCAAGCTTTTCAGAATCAGATTGCTGACATTGCATGTGACAGTTACCACAAGGTGGATTATGACGTCTACCTGCTGCGAAGTCTCCAAGTCAACTCCTTCCAGTTTTCTATCTCCTGGGCTCGCATTTTCCCTTCAGGCTACAAAGAGAGTCAATCAGAGGATGGTGTTCTTTACTATAACAGCCTCATCAATGCTCTTATTGAATCAGACATCAAACCTATTGTCACTCTCTACCACTGGGATCTGCCCCAGAAGCTCCAGGACCATGGTGGGTGGAACAAGGCTTACATTATACAGACCTTCAAAGAGTATGCAGATTTTTGTTTTTCCAAATTTGGAGACCGGGTCAAGACCTGGAACACATTCAGTAGTCCGTGGGTGGTGAGCCATGCTGGGTATGGAACTGGTGAACATGCTCCGGGTGGCAAGGACTATGTCGTTTCCTCCTACCAGGTAATGATAATACTCATAATGAATATTTTATGGTTTCACTGGTGCTGTGGTGCATTCAACTCATCAATTATTGCTGTTTTCAGGTCACTCACAATATGCTCAAGTCCCACGCTGAAGCCTGGCATGTCTACAATGACAACTACAGGAAAACACAAGGTGGTCAAGTGGGCATTGCATTAAACTCTGACTGGGCGGAACCAACAGATCCCTCCAAACCTGAAGATGTTGCTGCTGCACAGCGCTACCTCCAGTTTATGCTGGGCTGGTTTGCGCATCCCATATTTGTAAACGGAGACTATCCATCAACTCTGAAAACTCAGATTGAACAGAAAAGAACAGAGTGTCCATCTTCCGAGCCTGCAAGACTCCCAGTTTTCACTGCTGAAGAGATGAAGAGAATCACTGGAACTGCTGACTTTTTTGGACTAAACCATTACACCTCCCGGTTAATCAACCACACGAACGGTGGCTGCACCCCAGGTCCTGAGGGGGTGGGTAACTTCAAAGCAAATGTGGATCCCTCATGGAAATCTACAGCTTCTGACTGGATCTACTCTGTACCATGGGGCCTTAGAAGGCTTCTCAACTACATTTCCAAAGAGTACTTAAGTAGTATCAAAGTACCAATCTATATCACTGGGAATGGGATGCCAACAGATGACACTGGGGACATCATCAATGATCAGAGCAGAGTGGAGTACTTGAAGAGTTACATCAATGAGGCATTGAAAGGTAAGTGTTAAGCATTTGAACTGTTTTTAAACAAAAAATGATAAAAGCTTTTATACTTTTAATATGTTACTTTATGTGTTCATGTTGTAGCTATATCCTTGGATGGAATAAATGTGCAACGATTCACAGTGCAGTCACTCATGGACGGATTTGAAGGAAACCAAGGCTATAGGCAAAGATTTGGTCTTCACTATGTGAACTTTGAAGACGCAAATAGACCACGAACACCAAAGCAATCTGCATATGTCTGTGCTGAAATTATCAATCAAAATGGTTTTAGTTCACACAAAAGTAGAGTTATAACAAGAGTTGATATGCATGCTCATCACTACTCAGCCTCTTTGTCACCTTCAGATGTTCCTTCTAAATCAAAAGTAGTCTGGGAAAAGTTTTCACACAAGTCAAATTTCCAGACAAAAATGTACCACTATGGTACATTTCCACAAGACTTTAGCTGGGGTGTTTCAACCTCAGCATACCAGATTGAAGGTGGCTGGAATGCTGATGGGAAAGGGCCCAGTATCTGGGATACTTTCACCAACACATTTTGGAGTGGTATCCCAGAAGATGCCACTGGAAATGTAGCCTGTGACAGTTACAACAGAGTTGATGAAGATCTTTACATGCTGCGAGGTCTGAGAGTAAATTCATACAGATTTTCTATATCCTGGTCCAGGATCTTTCCTGATGGGAAGCGTACCTCCCTGAACCAGAACGGGGTCGACTACTACAACAGGCTCATTAACAGCCTTGTAGCAGCTAATATCTCCCCAATAGTAACACTTTATCATTATGACCTCCCTGAAGCTTTGCAAACTATTGGTGGCTGGGAAAACACTGAAATGATTAACATTTTTAATGACTATTGTGACTTCTGTTTTGCCACTTTTGGTGACAGAGTCAAAGTTTGGATAACTTTCCAGCAGCCCTACACAATTGCTTGGTCAGGATATGGACTTGGAGAATTTCCTCCAAACATTAAGAATCCAGGAACAGCACCATACCAGGTTGCACACAACCTGATTAAAGCTCACGCTACAGCTTACCATACATACGATGACAAGTATCGCACTTCCCAAGGTGGTAAAGTCTCCATTGCCCTAAATGCTGATTGGATTGAGCCTCTTGATGTTAATATTCCTCGTGAAATACTTGCTGCTGACCGTGCAATGCAATTCCAATTGGGTTGGTTTGCCCACCCCATTTTTAAGAATGGTGACTATCCTGATGCAATGAAGTGGCAAGTTGGAAACAAAAGTGAACTCCAAGAGCTTTCAGCATCAAGACTACCCTCCTTCAGTGTAGACGAAAAGAACTTCATCCAGGGAACTGCTGACATGTTTTGTGCAAATCATTACACTACAAAAATAGCAAGCCATGCGATAAATCGGTTTAAACCCCCATCCTTTGAGAATGACTGGGATTTTGCACTGAAAGAGGAAAGTAATGCACCAAGCACAGCCATCAAAAAACAGCCAGCTGTTGCTTGGGGCTTGAGAAGACTTCTCAACTGGATCAAAGAGGAGTATGGGGATCCAGAGGTTTACATTACTGAGAATGGAGTGGCAACAGACTCAAAGACCACGTGGGATGACATCAGCAGAGTCTTTTACTACAAGACCTATATTGATGAGGCTCTCAAAGGTATGCAAAAATAAACTTTACCTTATCCATTCAGTTGTTTGTAGTGTATATCATGCCCTTTATGTATGTGTTTTAACAACAGCCTATGAACTTGATGGAGTGAGAGTGAAGGGATACCTTGCAACTTCCCTTATGGATTCATTTGAGTGGCTACATGGATACACATTGGCATTTGGGCTGCACCATGTGGACTTTACTCACCCGAATCGACCAAGAACACCCAAATATTCAGCTCATTTCTACTCCCAAGTCATAAAAGATAATGGTTTTCCCATACCAGATGATGAGAAGATGATTTATGGACATTTCAGTGAAGGATTCATTTGGAGCACTGCTACAGCAGCATATCAGGTGAGCACAGGGCTGAAAACATATTAATCTTGCAAGATACGGCACATATGTTCGCTTGGGTTTCCATTGTTTTAAGTCCCTGTTTTGCGTTTACTATTCTTAGATTGAAGGAGGATGGAGAGCAGATGGAAAAGGCCTCAGCATCTGGGACAAGTTTGCACACACTCCTCTCCGGGTGTCCAACAATGACGTTGGGGACATTGCCTGCGACAGTTACAATAAAGTTGAGGAGGATGTTGCTATGTTAAAACAACTTAAGGTGACCCATTATCGTTTCTCCATATCCTGGCCAAGGGTACTTCCTGATGGCACCACAAGACACATTAATGAGGCTGGACTCAACTATTACCACAGACTAGTAGATGCATTGCTTGCTGCAAATATCCAGCCTCATGTAAGTGCAAGTCTTTGTGGCATCTCACCCAAATTAATATTAGTAACTGAAAGTTTCCTGCATTTGTTGAGCCCTAAATGCTTCTTCTTTGCTATCAGATCACCCTGTACCACTGGGACCTCCCACAAGCCCTCCAGAAAACTGGAGGCTGGGAAAATGACAACATTGTTGCAAAATTCAAGGATTATGCTGATGTCATCTTCAATGCCCTCGGTGATAAAGTGAAACTTTGGATCACTATCAATGAGCCATACAATATAGCCAATGTAGGTCATGGATATGGTGTAGCTGCTCCAGGTATGATTTATGTAATGCTAATGCGAACGAAACAATGAGAAGGTTTTAGACTAAAATATACTTCTTGAGCTGTCTCAACAATAACATCTGTCACTCTCCATGTGTCAAGGTATTAGTTTCAGACCTGGTACACTGCCTTATATTGTTGGTCATAACCTACTGAAAGCACACGCAGAGGCCTGGCACCTCTACAATGATAAGTATCGCGCCAGTCAGAAAGGACGCATCTCCATCACCATCAACTCTGACTGGTCAGAACCCAGAAATCCCTATAAACAAGAGGACGTTGATGCTGCAAGACGTGTGGTGCAGGTACACCAGGATTCTTTAATACTTAACAACTGAGGTGTGTGGCAGACTTTTTTAGTAAGTAAGTTATGTCTCCTCTTTGACAGTTCTACATTGGATGGTTTGCCCATCCTGTCTTCAATGGTGACTATAGCGATATGATGAAAACAATCATACGGGACAGAAGTCTCGCTGCTGGACTGCCAAAATCTCGGTAATACTAAATATTAATATACTGTATCTTCGGAACAGTTTTTTCCTTCTTTCACATTCGTTCAGTTCAGTTTTTTCTCCATTTGTCCAGTTTACCCGAGTTTACTCCAGAGGAGATACAAAGGATTAAAGGAACCTATGATTATTTTGGATTCAATCACTACACCACCGTCCTGGCATTTCCAGTGGAATACAAAAAGCTTCAACACTATGATGCAGACAGGTAAGCAAAGAAGGAAGAAGTGTTCTTTTAAAGCTTAAAAAAACAGCACATGATTACACTGCCAACATTAGAGTCCTGTGTTGTTGATCAAAAACATTTTGTCTTTTTCTATTTCAACTTCTAATTAAAACAATTATAGGGGTGCAGGAACAATTGGTGATCGTACCTGGTTGGATTCGGGTTCATCCTGGCTGAAGGTTACACCATTTGGCTTACGAAAGATATTAAACTTCATTAAGGAGGAGTATGGAGATCCACCGATTATCATTACAGAAAACGGCATGTCAGGGCGGGGCCCAATCGACCTGAATGATAATTACAGGAGCTACTACTATGAAAAATACATCAACCAGGTTTTGAAAGGTATTGTATAACTCCTATGTAATGTAGTTACGACCAGGATCAATAATACAGAGACTAAGGCCTGGTTTACCCAACAATGGTTTCAAGGGGAAAAAAAATTAAAACACAAATTTTTGAAAATGCAACAACTCCATCTTCATGTGGACAGTATTAACGCTGCTACTGCTCATGCGCAACACGGCCGTAGGAAATGGTTCTTCTGCACATGGGTGAGAAGGTGGACAATAACAACAGTGGTCTCCTCCTGGAACCTGGTAGTTTTATAGTTGAGACCCATGATCCAACTTTCGTATCCGTCTATACAATTGGCCATGTACTTGCCACCGTTAATGTTTGTAGTGTGTTGTTTTCTGTAAGCATGTGACAAAAACAAACAATAGTACTCACTTGTGGCCAAACAACATCATCTTCAGTATTTCTGATGTTTCCATGTAAGTGAGCATTTTTTTTTCAAAGTTTTGCTGTATAAATGCAAAACTTTTCTAAAAAGTAAAACGCAAAGATGATGTGTTTTCTCTTAGAGGTTGTTGCGTAAACAGGGCCTGTGTCGCATAAGTTATAGTATAGTATGTAATATAATATTTGAGTAAAATAGATGTCGCAAAATTATTTGTGGTGAATTTAAACTATGAAACTGGCTTGCAAGTGCTGAAAAGAACAATTGATTTTATTTATTTGTATGTTTAAGAGTATAAATATTCTTTTTCCAGCTTTCCAGATAGATGGTGTGAACATCCAAGGTTACACAGCATGGTCACTCATGGACAATCTTGAGTGGGCCCATGGATTTTCAGAGAGATTTGGCCTTTTCTATGTCAATCATTCAGATCCTAATCTCCCTCGAATAGCCAAGTCATCAGTCTCTTCATACTCAACAATAATCAGCTGTAATGGATTCCCTGATCCTGCTTTAGGACCCGATGACTGCTTAAATCCCGGACCAGAAGGTGAAACTGACACACTCACATCTATATCCTGCTATATGAACTACTAGATTAATAATGAAAAATGACAAGTAAAAGCTTTTGGGGACGCTCAATATTTAGTGTCAACCAACGTTTAAAAAAACAAAACCAAAAAGCAAACCTGATCACCCTGGTACATGTGTGTCTTCTGTAGGAACAAGTGCACCAATCAGTGTGAATTTCCTTGGAATGAAGCTCACGTTCGCTGATGCTGAGACCGGACTTTACACCACATTTGCTCTCCTGATTGTTGCTGTTTTAGGTGTGATTTGTACATCTTTTTGCTTCTTTCGTGCCAAAAAACGTTTAGCAAAAACAAGAATATGCTAAATTTATCAATATGCAGAAGAAATTTGAATGAAGTATAATGAAACTCCTTAATATAAAAAAAGTGAACACGCAAGCTTTAATGGTCTCAAACCCTACTTGAAGGGTTCTGTGTAACATGTTTTGATCCTGTTTATTAATGATGTTCTTTACACTTGTAGTAAATAAAGATCCACAATATGATCCATATCATCTTCTTTTCAACAGCCTGTTGTTGTTGTATCACACTGTGGGTGGAATGAGTCAGCTTTCGCCTAAATTTCAAAGACATATATGTTAGGGTAAATAGTGATTTATCTTGTCTGTAGGTGTAAAATGAATGAGCCTCTACCACCTTTCATGGCCTCAGCATTTTCAACAAAGGGGTTATCTTGACATTTCTCATGTAAAAGCCCACAGAATTAGTCACAACCCCTCTTTGTTCCCAGTAAGCATACCAGGAGCAGCAAACATTGCACTACACTGAAAATGTATAATACGGTAATTTATATAATATCGCAATTACAAAACACACTCTGGAATGTTTTTTGTTTTTCCAGCAAATTCAGTGACACATTTTTATAAACCATGCAAGCTACAGGCCCCAACATGCATGTTCTTGCAGTTTGTGACATTGCTTCTACACTTGGGTATTACTGCTGGCATCAACAGCGTAATGTTGTGAAACAAAACCGTTCTGTTACCGAACATCCCCTTGTAATTTCTTTAAATAGTTACCAGTTTGGCAGGTTCATATGAGGTGAATGTTGGGTTTCAAACTGTGTTGTTTGCTGTGTTCAGACACGCTGAAGGTGAAACTCCAGTAACTCCAGGGGCCTTGCATTCACAGCTCGGATTAGTTGAAATGCCCCGTTGGTGTAGAAAGCTTGATGGACTTTGATTTCTGTAGAAATCTCCTGCGGCCACTAGAGGCTGCCGTTGGATTGAAGAAAACATTGTGAGCCACACCATCAATCCTCCATCTTCATCTTTCATATTGCTGTGATGAGAGCTGGGACCCGTCTCAGCTTACAATAGACAAAAGGCTGCAAACATCCTTGACTGGTCAACAGTCCCTCACAATAAATTAATAATCGTATGCATTTACAATATCATGTTCAAAATGTTTGTACAATAAAAGCTGATATACCAATAAACTAATACAAATCTAGCTTGCTTGTGCTTTGTTTTTTTGGGTGTTTTTTTAAATTACACATCAAATTATTTCTTTTGTCCATTAATATCAGAAAGGGAGAAAAGACAACACAACAAACTTTAAGAAATACCATGATTTTAGGTTCTGTAAAATCGATCAAATCCCCCCCCCCCCCCCCCCCCCCCCCAATTATTAAAACAACTTCTAGCAACAGGCCCTTTCATGAGGTCACGTTCCACAACATCTCTAAATTTAGGATCAGAATATAAAGAACAGAAGATGGTTGATATCTCTGGTTCCTTTTCACTTTGAGAACACATATCCTCCGTGGCCATTGTGGTTTGTGGGGGAAGTGTCCAAAAAAAAAAAGCAGAGTGCACTTTAGACCAGTTGAACACATGGGTTGACTTCTCTGTGGGACTCAGAATTCTGTTGAAGTATCAGACCATAGAACCAACACTACATCCTCAACATGGTTCTGACCAAAGGTAACGCTGTTCATCACCTTTAAGTAGTAAGTGACACAATTGGTAGGACAGCAGAAGAGACATAAAATGCGTCTCTGTGGGTCAAAGCATCTTTTGGAGGCAACTGGGATTTCAATGGTATGTCACTGCTGGGAGTCAAGGAGCAGCATTTGACTGCCCTCTGGTGGACGAATTGAGAAGTTACCAACAATGTTCCGCCAGCAGTGTCAAGGATACTTCCGGCAGTGGTTTTAGAAGTTATAAAACAGGTATTGAGCGAATAAAACAAACAAAAAACAACAACAAAAGTTTTTCTCTTCTTTTCCCCCCAAAACTTCTTACATTGGACCCACAAGTCAATTGTTGTATCCCTGCTCACTATTTCCCCTCACATACGAGCAAAAATAGATAACCAATTGGTTATTTGTCACAATTTACAGGGTTTCGCCAATTAATTCAGTCAAAAGATTTGTTATTCTGGCCAATCTCTAGGGCAGTGTTTTTCAACCTTTTTGAGCCAAGGCACACTTTTTTGTTTGGAAAAATCTCAAGGCACACCACCACCCGAAAATGTTAAAATGTGAAACTCCGTAGCCTATATTAACAATACAAAGTCATTCTCATCAAAGTTTTATCAACAGGAATCAAATAAATACAGAAAAAAAGTATTTCCCAATTTTTTTTTTTTTGTACTCACTGTGAAACCTGGGCCTGATGGATGAACACAGAGCTGATATCCTGGTTAGCATTCTTCCTTTTCAAAAACTTCTCCATCACCGTCACTGTCACAGTACTTAGATACAAGATGGGAGCAGCCGCAGGTGGTGGTGATTAACGAGACTGACGTCTGTTAAGTATCGATTTTACTGGCAAATTTATGTGCTGCCATCTATTGGCGAAGAGTATTTATACATGATTACTCTTCAACACACTGCTCTCACAGCTGACAACCGCTGTGAGAGCAAATGATTTTTAGAAAAAAATTTGAAATTGGATACTTTCCCAGGGCACACCTGACTATATCTCGCGGCACACTGCACAGTGGTTGAAAAACACTGCTCTAGGGGTCTCAAAGTCCGGTCCCCGAGGGCCGCAGCCCTGAACGTTTTCCACGTCTCCCTCCCCTGAATGTCCTGATGGTTCATCACCACATTCAGCAAAAAGCCAGATAACGAGCTGCTCAATGCAATCAGCTGTGTGGAAGCAAGGATACATGCAAATCGTGCAGGGCTGCGGCCCTCGAGGACCGGAGCTTGAGACCCCTGCACCAATAAGTGCTATACTGTTCAACAACATGCGTTAGATGCAGAACAATTACAAGTCAAGAAACCTGAAACAAGAGACACAGCATGTGACTTAAAACAGGAAATAAACAAGACAGAAAAGGTGTCCGTGAATTACAGTTCAAAATCTAGAATTTGGAAATGCCTCATGGTTGTGGTAAATTGCGGCTTCAATGCTGCAGAACCAATTGTCTTTTTCTCTTCTCCAAATAGAAATCTCACAACTCAGCCTTTCTAAGTATTAAATATCTAACTGTAGGAACTTCCTCTACATTAGATTCAACGCAGTTTTAACCATCAGCTTCTCTATAAAAGGAGTTGTTAACAGGCTTACTTTCAAAAGTATTGAAAAGCAACTCGAGCCAACAGTGTGTTGGGACATTAAACACTTTACACAAGAAAAAGCATGGTTTTAAAAAATTTATTTCAAAAACTAACCACAAAGTACTATCAATACAAAAAGTATAAAAGTACAAAAAGCATTGGTCAAAAATAACTTGAGATGACAACACATTTGAGTCGGTCCTCGTGGCACTGTGGGTATTATCAGAATATCAAAAAAGAAGGATGGCATCTTATTAGAGCGCATTCAAGGCATTGAGTTCACATTGAAATGATTTCATTTGTTTACAACCCTCATGTAGATTATGGATCAGCGAGAACAATCAGCACTTTCTGAAAGAACACGTACATTTTGATCCCTTTTTTTGAACATGAATACAAAAGTAATTCAGGTCAGCATAAAAAATAAGTAAACACTTAGTCAAAGATGACTTGTACCTAATAAAATAAGCTAGACAATATTGACAAAAGAATGGAATTATTCAAAGAAAAACTGCTGCAAGCGAACCAAGATTGTCCCAAACCGTTATGTCATCAGTCTGCATTGGTCAGAATCAGGCTTTGAAAGCTTCAACAGCAGTAAATGTAATTTTCAAATTTAACATATTTGCCACAGTGACAAAGGAGTCCTTTTGTCAACACCACAATACATAAACGAATAGAAAAATAAAGGACAGTATCAAACGTGTGAAACCATACAAGACAATATCAAGAGATACGTTTTTTTTTTCTCCTTTTTTTCTTCAAGCATTACCCAGGTTTGTTTATTCCTTTGGACAAAGGCACCCCAAGTGTGGTCCAGTTACAATCCAGGTACCGGACTCGGGAATGTTGACTGGTGCAGTGTCAACATTGACCCCAAAAACGTCCAACACCTTTGAATGAAAATCAACTAAATAGTCTTCATAAGCATGACAATACCTCCAGTACCTTTTCTTGATGAGTGGTGCCCTGTCTGTTAACCTTTTATTTGCGTCCTTAAGCACTTGTTCGCTCGCTCACCTTTCTCACAAAAAAAGTCTTACAGTTTTAAGCTGTTTTTTTTTTTTCTTCTTCTTCTTTTTGCACAACTGGCTTGAGATCACCTAACCAAAATGCCAGAAAATGGGAGTTCCAGTTTAAGTCTAAGGCAAACTTGAGATGCACCCACCAAGTATCCGACAACACACTCTTAAAAATGACTAACAGCTCTAAGTTTCATAAAACAAAACAAAAAAAAAGAAAAGAAAATAGCTGCCCTGAGGAAAAAGGACATGTTCACCTTAATTGTTCTTTTTGCACAAAGGCAGTTTGTAAGCACTTTGGCTCTTCGGACAGGCTGGTCGACTCAAGTATTGCTGGATTGAGACGCCCCGTCATCCTATGACTTGATGCTGGACTGCGGTCGGCCAATAACACTGGAAGGCTTGGGGCCGGCTTCATTCCACCTCAAGCCAATTCACAATGTCACATGTACGCATTCACACTGCTCTGCCCTGTTCCCTCCAGTCTTCCCCATGTCAGCTGATCAGCTGGAGAGGACCTACGCACGGAGACCTGCAGGAGAGAGTTTTGTACGCGTCAGTAAAATACTTGTACGATCAACAATGCACATGGTCACACATGGTCTAAGGTTGAAGACTCACTTTTATCACAGGTGCTGCTCTGCTTCTCCTGGGCAAAGTTTAACCTGTTCTGCTCCACCGCCGTGCCATTGGACTCCGGGCTGCTGCTGCGCGACGGGCTGTTCTCCTCATTCTGGTAGGCCAAATCCAGGTGTTGCTGGGCCAGTTTCAGGTGCCGGCGCAGCCTCTCCAGCTCCCGCGACGACGCCTCGTCCCCGAACGACTCCCGGCCCGAGTCTCCCAGGTTGTCCCTGAAGCCCAGTTTGCCCGAGGGGTCCTTCTTCAGGGCGGTGTGGTAGCCTGGAGGCGCAGACGGCTGGCGGGAGATGGAAGACCTTTGGCTGGCGAGAGCTGGGTGGCGAGGGGTGGGAGGCCGGGATCTCGGCCCGCAGAAGCAATCGCGGATGCCACTGATGCCCAGGTGAAGGATCTCCAGCAAGGTGAAGAGGAGGCACAAGGCGCTGACGGCGTACATGATGAGCAGGAAGATGGTTTTCTCTGTTGGGCGAGAGATGAAGCAGTCCACGGTGTGCGGGCAGGGAGAGCGTGTGCAAACGTATGATGGCGACACCTCCAGCCCATAAAGGACGTACTGCCCAAACAGGAACGAAGCCTCGAAGATGGCACGGGAAAAGAGCTGACATACGTAGACCTTCATCAGCCCGTCCCTCTTGATGCGGCGGCGGCCGTCGTGCTTTTTGCTGGGCTTTTCAACCACATCCTTCTCCTTGTCTGGCTCGATCTCCTCCAGGATCATGGGGTCTTCCTCACCGTTGTCCTCGGCCTCTTCATAGTCCCGGTTGGCGCCACGGCTCACGATGGGCATCCTCTTCCTGCTCCGGGGCCTGTAGTCGTCATCCTCCATGCGGGCGATCTTGTGCATGGCGAAACCGAGGTACAGGATGGTGGGCGTGGTGATCATGATCACCTGGAACACCCAGAACCGAATGTGCGAGAGCGGCGCAAACGCGTCGTAGCACACATTCTCGCAACCGGGCTGCTGCGTGTTGCACACAAATTTGCTCTGTTCATCGTAGTAGATCGACTCGCCGCCAACCGCCGTCAGCACAATCCGGAAAACAATGAGTAGCGTGAGCCAGATCTTGCCCACAAAGGTCGAGTGGTTGGAGATCTCGTCTAGCAAACGTGTGAGGAAACTCCAGCTCATTTTGTCTGCAAGATGGGGAGACTTTCAGACCTGCAGAGAAGAAGGAGGGGGGAAAAAGGGGGTCTCATTTATAAAAAGGGACTGCTTGATTACACCAGAAGGCCACAAGGTGGAGCTATTACATAACCTCTCCCAGCTCCTCTCAGTCGAGGAACCTCCAGGAGGTGCAAACCAACAACATTAACACATTACAAAAATCCTGTGGAGAAGCTCCAAGCAGATTGTACAAGTCACATTCTATTGGAAAACCATATAAAAGAGGTGAGAAGATTAACAAGAACATCATAAAGAACTTTGTTTGGCATTCTACCCTAATGTGTGAAAGACTTAAGTATTTGTCCTTGCACTTTCTAAACTATAAACTTATGACCTCAACCAAGTTTATCACACTTTTCCCAACATTAGAGCTGCGCTTTACAACGCCAGGCCGTGTTTCCATGCTCTCCCAAATGCAAACACCACTGTTACACATAACTGTGTGCAATTTAGCCTCCCCTCAGCATTTTACACACTCAAACCCGTCGCATTCCTTCACTTAGCAGCCGCGGTTTAATAACCGGGCTCCCACCGAAGAGGTAATGAGGAGCACTTGTGGTTTCACGCCATCTGCGACAAACCTCATAAAACAACTTCCGCCGAGTAATTGTCTGCCTTTATAAAATGCGCCAACATGCTTTTACCAAGTAGGAATCCTACATTTGACTTTGGTTGGAGACCAGTTTCATGCCACATTGGCCTCCTGGTTTGTCTCCAACCACTGTGGTCCATATGGTTACCGGTCAAAAGTGATCAGTGAAGAAACCAGGAAAGTGGCTATGTATTGACCAATGTTGACAGACTGTGGCTAGAATGCAAAAGGTACGTGCTGCAGTTCTCTTCTTCGACTCAGAGCGACATTGTGCAGTAAAGTTTCCATAGGTGCCTCAATATGAATAAAGCCGAGATAGCTTTAACAGAACGCTTTCCGAAACTCTTTACACCCATAAGCGCTGGATGTCCGATGACAGCCACCACTTAAAAGGCACTGCGGTGCTGCACGAGTTCAAAGACTGCCCAGTTGAAACCCAGCGCAGAGAAAAGCTTCGACATGAAAGTCTCCACTTTATTCAGCCTATCCCAGGATGTGGGCAGCTACGTAATATTTATGATGCTGCCTTTCAGTGTCAGCGACTCCACCTAAAAAGAGCATTTGACTGAAACTCTGCACACTTCAAATCCGGTCCTTATGATTTGTGCTTTGGGAGAAATGTGGATTTTTCTTTTGAGAAATTTAGGTCAACTGTGAATCCGAGAACAGATGTTCTTTGTAAATGTGTTCAAATGTCTCGGTTTTGTGAAACGACTGCAAGATAAAGTCTTGCTGCATCTCTCTCTGCAGAACCTTTATGTGTGTGAGTCTATGTTTCTCAATCTCTTTTCCACATTCACATTTCCAAAAATATCAGGAAACCTATGCATGAGGACAACTCTAGTTTTTGACTGACATTCAATAACCTTTAGTATCCAATGATTTGTTAAAGATGTATTCTTCCAATCCACAATCCAGACGATGTGAAAACTAAATGAAAAATGAAATAGATCCTGGTCATAGTACATTTTCTTGCTTTAAATTATTGCAGACCACAAATGGACGAAAATGTGCTTTCAGAACATATGCTATGAAACAACGGTCAAAGTTGAATGTTTTAATAAAAACAATGACTACAGAAAGTTTAAATGAGGGGAGACGTCAGAAAAAACGTCAGCTGTTTGACATGTGAAAAGAGCAGCTTCAGACTTGTCGCTCGTCACATTCTTTGAAGAGGAAAACTGATTATTGCCTGATGATTGAATGTTCACATGCGAAACACGCATGAAGAAAAGCTGCAAGACAAGCTGAGCTGCAGATTCCATGTCTCTGGAAGCAATGCGGTGAAACTAATTCCTGGATTTCCCGGCACAAACGCTCCCTTTATAAACAACGCAGTTCATTAAGTGCTCACATGGGCCGTCATCTCTTGGTGTATATGTGGGTTTAAATACCTGGTCCAAATGGAAGTATATCTGCATTGGCCATGTAAATTACAACCAGCACTGGGGGGGGGGGGGGGGGGGGGGCACGGTACTCACTACAGATGCCATCATGGAGTCAAGCACCACCCATGTTGAACTATAATGATCCAACCAGTTGTGTGAACGGGGCTTGAGAATAACTTGTTCTTTTCTGGAGACTTCCACGAGAGCTGACCTTAAGGAATCCCTACAACCGCTGCCGTGACTTTGTGCAAGATTGCCCTGATGCACTGATATCGTGCATAAAGAGACGTAAACTGATCGGTTTTCACTAATCCATAGATGTAGAAAAATTTTAACAAAGTGAACAGCACATAAGGAATGAAGCATTAGGTGTGAATATAAAACGTGTTCCGTCACCGACGTGGTACAAGTTGACCGCAATGCTCTCGATTCAGGCTGCTGGAGAGAAGAAACAATCAACGGCACTGCTCAGCTGCTTGCAATCTAGGTTAACGGTTAGAAATTGCACCCAAGCTACTGTCAGAACTGATAGCATATCCAAGGAACTTCCTCACAGGCGACTCAACTGTGAAACTACAAATGGCATCAACAGGCGGCAAATCAGACATAGACTGCCATGTTGAAAACTAGTTTTCAAATTTATTGATTCACTTTCTGCTGGGAGATCCAGCACATGTATTTTTCCAACTTTTGTGAGCTCACTTGATGGAAGAAATAAAAAGCTACTGGACAAGAAACCGCAGCCTTTTCATTTTCCAGATCACAAGTTGTTAAATTACAAGTAACCCCGATAGTGAATTGTTTTCCCCGCCGGGACACAACAGATGCAATCAGGATTTTATCTGCGCAGCTTCAATATGGCTCATTCATTTTAACCAGGCCAAGGCACTGGATTTCCTGGATGTAAAACGCAGCTTTAAAGCAGATATGAGAAGAATGTTGTTCAGTGTTTGTGCGTCACAATAGATACCACAGAGACACAAGAAGAAAACAAAAGATGCTGGTGCCCATATTCATACATGCATCCATCTTCAACAAAGCTTTATCCAACAAAGAGTTGCAGACCAACAGAGCCAATCCCAGCCAGCTGCGGGTAAAGGCAGACTGCACCATGTACATCACGCATACCATCATAAATTTAAAGTAAGACTGCAGGGGGGAAAGTGGCGTTCCAGGAGAAAACGCTTACCAGGAGAACATGGAAACGTCTTACAGTGACTCAAGCCCAACACAGACTCAAACCTGGGACATTCTCATACTAAATCCAAGTAATAGATTAAAGAATCTGAAGATTGCACAAACTTAACTGACGACATTAAATGTTTGGGAAAGTAATTTAAATAGTCCACATTTAAATGAATGAGAATAAGTATAGATGTGCTTTAGTCTTACTTTGGAGGTCAAGAAAAAGTTTAGCAGTTCACATTTACCCACGCATCTTGTGTTCACCCAGTAATCATATCCAGAAGTAATACCTTGAGAAAAACCTCACGCCACATGTTGTTAGAACTTCGTCAACATATTGTGTATCAAAATAATCCACCAACATCTGAGGATTAGATTTCTTTTGGTGAATAAGGACCAGCTCTCAGTTCTTGGAGCACAATCGTCACATGTTAAACAAATATGCAGCATCCACACCACCGACTAACCTCCTGAAGACCATTCTTCAATCATTTCTGCATTCGTCTGCAACCTTTCCACCAAATAAAATTCTTCTGGAGCCACAAAACATGTTTCATTATAAAAGATCACACAGCTTATAAAGCTATTTATGTAGTATGTATATTGACAACAGTCCGTGACCACAATTCAGAATTAATTTTGTGGCCTTAATTTTTGTAGACATTTTTGGCAGTTTTAGCCTTTATAAGCCAGCTTTAATCAATTCAGCTCAATTAGTTGTTTTAGCCATTGTGACATTTGACCATATTTATCCAGTCATGTTGGATAAATCATTCGACCCGATTTTGCTTCGTTCGTGGCATTTTTAAACAGTTTGGCAAATTTCTTTCTGGTTTTTAACCATTTTAGCAGTTTGTAGCCTTATTCTTCTAGCAATTTTAGTGGCTTAAGCCTTTTGAACCCTGTTGGACAGTCTCTTTAAAAAAAAAAGCAGTAAAATGTTTTATTAGGACAGCTCTTGGTCTTCCCTCAATTAGAATGTTGCAGTTTTGATTTACCCCTCTGTCCACATATCCTTGAGCAAGACACTAAACCTCCAATTGCTCCCAATGGATTGAGCGCCTTGCATGAATATGATCAACAATGGAAAGCCCTTTGGGGACTGCGCAAGAGGTGGAAAAGCGCCGCTGAAACCCATTTATATCAAATTTTCATTAAAGCTTCAACGAGCCAATACAGAGGAACAAAAGAGCCACATGTGGCTCCAGAGCTGCAGGTTGCAGACCCCTTGCTCTGGTTGATAAGAGAGGGATGTGTTTCAGCAGGGAAACGCGTCATACTCATTACCCAGTGGGTCGGTCTGGGCCTATCTGTGGACACTCCACACACTACAGTCTGCTTCCAGGCAGCACAAGAGATCCAATACAGAGGGGCTTTTGTGGCCCCTCACATCTGGGGAGGGTAGTTACAGTTAACCCCCAGTGTAACCCAAGAGCCCTTCAGCTGAGAGAGGAGAGAAAAGCAGGCAGGAGAAGGGCGACGACAAGCCTGGCTGTTCAAAGCTGGAGGGACACATCCGCTCATCAACCCACCCCCAATATCCCCATGACTCATGGGAGGAAAACCCATAAACAAATAGTAATATGAAGGAAATGTGGTAATATGGTCCTGTTATCAATAGAACAAACGAGATACAGTAGATAGTGGGATCCTCAATTCTATGGAGAAACCCTCCTCGTGGCTAACGGGACGCAGCAGGGCTCCACATGCTCTCCACACTAACCAGCAGAGCCAGTCATCTCCTCAAATATCCCCCAACAAAGTCTTACAAGAAACGCGTAGAACGGATGCATACTGATAAACATCACATTTTAGAGCAATACAAGCGGGTGCAAGGCTTTTTTTTTTAAGAAGGGTGGAAAACCACCAACCAGCCCTGATCCCTGCGCCTCCCTCCCCATCACCAAATCCCACCGACACGGCTGGAAAGTGGAGTCGAAATTAGCAACATCGGAGCCACGACGGCTAACAAAACACCTAGCGCCAGTGATTCACGCAATTTTCGAATACAATTATTGCTTAAACCTGCCGTAAGTTTGTCGAGATTTCGTTTGCGTAACGCGGCGATCTCGCGTGCCTGAATTCGCCGCCCGCCAGTCTGTGCGCGTAAAAGTTGATCCATGAAACGACACGTTTGAACGCGGCTGGGAGACAAACACGCGTCATTAAAGGGTGGAAATCCCGTTTTACGCTTCGGGAAAAGGCATCTGGCGTCGTTCCAGAGTTGGATTTTCAACTTAAAACCAGAAAAAAACTCAGCCAAAACGCGTAAATAAATGTATGTATGCCGTTGCCGCGTTCCTGTGCCGCCGCTATGCTTTTTGTGTGTGGGGTTTTTTTTTCTTTTTTACCTTCAGTGGAGATTTTCAGACGTCCAAGTTGCGGTGACTTTCGTTCCTGGCGTTTTTTCTCTTCGTTAAATAAGCGCCCTCTCTCTTTACTATCAAGCCATCCAGGTTTTTTTCTCTCTCTCTCTCCTGTTGTTCTTCCAGACAGAGGAGCGCCCCGCGTCCTTCTCCAGTTGTGTGTAGTACTGCGGGCCGAGGACAAAGAATATTCCTAAATCCCCCCTCTTCCTCCTCCTCCTTTCCACCTCCCCCCTCTTTTCTCCTCCCATTGATCCGGGCACCCCACCCCCTGTCTGCGCAGAGTGGAGGAAAACCATCAACTGCCAGCATTCCTGATGCAATCTCTTCTGCCTCGTCCCTTTCTCACTCTGCTGTAAACTTAAGCTTGGATTCAGTGGGACGAGAAGCCTCCGAAAGATTCAAATCAGTACCCGGAGAAGCTCTCACAGGGCGACACCCAGTATTCAAGTCGGAAGTAATGACAAGGAGCTGAGCACTTGAAATATTTTGATTTCCAACCAAGTGGACACTTGGCCAGGCCTGGAGATACTTCAAATTTTCTAGGACCTCTCTTAAAGATGCTTTATGATTTAAATATCTTCAGAAAAGTCAGTTATAGAACAAATTAATATATATCCTTTCCCCCCATACATTTAACTTCTCAAAAAATGCCTCTTGTCAAACATAACGCCCGTAGGCCAAAACCGGCTCGCGAGACACTCCAATCCAGCTAAATCCCCGAGCAAATGGTAAACATTTAAAAGAAAATATTGATTTATTTTTTTTAAAAACATTTAGCTTTTTAAGCAAACACTGAGACTGAGATTACTGCTATCAAACTATCCTCAAAGCCATGCGGCCAGGGTGAGTTTGTGAAAACATGCATGATGCAACAATATAAGTTTTTAACTGTATTTTGCACCAAAAGTTATTAAAATTGGCTGAGATTGTAGTCATCTTTAAACAGTAATTGTTTGTTTTCACATACAATATACACATCACATACACTCTGCATCACAACAAAGACTTTAACATTTTAATTTAAAGGTTATTATGGTACCATTTCACTTGTCTGGCCACCTCAAGAGGCAATAGGGCTGCATGTGACCCCTGACTTAAAATGTGTTTGACATATTTTGCTATGCCCAAAATATTCTGTATTCGACAATCAATGTGACAAAAGTAGCTGTAAAATCCATTCAGTAAAATAACAATGGAAGTAATGCCTCTTCTGTATTGAGAATCAAAACACACCAACACACCTTTATTGGACAAATCAGCTGAGAAAATATGAAATCATGCACTGAATGAAAAAAAAAAACACTTTGTAATGTAATGATGCAAACAATAGCCTGACAAAGGTACTTGTTCAACAAACTAAAAATGTCAATATTTTGTCTTTTTCTGTTTTACTGTGAGCTCTGAGGCCTCCAGGATCTTTATGAGACACAAACACATGTTCACTCCACCGCAAATTGGTCCAATGTCTGCTGTCTTACAACACACAGCAAATTGCTGAACCGTTTACCGTTGCAAAACAATTAAAGCTGGACTTTTATAAAAGCCACTGGCCGAGAAAAGTGGAAGTGTACGGATATTTAGTCACTTTAAAGTATATCATTTCTTTCTTTTTTGCTACCTTCAGAGACTTTAAATGCATTTAAAGTAATCCATGGTATACCCTGTGAGTGAGGGCTATCTGATTGTCTCCTCTTTATCTCTGTTGGGGATGTGGAGCAACACACGGCCCCCGCTCACTCTTCCTGCTCGTGCAGATGTTCGGAAGTTGTTGCTACCAGAAGGTCCCTTCATTCATGTCACACTTTCTTTGGCCAGGGCAGCACACGCGCTTCCTCAGCCCCCACTTTGCGACACTCGCCTGACCCCACTCTGAGTGTCATCGACCAGCTTTTTCTCTGTTTTCGTGTCAAACGTGGATCAGTTGTGTCATAAATCACACGGCGAACAGCACAGATGTCTGAACTCAGCACATTATGGGCACTTTATCTGAGGTGGAGAGGAGGGGGTATATGGCATCTGCCATCTGCACTGTGATATTAGCAATCAATCAAAAGTGATGTTTTCCTCAAGCCGCTGAGTTTCCACTCAGCTGATGCTGCACTATTTCTCGAGAAGTGACTTAAACAAGGTACGTGCGGTCACCGAGATTAAATATCTCAGGCATCCAGTCAAACATCAGCCTCCTGAAGGAGCCACTCGGATTGAATGATCGCATTGTTGTTCCCGGACCAGTCTTCATCGTTTACTCACTCCTCTGCATAGAAATGTGAACTAAGCACAACCTTTCTACTTTGGCATAGTTTTTTTTTTTTTTTGTGAAAATGGAGGAAATGCTGAGCTTCATCCAGTCGGTTTGGATAGCTGGCTGCTTGGCAAAGGCACAGAAAGAGCGGCGGTTATTGTTTGATATCTGCTGCTAAACAGGAGGTCAGTGGAGGAATGCAAAGCCCTTCCCCCTTCTCAGGGTGCAGCAGAAGCTCTATTGTGAACTGCAAGCGTGCTTTTATTCACAGGGTGTAATGTGGGGTGCCTTGGTAAACCACAATCCAGATGACAGGAGATAACGTGGAGGCTGAGGGCCTGGCCTTGTGGCTCTTTCAGAGGCTAGTTGGTTGAACAAGTGTGTGTGTGTGTGTTTGAATCAATAGTACATCATGGTTATCATCTTTGCTTTACTGTAATTGTCTCTTGATCCTTTATGGTTATTATTTAAATATTCCAGAGCTCTCAGTCCAGTCAACAATAAAGTGTCGCACCCAAGATTATACAAATTGGGTAAATTTTATTAAAATCCTGATCTATTTTGCACCAGAAGTGTTGAAGGTGGTCTTTTATCTACGCTGGGAAACTATTTACATGTACGACAACCTCAGCATTTTGAAATCAAACCAAAATAAATTTCAATTGTGTGTATGACAATTTGAATGGTGACCAAAACATTCATAGCATCATGATCAATGCTGTGGTGGGCCGAACCACGTGTGATCTTTACTCCAGTTGGGAGTTTATCAAATGCGCAGCAGGATTTCCTGCATTGCACATGTCAAGGAAGACCTGCTGCAAAGAGGCCAAAGATTGTGACGCCTGTCACGTCCTGTGTTTGGTCTTAATATACAAGTCTTTGGTCAGCGCTGTGTCGACATTTCAGGATGAGCTAAAAATATGGCTGAGATGCTCTCCCACCTCACAGTTTTGAATAGATATGGGCACAGAAATGGACAATATTGAAGACTTCGGGGAGTTGAGAGTTTAATGTGACTGCACTCAGTGTGACATGTTTGCATAAACCAGGGTTTTCAAACAGAAGGCCCAATCTGGTCCACCAAACAAACTGTAAAGAAAATCAAAGAAAAATGTTTTTTGTTTTTTTAAAGAAATGTCATTAGAATAGTGGACACAACACAATACTCATTCAATGACATTTCACAATATTTTACATCAGGTGTCTTTAAAATTGGCTTTATGTTGAGATTATAGTCATTTTCTGAAAATAATCATCATTTTCATCGCATATATTCTGCACTACAACAAATAGAAACTTTAAAGTGTCAAATTTAAGGATAGTACATTTTTACCGGTACAGCCTAGTTAAGATGAAATTGGGCTGTATGTGGTCCCTGAACTAAAATGTGTTTGACTCCCGTAGTATAAACCATTTATCAATGTAGCTTTTGTCATCAATTAAGGCCCTTTTCACTCATGCAGATTGGTCATTATGTTGCTAATTGGTATGAAATTGTGGTCTTCTCTTCTGAATGAAATACAAAGAACTGTCTTTGTGTATACAAGTAAAGAGCTAGAGCAAGAGGAACTTTCCTTCATGTGTCTCTGTTTTTTTTAAAGACCTATGGCGATGTTGTGATTAACTGAAATGGTACCACCCAGGTTTTTCCAATGCCATGTCCAGATATAACTGGAATGCAGCAGATGACAGCTTTCAGGGGGGTGTTGAAAAGAAACAGACCAGAAGAGCATTTACACCTGAATTCAACCCAAACCCTCCACTAAAAACACCAGCTTACGTAATTCGGGTGTAGAAGCCATATGAGATACCTTTATGATGGTAGAACTTTCATATTCCAAACAAAGCTGAGTTGAATGCAGTGTTATGTTGGTTTGAACTCACAAAGAGCTTATAAAATATAGATAGGAGTGCAAGTGGCAGTAGAAATTCCTATTTTGCTCATAGCAATGAATGAAAGGAAAACTCAGTTCAGACTCTTGTTACGTCCTGTTGATATGCAGAATGAAGCCCACCAAAGTTTGTTTTATTGGAGGCAAACCTGCTGAGTGTGTACACACCTTTATTGGAGATGGCGCTTTATGAAATACAGTCCGGCTTAAAGTTGCTTGCTCAAGTGGTCTGTGATTATCCAACAAAGGAGGGCTCGACATTCCTCTGTTGATTTCTTTTTTTGGGGGGGGGGGTTGTTTGTTTTTCAATGTGGGCTCCATAGTTTTTTCAACATTAAAAAGACATGAACAAAAACTACATTTTATGACTCATCCACAGTTTAGTGTTCAACAAAACCCCACAACCCTTTGTTTGTTTCTGTTTCGTAATCGCTTCTTCTATTTTATAATTTGAACTTTTACTATCAGAAAAAGAGAGCACCACAGATAACATGTTGTAACACCGCAACCACTAAAAGAGGTGAAAGGGTTTTGCTCAAGATTTGCCCTCTCGTAGGCGTCAAAACTTGACCGACAGTGAATCATATCCTTGTGATATTTGCTTTTCTGCTAGACACACACGAACACAATCACCCGTGGATTCACTTCAGATGATTGACTCATCCAAGAACTGGTTGTGCCTGCATGCTCGTGGAAGTTTTTACCAGGAAAGTCACAATGTTCCCCTTTTGGCAATTGTGGTCAGCTCCTCTGACAGCAGAAGGAAGAAGGAGCTGAATAGCCACAGAAGGCCATGGCAATGGGGGAAAAAAAACAAGCCTCTCCCCAATGAGACTCATTCTCTGACCAATTGTTTCCTCTATTATCTTTTGTAATAACAGACAACGTGTTGATTCATCCTCATGTTACAAATATAATTTAAAGGGCTTCCCTTTAGTCCTCATTAGCACAATCTTTGCAGTGTCGACGCTACAGGCCCACCAATGCAAAGCATATATAATGAGGCCCTGATGTTTGGAGAAAAGCTGGCGGTACACACTGGGTTTAATTTTTTAACTCGCATTCTTGAGGCCGTCTCCGTGCCAACACACCCGGGAAAATGCACGGGGGCGCGACTCACTTTATTAAATGGCATTAGCGCAGGGTTAGCCTGGCAAGCTTCCAAGATGACTTGAGGAAAAATGACCGGCTGCGAGTTCGTCGTGGCTCACGCTGAAATTCCTTTCTCCTGCATGCCTGGCTTGATGGTTGCGCAACTTTGTTTTTAATGACTTTGTGTTCTCCTCGGGTCTCATTGTGTATACAACACAGTTTCCCCCTCTCATCATACATCTTTTCATAAATGTTAAGCTCGAAGTAGCAGATCTACCTGCACCTGTGGGGCCTATGGGTTATTATTCACTGGACACGGATTAATTAAAAGCAGCAGCAAACTGAGCCAGAACTGAAACATTTTCATTCACAGTGCAACAGGGAAGTGGAGCTTCCTGCCAGCAAGACTAATGCTTTCCATCTGTGTTGTTTAGGAGTCTTTTGTATCCCAAATAGTGCCTAATAAGGTTCTGCCTCAGATCAGAGTAACTCACTTTAATTTAGCCCAATAATGTATCTGTAAAAGAGGAGAGTGAGTGGGCTCATTATCGCTGTAGAGAGTTTTCACACTGCAGTTATATATGCCTGCACCATAAAGATGAAAAAAAGAAGTCTGGAAGGAAAAATGTGCTTACAGGCCTAAAATCCATACTGTATATCACGCCTACAAAACCACATGGGTGGGAAGAGGTGTTGGTGCCATGCCAACACACATCCATATAATTATAGCACTACAGCCACTAATTGCTTTTGGAGTTTAAAAAAATAAAAAAATAAAAAATATGATAGGCACTATATTTTAACCCATGTCAACAACTACAGGCAGCCAGTCTTAAATGTGAATACATGTGTCATGTCAAAACCTACATTTTCAGATACAGCATTGTGTAAAATTCAATCTTGTAAATGTGTTTTAAAATACTTTAGTTAGGTTGTCTTTCAATCGGAAGGTCACAGGTTCCATTATCCATCTGTCCAAGTGCCATTGAGCAAGACACTGAAGCACAAACTGCTCGCAATGGATGGCCATCTCCATTGGTGTGTGTATGTGTGTGTGTGAGAGAACATGAGTAACAAGCGCTTTGGGGGCTGTTAACTCAGTGGAGATGTTCATTTACCACTAAATAAACAATAACACAAAATAGTTATGGTTTTTCATTGTGGCTCAAGGTCAGAAAATGGTTGGTGTGCAACAAACAGAAGGAAAAAAATCTGAATATGACGTGGATCACTACTGCTGCTGGGAATAGCTCGTACTAAATAAATCTAACCCCTTTACCAGCATCACTTTGGTCATTACAGGCTGGCAACTTATCACTAATGGTGTTTAACTATGTTATATAATACAATTGATTAACAATTAAGACTTTATTATAACAACACAAATATTTAATACTATATAATTGCTAATGTGAATAAGTAGTTTGAGGTAAGGTTTAGGATGAAATAGTTTTGATAGCGTCTTTGCTGGAGTTGCTTCTTGTTTTGAATAAAGATTGTTTTGGCTCATGTTACAGACAGGCTCTTAAGTGAACTGTAGCTTCCATTTATAAAACTGCATGTTTGCATTTTACCTAAATTTTAGTTGTGACTTCTCCTCATTGTTATCGCTTCATTCATTTGGTTCTGACCTCTAACATCAAGCCTCAATTGAACTGATCAGTACGACACCAATAACGGAGAATCTTACAGCAACATTGGACATACTTTTAACTTTTTTCTAGTAGGTGAACACTTTAGCTTTTCAGTGAAACAACTTTTTCAAGAAGTTCTCTGATCAAGCAATCATTTTCAGCTATTTGAGCAAAAGTGATGTACATGTTGCTATTGTAATAGCTGTTTGATATTGCGTCATTGGTTTCATAGTGAGAAACAAGGATTGAAGGATCGAAGCACAGAAGAGTGCACAAAACCTCCCCTCACATCTTTTGTGACTGACTATCTTGTTCACACACAGTTTTTACTGCTTCCTACCTGCTGCAAATCGTCTCACTCCACTTGGAGACAGCATGACTATGCACTGTGTAAAATAGGGGGGATTGGGGGCGGGAGCTCAATTTGCAAGGTCACCTTCCTATACTTGGGGGGGAAGGGGAAGTGATGATCTCTCTTAATGAGGCTTCTTTAGATTTCTCCCCCCCCTTTTTTTTAAAAGAACACTTGCGGAATCCTGTCGGTGCTTTGTTTCCCGACAACATCTCATCTGCTGCGTGTGCCAAACATGCCGAAAGCCAGATCCCCGTCTTTCTGCCATGCAACCGGCGGCGGCACCCTCCAGCAGCATGTTGGGGATACGGTTGGGAAAAGACTGCACGTGGGGCACACAATAGAGACGGGAGGAGGGGTACCATATCGTCATGGAAACAGACAGCCCTACCCCCGCAGCAGATGGTGGAAGGTGGAGGGAACCGGGGGCTGGGTGCTCAGTGATGGCGGGACGGAGAGATGATTATCTGTCCCAGGTTTCCGCCCTGAAACAACAGCTTCTGTGTGCCTTCTTCACTAAAACAGGTGGCATTGCTGTGTTAAGTGTCTGTGAATGTCGGTCTCAGGCTTTAAACCCAGGAGGTAAAACAACCCCCGCCATTGCACTTAAAGCCTTGTTGGAGTTTTAAGCATTCCAATAATTACATTTTGGTGATTTGCTTGATTGCAAACCTGTTTTTTTTTAGACGCTGTCTGTCATTAGTGTCCTCTAAACAAAGAGCAGTTGGAATTTTAAGGGAGTTGATTACAGTTTACGTTAATACCTTACTTGCATATCCATGAAACTGATGGAGACAATAGTTGCTGGGATTGTTTTCTCACCGATACCAAACCATGAATGAACTCTTGCTTTGCATAACTATAATGCAAATGCAAGAATGTGATTAAGGCCAACTAACCTGACAACATGTCAAGTAAAAATGCATGATTCTTTTCTTTCTTTGATTCAGAAAAGTTTTCCATTTACATGGCAATGTTTTTGAAAACCATGTGCTGAAATGCTGTAAACAATGTAGTTTTCATGTTGGGCCATTATTCCATGCTGTGGGGTTCCTTTTGTAATGAAACCATACGCTATAGATACAACTTAAACAATGGCAAATATACAGACATTTGTATGGACAGAAGAGAAAACTGGATTGCAATTTCAGGTGACTGTCAATTTTTTTTTTTTTTTATGAAAAATATCAAAACCCTGCAGAATATGAACTGGGAGTCTTGACAGTCTGGAGGCAAACATTGTTGTTGTTGCCCATCTACTTGCACATGTGCAAAAAAAGGATTTACTCAAGCTGTGATGTGCATGTGCAGTAGCAAGGTTATAGAAAACTGGAGTTTTCCGCCGTTGCCACAGATGGAGTTGGAGCTTTTTTGAAAAGTTGGTTTCCATGGGTCTGATTTAGCGTTTTTATAGAGAAAACATAAAAATGTTAATCTCACACTGTAAAAATTGAAAAAGCTTTACCTACACGTGGAACCAAGAAGTCTTCAACTGTTAAGTGGATAAGAAAGCTAAATTTCCCACAATTCTGACTTTCTAATGCATTTCAATGAACAATTTGTGTTTCTGTTATTTCAATCCTAAGAAAGTAGTCGCGTAGTCATCAGTGGAGCAAGTAATCAAACATGTTTAAGCCTGCATCAGAAAAGCAGTTTATCGTCTGACATTCTTGCGTAATTTAATGTGATCCAGTATGACAGTTTCCCATAGATTCTGCAAAGGTCACACTGTTCCATCTTGCTTGAGATCGTTAAAGATATTTTTTATTGTATTTGACATCATATCATTTGTGAGGTTTGTAGTTTGCAGCAGTGTGTAAACAGTAAATATTCAGAAAAATTGTGCATGTGCACACATAAGCGTGACAGTGAAGGTGTGTAGCTATGTCGCTAAAACCTTTAATAACACAGCTAACTGTGTTATTAAAGGATTTTAATGAACTCCCTATAAAGGGTTATGCACTCCATACAGGGAAACATGGATACAGCAGTCATTGCTGCTGCACAAAAGTTCGATTTATGAATTCAAACAAACATCTTAAGCTGAGTCAGCATGTGCCGCATTGTGTTGAGAGGCGTTTTATAAAAAATTCACACGGGACGTTTAAATATTGAGAAAGACAGGATTTAAATCTGTCTGATTAGGTTCTGTGAAATAGTTCAACAAGAAAATGGAAGTCGCTCACCTCCTAAATTGTATCATTATGAATTCAAAGTCTCTTTAACTGAACATCGTCTTGCACCAATTTTTTTATTTGGATGTTTTTCAAGGCTGCCAGATTCTTCAGGCCCAGCTCATTTTATTATTTGGACACAGTTAAACTTCATTTACAGAACACTGGGCCTTTTAGTTGAACCGACAAAGGAAAATGAGCTGAGGAAGCTAATCCTTCTTTACAGAGCAGGAGTCTGCACTTCTGGAAGATATCCACTTCATTTGGGTAAAAGCTAAAGCCTCATATCAGTTTCTCCCTACTTGCGGAATGTGTTTTTCAGACTATTTCCAGACCAAATTTAACCTTTGGCAGCAGAGACGAGAAACCAATAGAGAGAGTCTGAAAAAGCGAGGTCTTTAAGAAAAAAAGAGACTTCTGTGATGTTATAAAGACAGATCAAAGATCCTAAAGCAGCAACAACTGCTTTATTTACCCTGTTTACCTTGTGATTAGAGAGATTTGTGCAGTGATTTGGCATCAGATAAGCCATACCCTCGTAAGTTTGTTACTCAAACTGGACTTTTCGTATTCGTTCTTTTGTTTCCTGGCCAGCACCCGCAGCAGTGTACCCACCCACACATGCACACACAAAAAAAGCCATCTTTGATGCCCTAAGAACAAACATGTTTCAGGCTGAAGAGTAAAAAGCAGTTCTTGAACAGGATGAAAAAGAAACACTTGAAGGCACAGGAAATGTGCTTATTGAGGATGACCTCTGTGCTCTGCTGCCCCTGCCCCTCACAACTTCTCTGGTGAGTGGACTTCCTTCCACTGGCAGCCAAATTTCCCACCTTATCTACAAAAAAAAAAAAAAAAACACACACAAAAATGTTTTAATCTCAGGATGAGAAATTGAATGATTGGCAGTAACAAAACCTGACAAAAAAATGTAGGTGTTTTTGAACTTTAATCAGGAGGGTATTTTCTTTGTCACTTGAAAAGAAAAGTCTATTTTGAAAACCACTGACATTCAAACTATAGATATAACAAACTTTCATGTACCAGTGTGCAAAATTTACCATCAAACATAACAAGCTGTTTATTTTCAAGGAATCCTTAAGCAGTCTCAGTAGTATTTCCAAAAGCTGTTAACCACTCCTAACTAATGGCTCTGCTAATGATAGCTATGAATAAAAAGCCTATGGGGTGATTAATAGTTATGTGTAAATATTTGTTTATTTTCTGTGGATACATTTAATTTCTCCTTGACAAACTTTACTGGAAAAGGGGACCAAAAAAAAAATATTTTGTATATTGATCGTGACATTCACTTGATTAACTCTAAACTCAAACTTTGCCTCATTTTAAATTGTAATCTTTGGTCAAATGCTGGCCTTTCTGTAGTTTCACAGTGATACATATTGTCAACAGCTGTTGAAATCTGTAGAAAAAAATTTAATAATAAATAAAAAGACCACATGAAACTTTTTTCATATCTTGTGTTTAGTCTTGAAACTATTGGACCTGGTGCACATTTAAGGTTTTGTACAAGAGCTTCTTTTATAATCATTATGATTAATACATTTGGGAGGCAAATTAGAGTGTATGAGAGGATCACGTATTGTCCTGTACTGTGTGTGCTTGTGCTTAATTCCTCTTAAAAGATGAAAGCTGTTACCCAACTTTCCATCTGGTTTAGAGGTTTCTTTGCATACACTGCCTCCCTATTTAATCCAGTTCCTCTCTGTCCCACTGGGAACTCGTTGGTGGACTAAGAATATAACAAAAAACACAGTGTACCAACACTCGTCCTCGGCTAAGCCTCCAAAACCTCTCTCCCTTTTCTGTCTCAGGCACACTGCGCTGATGACGTGTGCCAAAGAGTCATAAATGCGTAAAAGACTTGGCAGCCATATTGCTAAAAAGTCCTCGAGTAAGTTCGGACAGCAAGGAATTATGGGCTGAGTAAAACTGCTGGGATCACCATTGATTCAGCATGTACAGCACCACTCCTCGGGATGACAGGAAAATGAGCCAATCTATCAAAGCAGCAGTAAGAGACTGCAGAGGAGAAGATGATTTGTGCCTGAAAAGCCACAAGAATGCAAAGCCAAGACCGGGCTTCAGTATCATCCGTGGGGCGCAGTAACCACAACTAAACTCTAAACGTGACTCTTTTGGGAATTGTATGTTTTGTTATGTGCGTTAGTGTTGGTTGTGGTTATATTTTTAGATGTGTCTACCCACGCACAGATCATGGCGTTGAGTAAGAGTTTCGGTGAGCAGATGTGTGTCTTCACACTTGTGTGGGTAGCTCGGACACGCTTCTTCCATTGCACATGTGTTTATTCCATCTGGCCCTGCCCTCTCATGTCTGAGTGGTGATGTCATTCAAAGGAGGTTTTCGGGTCTCACAGCCTCTTGTTACGCCATCCCACTTGGTCAAAGTTAGACTTTTTGGGAGACCACGTTTATTTATTTGGCTGGATTGGCCATATTGCATCCACACTGTCCCCACAGTCGAATGTATTCCCTGGGAAAAACTGAAGAGTTTCTATGTTGAGCTACTTTTCCATATACACTGAATGTTCTGCTGTAGCACGTGTAATACCGTCTGATGCTAAATGTGCATATTAAAACCTGATGGATCAACTTCAAAGGACTGAGGCAACAACACAAAGGAACAGCAAATGGTCTTTTGCTTTCTATTGTGATTGAGTACAGCTGTTGCAGTGCTATCTCACCATTATTCCTGCTTTGTTACTTCGTAAAAGAACCTTAGGACCAAAGTGTCAGGAAAGCTCATTTGCAACCCTGAGGGTGGAGCCAGGCTTACAATGGAGCCATTCTTTAAACAATGCAAACCAAAATGTGTCAATGGTTTTATTTCAACTCTATCACTTTCATGCGACATGACCTCAAGTGTCCTCCGTCTGACACTGAGTGGGAATCAACATTACAGACACTTCTAGGTGAGAATGTGGTTGTTTGGTAACTTCCTCAGTTTAAATCCAGATTGTGGTGATTCCATTGTTGTAAAAAAATAAAATAAAATGCTGCTGAAGGCCAGGCCTGACTTTGTTCTATTGGACTTTCCCAACACTCACATTTTATGAACTCAGTGTAATAAACAGCCTTCTGTCAGACGGACAGTGCTGTGAAGGCTAAAACCATCACACAGAACATAAACCATGCTATTCTACTGGATTGAAAGTTAGGAATAGTTACTCAAAATGGTGAATTGCCCACTTTTGTCTCATGTAATAAATTTCTCTGAGAGCCGGACAGCATTGAAAGTGAAATTGTCCTCTATCTATCATTTCAAAATGGAGCAACCTAATAAATACAATTAATCCTTAACCTATTATCATTCAGGGGACTATATTTGATAACCTGCACTCTTCTTCCAAACTGATGATTATAATATGATGACAAGAGTCGGAGAGTTAAAGCTCATATGTGCTGAAAATACATAGGGTGTATTAGTTTCGATGTATTATTTATAACAAGAAAATTGTCGTAGAGCAGGATACAGCTTTGGAAAGAATGGAAAAATGAATACTGTATTTGTAAAACTTTTACAAATACAGTATATGACATGAAATATGACAAGCATTTTGAAGATCAAAAAGCTGAAAACAGTGTTCATTTTGGTCAATTTTGCACATTTCAACAGATTAGAACAAATAAATGATATTATTGTCAATATCCTTATACACTGGTTTATTTTGCTTTGATAAGCTGAAAGAATCTGAAGATCTGACAACAACTACAAGCTCTTCAGGCCTTGTTGTGATGACGTTCTTTCAAATGAAAACACAAAATTTTGTATCTGTTTTGGGGGCCCGTTTACGCGATAACTGTGCCCGGAGCCACCGAAAACCCACATTTTTGAAAACGGCTCTGAAATGCTGCGACTGCGTATGCACACCACAGTCATAGCAAATAGATTTTCTGCACATGCACAAGTTGATCGACGACAACAACACCGTTTTCCTGCAGTGTCATGACTCCCAGTCCTTGTAGTTGTCGACTTGGTAGTTTTAGAATTGAGAGTCACCGTAATAGTAATCCGATCTGTGTTGGCTGTACATAAAAATGTCAGCATACTCACCATTTTGATGTTTATAGCGTATTGTTATAGGCCCGCGTGTGTGTGGTTTTATTGCAAAAGCAACCAACAGCAACAAGGCCATTTCCGTATAAACAGACATCACTTTCAAAACATAGGTATTTAAATGCAAAGCGAAGACACAAAAACTATGTGTTTTCACGTGAATGGAGCCTCGGTGTGTATGTGTGTATAATTACTATTTTTAACATATTCTGTAACAGAGGCAGCTGCTGACATGGTTGGAAGTTGTCGAGAGTGACCCTTTCTTAACCTCATTACAATAAATAATGGATCTAATTGTTGCAAACACTTGGACACAAATAGTTTTTACCATTCCTGTGTTTTCATGCGTGTGTTAGAGGAGGAGAGATCTCATACGTGCGGCTCTCAATCAAATGATAGGTCCTAGTATCCTCGTGAGTATTCAGAGTGTGAGCATTCTTTAACCATCAAACGGTCCACTTGGCTCGATCAGGTTGGTGAACAGAAATTTCGATTAAAATACCTAAAAATTCCCATCCTACCAGAGATCTAATTAACACTTGAGTCATCGTACAACCTATAAAACGTGCACAAGGTTATACACCTGGCGTATAAAGGTTATATCACCTTCAAAATTAAACGCATAATGGTGCTGGCCATTTCACAAAGCACATCCTTCCAGCAAAATGAAGGATGGCCCTGTAAATGGGCTTCATTTACATAGAGTCCTTGCACCGCTTCAGCGATCTCAAAGCTATTTACAGACTCAATCACATTCATCCATTCACACACCATTGTGGAGGCCACCATTCAAGGTTGACTGTCCTAACCAAGGAAATGTTGACATGTGCACAACTGGTGGTAGGAGTTGAACAGATATGAGAGAGAAATAGCAATGTGCTTTGTGTCAAAATTTGATTGATTACCCCCCGCCCCCCGCCCCCCGCCCCCCTGCCCCCCGCCCCCCTGCCCCCCGCCCCCCCCCCCGCCCCCCGCCCCCCGCCCCGCCCCCCTTTCTGAGGGGGGAGGAGGTCATAAAGGTCGTACAGGTGCTATATGTCAGATTGATTGATAGCCTACAACAGATGTCTGCACCAGGTGTCCTTGTTGTTGTTATTCTGAAGAAACATTAGTTTACGGTCGTGGGAAGATGAGGGTTTAAACAGAATTAAGGCGATAACGTTTTAATCCTGATGGGTTTATTAGGCGTTTGCACCAGGTGTGGTCAGTGTTGTTATTGTTATTCTGAAGAAACATTAGTTTAGGATCATGGGAAGCTCATGCTCTGAATAGAGGGTTTTAAACAGAACTAAGGTTATAACGTTCAATCCTGAAGGTTTTATTAGTTAAAGGGTGTGTTAGGGGGTTAATTTAAATGTTTAATACGAGGGATAGGGGTTTAATGTAAAATTTTCGACAGACATAGTCTTTGAGCATTCTGTCTGTCTGTCTATCTTTGTGCAAAGTGGCTGAAGACTCGTCACCCTCCTCCTCCTCCTCCTCCTTCGTTTACGATCGTTTACGACCATTACTGCAGACGGGCAGGCCCAGAGTTTAGGAAGTTGGTTTGTTTACATCAGCGACACCAAAATCCTGTTTACATTTTTAGACTTAGGATTTTTAGATAAAGTGCTTTTCTCACGCAGAAAAGGTTAGTTAAACCCTGTAACTGGTAAAGTTAACATGGCAGAGAAACGGTCTATGAAACAACTATATTACGATGTCGCAAATCCCGGCAGCTACGGGGGTGTTGATAGACTCCATAGAGCCGTTCAAAACAAGATGGGTAGAAAAGTGAAGTTAGGAGATGTGAAAGAATTTTTAGCAGGTCAAGACGCCTATACTCTGCATAAACCGGCCAGGACACATTTTGCTAGGAATAGAGTCATAGTGATGAGACCTCTCAGACAATTTCAGGCAGATCTTTGCGATATGAGGGAATTGTCCGGGGAAAACGACGGCTTTAACTATCTACTGACCGTCATAGATGTGTTTTCAAAAAAGGCCTACGTTCGTGTTTTAAAGAAGAAGTCCGGCAGCGAGGTCACGCAGGCTTTTGCGTCAGTCTTTAGCGAAAGCCAAATACCTGAAAAACTACAGACGGATGCCGGAAAGGAATTTTATAATAATACATTTAAGACTCTGATGAAGAAACACGGTATCATACACTTCTCCACGGCCAGCGATCTAAAGGCCTCTGTGGTCGAAAGATTCAACCGTACGCTGAAAACGAGGATGTGGAGATATTTCACGGCTCACAACACCAGACGTTACGTCGGAGTATTGCAAGACTTGGTTAGAAGTTACAACAACACTTTTCACCGAAGCATCAAGATGACCCCTATGGACGTGTCGTCTGAAAACACACGTCAGGTTTTTCGCAACTTGTACGGCGAACCGACGACACGCAAACACCGGAAAAGAAAGTTTAAATTTAAGGAGGACGACCTCGTTAGAATATCTAAAGTGAGAGGAGTATTTGATAAAAAATACGAGCAGAGTTTTACGGACGAAGTGTTTACCGTGTCAGAATGCATTCCGCGTACTCCTCCCGTTTACAAACTCAGAGATTACGACGGAGAACTTATCGACGGATCGTTCTACGAGGCGGAGCTACAGAAAGTGGAAATGGCTAAAGACAAGGCTTACCTCGTCGAGGAAATTCTTGACCGCCGTACCGTGAGGGGAGAAAAACAGGCTCTGGTGCGATGGAGGAACTGGCCTTCGAAGTTTAACAGCTGGGTTAAGGTTTCGGGACTGAAAGATGTATAAAGGCGTCACCGCAGACAGAAACGTGAGCATTCCTTGACTCGGCGGGTGTCATGGAGCATACCGGTCACGAGGGGTTTTACGTCACTCTGCCTTCCAACGCCTGCAAAAGCATGTTTAAAAACAACACTAGCTCGAATTACACAGTGGAGCTGGCTAAGGCTATAGAACTACAAGGGAAGTGGTTAGTTGGTATGTGCCAGTTAATCTACCCCCACACGTGGTATAATCTCCCTAAGGAAGTTGCCTCATTAGACGTTATGAAAATAGACGAGGATAATCGCTCCGAGTATTCTATTAGAATAGGTAGAGGGGAAGGAGGGGGGTGTTACGAACGAGTTAAAGACCTCCTAGACGAAATTATCCCTGAGATCAGGAGACATGATCCGTCCGTAGAGGCCGTAGAGAACAAAGTCACGAGACGCATCGATTTCAAGGGAGGGGGACTATGCAAAATACGCGCCCGCGCACCTCTCGCGTACATGCTAGGTTTGAAAGAGGACGAATGGTGGGTGGTCACTAACGACACGACGCCGTACCCCTGCGATCTTAAGACGGGTGTTTATAACCTCTATGTCTACACAGATTTTATTCAGTATCAGAGTGTAGGTGATAGCTACTCGCCGCTGCTGGGAGTAGTCGACGTCGACGGATATTTCGGGGACGTGACCAGCGTCAGATACAATACGGTGCACTACGTTCCGGTTTCCAAAAACTACATTAAAAATATTCGCGTAGAGATAAAAACAGATACAAACAAACCTGTGGACTTCATCTACGGGAAGACTATCCTAAAGTTACACTTTAAACCGGCTGCTCCTCTACAGAGGCTATCGTAATATAACGCGTGAGAATGGCTCACATCCGGGTGAGAGACGACCCCCGGCGGTTTATAACCTATTACGAGGGACAGGTGGGAGGAGCGCTCCCGGGGTTTCACGGAGCGCCTGTTATGTACGGTCGAGGAATAGGATCTCTATTCTCCAAATTATTCCGCTTTGTATCCCCCTTAATTCAGAAAGGGTTCTCTATCGCTAAACCTCATCTAAAAAACGCTGCGGGTAACATTGCGTCCGACGTCATCGCCCGTACTATGAAAAAATTCACGGGACAGAAGCAGGAGGGATCTGGAGGCATTATGGTTTTATCACGGAGGGCGAGAAAACGCCCTCCCGGAAACCGCGTGACCTCGTCTAAAAAACAAACGACTCGCAAAAGGAAGAAGCCAGTCAACAGAAGCAGGCCTCGGAAGAGGAAGTCTGGTCAGAGCGGCGACATATTTTAACTGAAAATAAAGAAATAAAATAAATTAAAAAAAAAAAAAAACAAACAAAGAAACGAGGTATGGCTCTCCTCCACCACAAATCGTCAGAATGCACCTTGGCCGAGCTAGACTTATTTACAGCTCCGATGACGCAGCTGTCTGTGGAAGATAAAAAATATCAAGAATGCCTGCCCCTCTCCGCCCTGACAGACAGCACACCGATAGAGTTCTTCATCCCGGGGGATGGGGAGAGATATCTAGATTTAAACGACATGATGCTGTATCTGCGCGTAAAAATCACTAAATCGGATGGATCGAATATCGACGCCGACGCTGCGGTAGGATTGATCAACTACCCCCTGAATACGATATTCAGCCAATGCGACGTGATGCTGGGAGATCGGTTAATTTCACAATCCAGCGCCACCCATCCTTATAGAGCAATGATCGAGACTCTACTCAACTTTTCAGAGGACACTCTAAAGAGCCAGTTTAGCGCAGGGCTTTTTTACAAAGACACGGCGGGTGCTGTGGACTCTATAGAGCCGATCGACGGGCCTAACGAAGGCCTGAAGCAGAGAGCGGCCTTCACGGCACAGTCCAGGGAGGTGGAGCTGCTCGGTCCTCTACACGGGGATGTTTTTTTCTGCGAGAGGCTCCTACTCAACTCTGTGGACATGAGAATCAAACTGACGCGCGCCGGCGATGCGTTCTGTCTCATGGGGGCCCGCGATTCCACATTCAGATTGAAGATAAAGGCTGCATCTCTCTACGTTAAAAAGGTCAACGTCTCCCCGGCGGTGCGTGTAGGACACGCCGCTGCTCTGGCGAGGGGCAACGCCCTCTACCCTCTTTCACGCGTCACCGTGAAGACGTATTCAATCCCGGGAAATTCGAGAATATGCAACCACGAGAACCTGTTTCTAGGTGCCATGCCTAAATATGTCGTCCTCGGAATGGTCCATCACGACGCCTTCACAGGGAAGAGGGATGTCTCACCATTCAACTTCAGACACTACGACGTGGAATACCTGGCACTCTGCCAGGATGGGAGACAGATCCCCGCCAAAGCGTTTCAGCCGCAGTTTAATCAGGGGAATTCTGTCAGAGAGTTTTACAACATGTTTATAGCGACCGGGAGATATCTGAAGGATCTTCCTCTAAGTATCAGCCGTACCGACTTTAATGCGGGTTACTCTCTGTTTGTGTTCAATCTGAATCCCACCGAGGATTGCGACGCACTCACACCTGCATCCAGCGGGAATCTGAGGTTAGAGATGAGATTCAGGACCCCGCTGCCTCACACAACCACACTAATAGTCTACGCTTGTTACGACTCCATCTTAGAAATCAATGCCAAAAGACAAGTACTAGTGGATTATTACTGAAGAAGCTCGCTCTCCCGTCAACGGACTGCATGACAGCCTGCAAAGCCTTCTGGGATACGTAGTTCTATAGCCGCGCCGACGGAGAATGCGGACTACATTACCGCGTGCGTATCGCAAAGCCTTCTGGGATACGTCGTTCTAACCCCGTCGACGGAGAATGCGGACTACATTACCGCGTGCGTATCGCAAAGCCTTCTGGGATACGTCGTTCTAACCCCGCCGCCGGAGCGTACGGACTACACACGTACGTACGGTTCGCAAAGGCTCCTGGGTAACGTAATTCTAGCATAACACCGCGCATTATGAACTCGGACGAGCTGGAGAACATTTTATACCGACTGCTGGGAAATGTTTTCTACGGCGTGTGGCCTTCTGATCAGCTACCGACGCTGACGTCGCCTCTTCAGACCCCCGCATACTTCATAGTGAATACACCCGGCCCATATGCCCGGCGAACACTGGCTTTCTCTAACGCTCGAACCAGATGGAAGCGCCACGTTTTTCGACTCCTACGGCTTTCCGCCGCATTTTAAACACTACCCGGACGGCATTATGGAGTTTTTGGAGACCCACTCAAACAAGATTCTGTTTCACAGCCGTCAGCTCCAGCACCTCACGTCCGCTGTGTGCGGTCATCATTGCATATTCTATCTATGTCATCGTGCATGCGGCTTATCTATGGCAGATGTGCTGTCCCGGTATCGAGAGGACGTGATAAAAAACGATCAGGAAGTATTTAACTTTGTGAAAAAGTATCGAGATTGTGTTAGAACGCGTTGTCCGAAGGTTTCTAGTCACATGACCTGTTCATTACAACTGTTTAAAGATTGTCACAATATCTAACTCCGACGCGTTGTTTACGTGCCAAAGAACGAGACTTGTAAACGTGTGTGTGTGTGTGTGTGTGTGTGTGTGTGTGTGTGTGTGTGTGTGTGTGTGTGTGTGTGTGTGTGTGTGTGTGTGTGTGTGTGTGTGATGATCAATAAACATTTTCTTATTAACGACATTACAGGACTCGTCATTTAGTTATTCATTCATTTATTTATTTATTCTTCACGGTTTAGAAATAGCGGTGTTGCTGATAATGATTTAAAAAAAAAAAAAAAAAAAAAAAAGTTCAACGAGGAGCTACAGCTTGATCCATCGCGGAGATAGAGTTATACTTCTCCGTTTCGTCTTACGCGTTTTTATACGAGGCGGTAAATCCTCCTCCTCCGACCTTCGATACGAGGAGCCTGCTGCTGCTGCTGCTGCTACTGCTGCTGCAGGTGCGGACGCAGATGCATACGCAGGTGTAGCCTCGACCAGGCGCCTGTAATGGTCACGAGTCTGAGAGCTGCTGATGGCCGACACAGGAATGTTCAGATCCGCTAGAGTTTGTAAGAAACTCGACCAGCCTTTCGGTGAACCGTGATGTTTTTTAAAAGAGGATGAGAGGTTTTTCATCAAATCCACCATATGCGATCCTTTCACCGCATCCCCTCTGTAGACAAATTCACCGCGCGACGTCCAACCTTCGTTATTCTCGGACACCTTACGTAAAATATATTCAGCATTCTTCCGGTCGCGAGGCGGTAAGATTTTCAGCACGTCGCTCATGACGTCCCCGGGGTCCTGCGGGCCGGGATTCGTCGGGACAGATGGCGGGGTAACGTTACGGCTCTCGGAGAGGACGGCGGGGGAGGGTTGCGAGTCCCTCCGGAGACTGAGAGTCACCCGTTGCTCCTCCTGTCTCTCCTGTCTAGTCAGAGTCAAATACCTCTGTAAGAGTTCGTTATATCGCTTTGCCTTCTCATAACTACTCAGCCCCGTCTCGTTTAAAACAGCTCTCATCTTCTCGTCCAGGTCATCCACAACATCGTGCAGTATTGACGGCTCAGACTGAGTTAACTTCTTCAGCTGATGCGGAGATACGATAAACATTTTATTCGCCGTCTTGAGAGACATTATCTCCTCGCGACCCCGCTTAAAATATCTCCGAACAGAGGGAGGACCGCGGCGAGGAGGGGGAGAATGAAACCGCCCGTCTGATGTTTCAGAGCGCGTTGTTTACGTTTTAAACCGGTTTTTCTATCCGCGAGCAGTTTGATGATTTTTTTCTGACGCCTCAGCTTTCTGAGCTGCGGGGGTGATAGAGGAATGTTTCCTTTGAGAAGGTTAAAAGCAATCTCACACAGAGCTTGTAGAAAGTCGGGAGAGCTGTGAGCGAGTATATCTCTGCGTTTCTGAGGAGTTGAGCTGTATAAAGCCTTCAGTAATGGGGCGTTCCTCCTTATTCGCGTAGACATGTTACAACTCTTTAGGAACGTACACCGCTGTTAGCTCCTCCGGAAGCGCGCCTGTCCTCAGCCTGTAACGTTCTGGACACGTAGGCGTTAGATCGACGATTAAATACCCGTGAGGGGCTCTGGTAGCGTCTTCAAAACTCTCCAAGAAAAACTTTTTATTTGAGGGAGAGATCTGGTGAGCGAGAGTGTTTATTTGCAGCCTGTCGCGAGGGTTTTTGAACAACACCAGATAATTACTATTCAGGCTGATTGTACGGCTGAACTTCCCTTGATGAAACACATTCTGCGATATCATAAAAACACTTATACATCTATGGTGTCTGTACTGTGTAAATAATTTTGCTACTTCAGGGTGATCTGAAGCCTGGAAAATCATGTCGTCGAGCACAACCAGATGTCTCTGCTCGGGAGGAAACAGCTCTGCGTCATCAAAGGAGTCGGGGAGACCTTTGACAAACTTAATGTTTTTATTCAGCCGCATCAATTCTTCGTACATTTTCTGAAAAGAGGTATAAATCCAAACAATATTTACAGGTACAGTATCCAAAACATGCGAAAGGTTTTTAATGACATTTTTAACAAAATATGTTTTCCCTGAGCCGCTCGGACCAACGATCATGCATGAAAAAGGTGTTTTGAGTCTAAAATCGAAGCTAATCTCCTCCATAGCAGGAGGGTGTGACATTCTCTCTCTCTCTCTCTCTCTCTCTCTCTCTCTCTCTCTCTCTCTCTCTCTAGTCTGAATGCTTACTAGAAACCAAAAGGTAGCGTTTTTCCGTCGGGGAAAAGTCTTCTCTTGTCATAGACAACCCTGAATCTTTTGACAAATGATGAGTTTCTTAGCAGGAAGCCTTTTTTATCACGTCTTATGGTGTCTTGTGGAACCCCGAGCCCCCCTCCTTCTCCTCCCCCACAAGGATGAGCCAGATGGTCTTCCACCAGGTCTCTGAAAGTGTCAAAATTAATTCTTTCAGAGCACTCTCGAGTCTGAGTGATGCCTTTCGCCCGGATGGTGACCTTCCCCCGTTCGCGAGTCTGGTACGCGTAGCTTTTTGGGCCGGCAGCCGCAAATTCCTGAATCGTGTCACCATCCAGCTCGTCTGTCAGATCCCCCAGATAATTACCCAAAGTCAGGGGGGTGTCGCCTTCTCTCACAACATACACCAAGCTGTCTGTGTCTGTGTAGAGAACACGTTCCTGCACTTTCTCCAAATAACCGTACAGTTTCAGACGAGCGTATGCGGTAGTGAACGCGGCAATAAAAATATTGTCTGTACGATTGGGACGAGTGATGCATCGTTTGTTATATTCCCACTGGATCAAAGCCGTGTCGTTGTTTACAAATGTAAAATAACTGACGCGGTATTGCCCAGAGAAGAAATAACTGAAAAAATCTTCGGGTTCGGTGATGAGTTTTGTCTGGGTCAGATTGCTCCTCTGAGCAAACTTACCCCAGAAACTGTTGAGACAGAGTTTGGCTACCTGCCGCTTGGCCAGATTCACCTCAATTTTGTCAGCCTCCAGCTGAATGCCCTGCTTCTCTCTGTATTCACGAATGTATCTCTCTCTGCTCTCCTCGTCTGTGGCTTCTGAGGGATAGCCTGAAGCCTCCTGCTTGCCCTTCAGAAAAGTGTGAATATATCCCTCAAAGATAGACTCGCTACGTTCGTTAAAATGCCAAACCTCGGTGATTTTAGCGACTCTGTAACCTAGCTCTAGCGCTTTGTTGAACTCGCTAGAGACCCAAACCCCCGTCAACGCTCGCTCTCTGTCGTCGTGCACGCATGCGTTACTCTGGTTGTTTAACTCGGCGCACGTGCGGCAGAGGGTGAAAAGCAGTTTGCCGCTCGGAGATTTGTAGGGGAGAACCGGATGGTACAGTCCACGCGGCGGGTGCACCACGGCTCTAATCAGACCAAAATAGTTTTGTGGAATGTCAAAATCTTTGTGGATGATGGTGGGGTGACCCAGCGGATAGGGGAAACTACAGTTGACGTACGGATAGAGAGAGGTGACATCCACATAATGTACCGATTCTTCAGGTAGAGCAGAATACCTTAGCATCAGCGCTGAGGTACGGCCTCCGAATAGAGCCTCCCGAGGGGAGAGAGGCTCCGGAAAATCTGACTCCTTCAGAAAGCCGACCACTCGGACGTCAGATTTTTTCATCTCGGTCCATTCATGCTCCCACAGAACGAATGTACGAACCCCGTATTTTGACGTCAACCTGTGCACCCTCTCCTGAGACTCTATGTACAGCTCTTCGTAGCTGACGTTGACGAGCTGGTTGATCTCCTGAGGTGAAAAACATACGTTGCACCCGTGAAAAAAGCAACCGTGAAACTCCCACGCATATTCGACACCTCCAATCTGTGCATAGCCGTCCACAAAATAGGGGCCAATCTGCCTCTCACCGCGGTTCAGAGCATGCTGGATGAAAATGTTGTTGTCGCGAGCAACCCACTCTAGCCACTGAATAGACGCGCTGGAGTAGGTTTTGGACTGTCGTCGGTAATCGTCGGCGGCGGGGATCGCTAGTGTTTTAGGAGACAGAAACTTTGTCAGAAACACTTTCATGCACGCGGAAGCGATCGTTATGCGGCTGAAGGGATCGACCCCCGTGTCAGAGAGAAACTGATCTCTGAACCTGACACATCCTTCGGAGAGGATTTTCACGTCGTTTAAACAATAAAACAATGCCTCTTTCTCAAAGTCAAACACACCTCCGGACACTGTTTCGTACCAGCTGTTAAACTCTGCCCGCTGACTGTCTGACATGCGATCTGTACCGAATTGGGAGCGGGGAGGGTACGATCCCACATATTTTAAGCGGGTCGACGAGCTAAATCTGTGGGGAAAATACCCTTTCGACAGACTCGCAAATCCCAGAGCTTTAGGGAAATCGCTGAGCGCCATCCCGAGAAATGATAACGAATCGATGAATCTCAGACGATAATCCTGCTCCGTCATGCTGAGGATTTTTCCGCCTTGTAGAACGAGGGTAGGATTGATTCCTAATTTTATCATTGCGTTTACGACCAGATAGCTGTCAAAGCCTCTCCCATTGTGCGCTATGAAAATGCTGTCTCTGAACGTCGGTCTCCTGAAACGTGTAAGAAACTTCTCCACACAGTCTAAACCATAAGCATACCACTCGTCACCTCCCAGAGTTTTAGTGCACACCAGATAAGGTCTGTGTGTCCCCGCGCCATCTACGTACGTCTCAAAGTCGTAAAAAATCAACTTTTCAGAATGTTTAATTTCTTGAGCCAGAGGGGTCATGAAGCACTGATGAGGCTCCTCCGTTAAGTCTACCGAGCAGACGTTGCAACGTGACCGAGCGCACTTGTGCGTTTTGTTATCTCCTGTCATGGGTGCGTAATAACTCCTGCTGCATTTGAGACATCTTTTATACAGATCGCAATTACTCGCAAATGTCTGACCGTGTCTTCTTGCTCGGAGCTGTTTATGTTTAACGTAACAGATCTGCGATCTACACATTTTGTTACAATGTGCGCAGAAAATCCCCGCCCCACCTTGAGGATTACAGCCGGGCTCGTTACAGACCGAGCAGTGTCCTGGACATTGATGCAGACTGCGATCGCTGTAACCTGCGTAGCAGTAGTCGCACAGATAATCAGCCCCGAGAAAACCTTTGAGGTTTACCACCCCGTAGTAATGTTCGTTTGACAAGTACAGAAATATCGGTTGCGAGCGATCGGGAAAGCACGTTTCGAATTTCACAATCTTCCGTTCGGTCGCGTCTCTGCTGAATACGACGATTTTGCGTCGGAGCAGGGCCTCAAATTTATGCACGTCGCCGAAGCTGACCTCTGTCTGATCACTCAACCCGACCTTCTGCTGCAGCTCTCGACCTAGCAGTACAGCCTGAGCGTCGTTGAAGCCTCTGTTAGTTAAATACGCCACACTGATCGCAAAGCACAGCCGGTCATTTCTATTGTTAACGACGTACAAATGTCTCCGTTTACGCTGCAGAACCTCGCCCTCTAACGTACGCTCCAGTTTTCTTTTGACGCCTCCACGCGGATCCCTCACCACTTGAGCGATTAGTTCCACCCCTTCGTCGGCGGCAACGGCTCTGTTAGATTGAATCAACATCTCTAGCAATCTCTCGATCATAGGGAGAATGTTCCCTCCCGTCTCGTTAACTGTGACGCTCGCATGATCGCGCACCGTCCCGCTCACCAGCTCAACCTGTACAACGTCGTTACGGCCGGCTACAGCATTGATCCTGCTAGCTACACCTTCGAGAACACCCTGAACTGTCTCGAAAAACTGCGGTAAATCGCGCAAGCTCTGAGAACCGGGGATTGAGATGTTTTCTCGAAATTCAACGTTGTTGAAACGTTCACGTCTCGTGTAGGGCACTGGATTACCGTCTCGCATCGCACGGTCATCAGACCCCACATGTAAACAATCCGCTCCCCCTCCCTCTCCTCCTCCTCCTCCTGCAGACCCGCCACTGCCTGCGTCTCTCCCCCGCATCCCGTCCCCTCCTCCTCCTCCTCTTCCCCCTTCAAAGTCCTCAACCCCTCCCCCACCCCACCTCTCACTATCCTCATCTCTTACCCACACCTCTCCATGCTCTGCATTTTGTGGCTGCGGAGAATAGAATGAAGGATTCAGCCCCAATCTTAACGCTTGCATTAAGGTATCTGTCATATCGACTCCGTCAAGTAGAAAAGCCTCAGGATCGTCCGCTAAACGTGCTAGAATGCCGTCCAATTCGGACGTGTTCCGATCCATGATTTAAAAAATAAAAATAAGAAAAAATAAGAAAAGAAAATACAGAAAATGTCACAGCCCTTATTAAAACCGTCGCTTAAACGTTGTAACCGACAAATTCCTTATACAGCCCCCTGTTCATACAGTGAAGTAGAATAGACCTCAGCTTCTCCGTCTGGCGTCTGTCGATGACTTGAGCGGCTTGTGCATAAGTTAAACCTGTTTCGACAGAATTATACAGCCTGTCCAGGGATCTGGTCACCCGGTTACCGATCAACGTCCCGACCTCCAGAGAGATGACCGGAGATGGTTCATCTTCATCCTCCTCTCTCTGAGTTTTTTCTTCATCGAGCTCCGCTGAAAGCAAATTTGGAGAGGGGATAGATAAAGGAAAATGTTAAATACTCTACGGTTAACCCGCAACTCAACGAGTATCATATTGGAACCTACCTGTTAAGCCATTCACAACCCCCTCCACGCCTTCAAAGAGTTCTTCAGGTAACAAATTCAGAAAATCTGTGAAGAATTCGAACGTAATTATTACTGTCGACAAAGAGAATGAGTTTCTCGTATTTATATATATATATATATATATATATATATATATATATACCTTCTTCTTCCACACTGAGTTCGTTGTCCGCTTCTGCATTCGTCTGTAGGTAGATCTCTCCCCGACGTTCTCCGTTAGAAGCTTAGCGATAAGGTTTAAAAAATATAGCGTAAGAAGAAGAAAATCACGTTACGTTTTAAATTAAACAAGTAGAGAACGTGAGAGTTACCGTTAGATTCCTGGTCCGAGGATTCTTGCAAAATACTCAGAGCCGTCTGCTCCGTTAAATCAATAACGTCTGCAAATAAAGTTCAGGATATTTTAACCAGTCTGAGGTAGTACGTTTTAAAATAAATATAAAATAAACAGAACATTTACCGAGATCATCTTGGGTGTAATCATCGTCGTTAAAGAAATCCTGCTGCGCTTTTAAAAAACAGAATAGTAAAAATAAAAGACGGTCTTTTCTCACGGCGTAAATTATTTAATAGAGGATAAGGTACTCACAAGCCATCTTAATCTTCTGCTCCTCCTTTCCAGGTCTTCGGTATATGAGGTTGAAAATTGTTGTTGTGAGAGTGAGTGAGAGAGAGAGTTCTTATACTACGGACCCCTGTGCATGCTGGTCAAATGATCTGACCTAGGGTCGACAGACCTAGAGCCCATCTCTGAAGGTGTGTGTGTGTGTGTGTGTGTGTGTGTGTGTGTGTGTGTGTGTGTGTGTGTGTGTGTGTGTGTGTGTGTGTGTGTGTGTGTGTGTGTGTGTGTGTGTGTGTGTGTGTGTGTGTGTGTGTGTGTGTGTGTGATCGCTTGACCCCGAGAACGCAACCTTCTACTTCCTGCCTCCGTAAAGTTTTATTGAAGGATAGAAACAGTTACCTTACTGGTGCGACAGAGACGAACCGTCTAACCAGGCCTCGCCGAGTCATATGATCGTGATGAGAATGTGTCTGAATAGTGTTTCAGAGTTTAATGCTGTTTTTATCAACACCACCGTTATAGGAACGTCACGGAGACAAAAGTGTAGGTCTCAATTGAGTTTTTATTGAAGAAAATAAACAGATAGAAAACATTCATCACATATTAATGAAGGTGTAACATGAAAATCTTAATAACTAACGACACACGTCTAATACATCACTAGATTTAATTTCGTTCTCCCTCATTCTCCCTGCCAGACACAGTTCAGCCGGTGAAGATCGGCGAAAACAACCGTCTTGTCAGCCTCCAGCACATTCTCAATTTTAGCTTCGATGAAGCGTGCTGGGCGCAGATCGAAAATCAGGGCTTCGGCGATGGCCTGGATTGTCGTATCCGACGCGACGAGGTCGTACTTCTTCAACAGACCCGAAATTGCCGGGATCAGACTCGGGGTGAAGAGTTTCTTCGTCACGATGTTAAAGTTCCTTTCCAGGAAATACTCGTCGGCCGCGAATAAACACGGATGCTGGATCTGACTAGGGTGGTCGACTTGACACCCGTAGCAGGAATCTTTAATAGCGGCCCTCAAAGCCTCTCTGAGCAGGTAAACCACAGCCTGCTTCACGACGAGGATGAGTTTTCCCGGAGCCCATCCATCCGCTTCATCCGGCTCCGTAGCTGAATCGTCGGCTGCAACGGATGCGGATGGTTCCGGCGACGTCGCCGCGGGGGATGCCGCCTCGGACGTTTCCGTGCCTGGTGAAGCAGATCCTGCAAGGGTTTGCAGCGACGTGTCACTGTAGGGAGAATCGGGTGGTATAAGCCATATTTTTGTGCAATCCTCCTCCTCCTCCTCCTCTGTGTCTGATGCGTCGTACCCAATACTCCAAGGAGGATTCCCCGAGTCGTCATGTCCAGAGTTCCGCATGGAGACGATGTTGTTGATGGTGTTGATGCTGTGGCGTTGCGAGCTTGTATGACGGGAGTTATCTGATAGGCAGGAAGAAGAAGAAGAAGAAGAAGAATAGGAAGGGGGGAGAACCTGAGGGCCGGCTCCTGACATGCGCATAGGGTCGTAGGAGGGTCACTGCGGGGCGTGACGCGTACGCTGCCCCCCTCTCTCTCTCTCTCTCTCTCAGAACTTCAGAACGGTTTTGACAGCCGTCAGATCTCTCCACAAACGACACGACCTGAATAATTCTGTGATTCCCGCATCGCATTCAGCTACCATCTCCACCCAGAACAGCCACGGCAGCGTCAGTATCTTTCGGAAGACTCCACACTCTGTATGGAAACTCTCCAACGTGAACACCTTCGTAGAACCGTCTTCACCCGTCGCATGAAGAACCGCCCTCAGGAACCATCTGCCAGATCCTCCGCATCCAGATTTCGTCTGCCAGACTGCACAGAACCTCGTCTCTCCAAGAATCCTCATATTCTCCTTCTCCTCCTCCTCCTCCATCAGGAGACGTCTCTGCAGCTCCGGTAAGAGTGTACCGAACACAGCCCAATCCGCCGACGTCAGCGTAATCGACGGCGTGTGTAGGCCCATCTCACCGGTTTCCGTTTGATATAAACAGAGTTCTCCTGTCTGGTACCTGAACACGTATCCAAAGCGGCCTTCCATCCCCACAGAAGTCAGCATCCACTCGCGTTGGAGATTTTCTTCCGCAGGTTTCTGAATCCGTCGCAGATAAATCGTCTCTCTGCGAGGAGCATTTGGTGGATTCGAAAAGCCGGTAAATATCGTTACCGCTGTTTCACCTATGAGAGAAGTCTGTGTCGTTTCTGTCATCTGAGCCATGGTGAGTCGATCGCTATTTATCTCGTCACGTATTCTGAGCCTGAAAATATAGGCTCGAAACATTCCCTTTTTATTCCCGTCGTGTCCTCCCCCCTCCCTTCTCTGCTCCTCTGCCGACCCCCGGATCCTCCTCCCCTCCTCCTCCTCACCCTCCTTCCCCCTCCTGACCTTTTCTGCGTGAGAAAAGCACTTTATCTAAAAATCCTAAGTCTAAAAATGTAAACAGGATTTTGGTGTCGCTGATGTAAACAAACCAACTTCCTAAACTCTGGGCCTGTCCGTCTGCAGTAATGGTCGTAAACGGTCGTAAACGGAGGAGGAGGGTGACGAGTCTTCAGCCACTTTGCACAAAGATATACAGACAGACAGACAGATTGCATTAAACATTTAAATTAACCCCTAACACAGCCTTTAACTAATAAAACCTTCAGGAATGAACGTTATAACCTTAGTTCTGTTTAAACCCCCTCTATTCAGAGCATGAGCTTCCCACGACCGTAAACTAATGTTTCTTCAGAATAACAATAACAACACTGACCACACCTGGTGCAAACGCCTAATAAAACCATCAGGATTAAAACGTTATCGCCTTAATTCTGTTTAAACCCTCATCTTCCCACGACCGTAAACTAATGTTTCTTCAGAATAACAACAACAAGGACACCTGGTGCAGACATCTGTTGCAGACACCTGTTGTAGGCTATCAATCAATCTGACATATAGCACCTGTACGACCTTTATGACCTCCTCCCCCCTCAGAAAGGGGGGCGGGGCGGGGCGGGGGCGGGGGGCTGGGGGGCGGGGGGCGGGGGGCGGGGGGCGGGGGCGGGGGCGGGGGGCAGGGGGGCGGGGGGCAGGGGGCGGGGGGCGGGGGGTAATCAATCAAATTTTGACACAAAGCACATTGCTATTTCTCTCTGATATGGTGGAAACAAACAACCTGAACCAAAGCCACAAGCGGAAACTCCAGTCAGAGCAAAAGCGATTTCACATCAACGGTTTTAAAATCGACAATTGTTTTAGTTGGAATTATTTCAGTGTTTTTTTGTTTTTTTTAATAATCAAATCAAATCAAATCAAACTTTATTTCTATAGCCCTTTTATAATCACCCGGTGACATCCAAAGTGCTTTACAACAAAGCTAAAACAATACATTAAGAAGTAAATACGAGAATAAATACATAAAAACAAAAAATAAAATAAAACACAGGTACAAATACTCTCATATAAGTTCAAAAACATTACATGACTTCTCATATTGTTCCTTTGTAAGTTTGCTACTTGAGTGACGTGCCCTGAAGAAAGTAATCAAAGATACAACTGTGCATAGAAGAACCTATTCAAACCTCTGGCTTGTATTCTCACATGACACGTTAGAGACAATCAGAGACTTCTCCTATGCATTCTTGCCTCAAAGCAGAATAAAAGCCAGGGTCAAAAATGTCATGTGCAGTTTGCATGCCTTGCCTGAGCAGGCATCTATTATCCCTAAGCACTGTTACTTCATCCTACATTTTTCTAGTGTGGTCAAGGAGTGAGAAACGTCTAAAAGTTAAGGCCCCATTTACACGACAGTGATTCAAGTGAAAACATATCATTTTTGAGTTTTTAATTCGGAAAGGTTTTCTGTTTGCACAATAACAATTTTAATCCATTTACACAGAAATGACAAAACCGCTAACTACATTGAAAACAATGTAGTTAGCATGCCAGGCCAGAAGTTGGCGCTGTTGGTTGTTTTTGTAATGAAACCACATGCACATGTGCACAAAGAGAAACGCACAATAAACATTAACAATGGTGACTCCACAGACATTCATATGGACAGACGACCTTGTTGAATTGCTATTACGGGTGACTCTCAAATATAAATCATTCAAGTACCAAACAGGTGAACTGCACATAGAGTAGAGTAGTCTGGAGTCCACCATTGTTGTTATTATCGATCTGCTCAAGCATGTACTATTTACTACAGTTAGGCAGGAGCAGCATTTTTTTTTTTTTTTTTTAATAAAGTAAGAGACAGAGCATGTTACAGCCCACAGGCTGTTTGGGCCTCGTCTTCACCTCTGTGTGTATGTGTGTGTGTTTGTTACTGTGTGCTGTTTGACAGGAGGTTCCCTCGCACACTTCCTCCTCCTCCTGTCCTGATGTGGAGCACTCTGATTGGAAGATGACTGTTGATTGGCTCAGCTCAGCCCACCAGCTGAGCCCATTTAAACAGCTCCAGCAGAGTTGTCACAGTGTCTGATGCAGGAGGTGTCTGTTTTCAGGATACTCCTGTTCTCAATAGCTCCGACCACCTTTGTCCTGTAGTCGGAACAGAAGTTCTCTGCTTTCACTTGGAAAAAGGTTGTCATGTGAACCGGGCCCAAGTGTTTGGAAAGTCACATGAAATGATCCACAAAAATGACTAATATGAACAACTCTGCAACAACAGGAAACATGTTGAAAATTGAATTGCTTGGACTCCAAAGTGAATCGAGTGAAGTGAGTTCAGTACAAGTTGTTCTGACTTATTTCCCTTTTTGGATGATGAACCAATGCTTTCCCATTTGGCCACCCTCAGTTCACTGGGTACAAGAAGTTTCTGAATGGAACATGAAATGGAATCTCGCTCTGGTTGACACTTGAAAGGCAAAAGTATCTTCAAGAAAAGAAAAGAAAAAAACTTCCCAACTGTGCTGATGGTACAAGTTTTCTTTCATCCATGGGAACTGAGCTTCAAGATGAATTTCAGAGCAAACTGTACCAACTCTGAAACTTTTCCCTCGTTACGTCAGATGTGGTCACCAACCAAAAGGGAGGGTCCGGTGGTTTTAACACACAGACTGGAACATTACAGACACGCAGACTTTCCAGTTAAAACTGACAGTCATGGGCAGACATGGTCTCACAAGCTGACTAAGAATTGGATGGATCAAATTAATCGGACACTTTATCCTGCTATGTGTTCGTGTACAGAGGTTTCATGTATGACAAAGAATTTCAAATGGTTGTTTATAAAGACTTGATTTATACCATGATTTCTAATAACAGCTGTTTCCGCTTCAAGGAGAATTTATGAACTTTTCTTTGCTTTCAAGCCAAACAACAAAACAGCTGTTGGGTTTTAAAGAGTGAAACTGAGGCCAGCTTGAGGGAAAAAAAGTTATAAAACAGCATTCACAGCTTGTTTTCTTCTTATTTTCTTTTCAGCAAATGGACTGATCTCCTTTTTGTATGTTCTTCACATTCACTTAAACAAATATCCATCACTCTGGTTCGTGTTTTTTCTCTCTGCAACATAAACAAATTCACCGTAAAACATCATTCACACAGAGGGGAGGATGTATAGTATAATCATGTGTTGGACTGGTTGGAAGGGTCTTGCGTTTCATATTTGTGATTATTGTTTTTATAAAAATCCTTGGAAAGACACAACATAACTGTCGCGAGCACATTGAGCTGTGACTGTTAAAAAAAAAAAAAAAAGTTCTAATCAAAGCTGCAAGCGGTGTTGAACAGGTCCTCCTAACTTGCGTGAGAATGTCACCTGAATAGTGGACAGATGTGGCAACGTTTTGAATGAAGTCTCGAGTTGAAAGCATGGCGAGCCTGCCGTGGTTCAAAGTTGAAGGAGTTCAAGTTAAGTTGAAGATGTTTTCCCATCCACTTCGGTAGACGGGGGGGAACCCAAATAATTTAAAAAAGTTTAAAATATTTTATGTCATGAAGTAGTTTTCAGCAGTTTTTGGGGCTCTGCGACCTGGAGCATGTAGTCCGCGATTGTTGTGGTTATTAGGTGATGTTGCGGGCTAAATTTCAGTGTTTCTGCCATTTTTGAGTAAACAGACATTGTTTTCAAAATGTTGCTGTGTACACAATGATTCTTTTTCACTTGTTGACTGTGAAAGCTGTAAAAGTGTTTCATATAACTGAAGTCAGTTTATCATTTATCCAACTTGCTGCAGTCTGCTTGTTGGTAGCTTATTCTAGCATTTTTGCGATGTTGCCGTTTCATCTCGAAATTATTCGTTTATGAATCTATTTAATCCACGAACTGGAACATCCAGACTATAGTATCTTCCTCCCATGAACTGATGTAATTTCCCTGGAGATCAATCAGTCTATCAGTCATCAGACTGACACATGAGAGGCTATGTCATAAAAAACATTTTAACAAAGCAATCTTCATTTTGAAGACAGATATAAATATTTTAAGTAAAGCAGTAACTATTAAAATAATTCCCCCTTTTTTTTTTTTTTTTTTAGTAAATACTGGTGATCAAATCTAATTCTCAAAATGTATCTTCCCATGATTATAATGTATATAGGATTGTTTGGTGTCTTTAATGTTGTATTAAATTTTGTGGAGCCGCAGGAGTTTATTCACATCAGTAATGCTGAATTTGTTTTGTGAGGCTTGTAAGTGCTCACTTATCTGCAAAAGTGTGAAAATGGGAATTTATCGTAGTGCTCCTCAAATCTCTCTCATGGTGATAAAAACAAAACAGAGAGGCTCATTGTAAGCTTCATGTGTATCATCTGGCCTTCAGTCTTTTACAGCTGCAGCTGGGAACTGAAAACTTTTCTCGGGACAAAATTTAAAACAATAGCCCAGAGCTTAAAAATGAAACAACGAAGACACTGTTGGTAGTCCGATTTACTTACAAGCACTTTCTGGTGTGGCTGGGCTTCAAGATGATGAAAAGATTTGGTGGTGCTCTGTATGGCGCATCAACACCATACATCTATTTAATGCGCTACCTATTTGATGGCTATGAAAACACTGTGGTTTGGATGAAGTGTTGTTTGGTTTTGCACCGGGCAAAAGCTTTATATGTGTATTAAAGAATCATAAACGTACAATAAGTCTCAACTTTTACTGTTGAAAAATGAAATATATGGGTCAAATGTTCTCTTGGAATTCCAGTGAAACAACTTGTTATATTGGCCTTTTACTATATTATGATTGTGTACAAATATCTTTCAATAATGTTGTCACCTGTGGTACAAAAAGATTGAAGACTCGATTGGCTTCAGCAGGAACATAAAAGTATTTCTCAACAATCTGATGACATCAGATCTCCACTAGGCCTTGCAGATGAGCCTTCGGTGCAGGAATTCTCAAAATTTGCATGAGAAAAGGCTGGAGGCTGCAACAAAACCAGCTGTTTTTTTGTTTCCTTGATTTAAGTGTGTGTGTGTGTGTGTGTGTGTGTGTGTGTGTGTGTGTGTGTGTGTGTGTGTGTGTGTGTGTGTGTGTGTGTGTGTGTGTGTGTGTGTGTGTGTGTGTGTGCGCGCCTCTCGTTGTCTGAGTGTGAGCATGTGTGACCAAGAGTTAAAGACGGGCCTCGTTGTGTCTTGTTTTGCAAGGGTGTGCGCAAGAAAAATGGAGGGACAAAGGCATCAGCGTAGGACAGGATTCTGACGGCAGCACACCAACAATGACAGTAAACTGATAAATGTCACTGGCTGCTTGTTAAGCAGGTATTCAGGGAAAAGTCGTGAAGCTCATGGGATCTGTAGAGAAACTGTTGACTCACCGGCTGATGATGCACGTGGTGAAA